>NW_027493096.1:0-366634 GCF_021521415.1 Bidens hawaiensis
AAATGACATGTTACATGATTACGAGTTAAGACCGCAACGGGTCGGGTCGGGTGGGCATGGTTCATTAGCCAGGCCGAGTTACATGTTCGCCAACAATGGTTACACGTCCGACACCACATTACACACATACTATAGTCGGGCTACGTGCATACTGTTGTGAGGTCACCATTTACGTGATCGATGTCGTGTTTGTGCGTGTACTCCGTCGCATCGCACGGGCACGCAACTAGTTTTTTAAAAAGGCAAAGAACAATATATTAAATTAACAATTAATAAGGGTGAGATGGAGTTAAAAGGATTAAAACATTTCCTTTGGGTGAGATGAAGTGAAAGAGAGAAAAATGAATGATGTGTTGCTTATGTGAAGTTAAGAGGGGTTAGAGTATACCATATGACCTACTTGTCCATAGTTTCCCCTCATTAACTAGTATTTTACCCGTCCGATGGACGGGAATATCAACACGAGAATGTAACGACTATGTAATAACATGAATGAGCACATATGGATGAGATACTAATTTCATAGGGAGCATAAGTGTATTCATGGTCGTATTTTGTTGTGTTAACTGATATCTTTCGGGTTTCTTTCTTGCCTTACTATCTAATCCCTGGCATCTCGAATTGTATGTTTTTGCCTAACCCAACATTAGACATCATAAAATATGTATTATACATCATTGTATGTCTAATTAAAATAATTACATCAACTTGTTTAATGTCATTACCTAGTCCTTTAACTTATTACCTACCCCGTACCCGTTTAAACCATTACCTGAACTGATTTGTTTAAACCCGCTACCCGACCCGAAGCAGGTTTCAAATTAATAAAATAAAAAACCTAACCAAATTAACAAACACATCTAAAGGTGTGCTTCAAATATAAGTCGAAAACCACATAACATGTCTATTTTCAAGTACTCTCATTAAAAGTGTGCTCCCACTCTTTTCGGGCAGCCAAACTCAGTCAGCCCCACTTTCACTAATTTGATAATTAGATGAATCTAACACTTTTTCTTAGCACTTCGTTTTTCATGCAAAAAGAATCAACGCAAAGTTTATTAAGTTACATTACACCAACTCAAAAAACATAAACAAAAAAATAATTAACAAACTACACATTAATTGCTTGATGAAGACCTGATCACCAGCTTATTAGTATATTTTTAATTTCACTTTCCTAATTTATAGCATGATTAAAAAATTCTGGGGTAACATATGGTGTTCGAGTCAACCCAAGAATATGAATGTCATCACGCGCACAACACGATTTACGATTTCAGTTCATGTTCGGATTCGTGTAAAATTTCAGGGTCAAGTAAAGTTGGACCCGCCAAATTGCGAACACAACTCGTTTAACAATCAGCAAGTTCCATGCGCTTTCAAGATAAAATAAAAGTGTAGCACTAAAACATTGGGTAGAAATTTATACCATTGTTTCTATAGGCCGGTCTCCTAATACAACTTGAGCCTTGGATGGGGAATAGCACGAACACCAAGCAGCTTGGCCATCAAACATTGCTTCTGTGTTTTCTCTCGATAGATAAAAGCCCTGTTAAATAAAACACAATGAACAATATCAGAAGAAACAATCCATGAAAATGATTTCGAAACATACCACACATAATTACAACATAAATCTAGGTTAAGTATTTGTTACATGTCTTTCAACTTTCAATCATCAATTTTAGGGCATAAACCTGACTTCAGAAACAAAGCACACAAAAGCCATAATCATAAAAAACTAAGAGTTTTACTAACATAATTCTATCCACTTGCATTAGAACTGATCAGCTATGAATTTCAAAACTAATTTATATAATGTTGAGTGAGTATACAATTAACTCCAAATTAAACAGAAGCAATTTCCGTTCATTTAATGATTAGACATTAAAACCCAGATTGAAGATGCTCTAGTGGTTATTTATCCAAAGTATAATCCTAGTGGTGACTTCGGATGTTAGTTTCAGAAAGTACTAAACACGATTATAAGTTATATATATGAGGTCCGCTACATTTTAAAAATCTGTAATACAGTTTATGTTTCTTATATATATCATATTTGAATAATAATAGCAGCGTCACATATGTTTGTGCTATTCATCTTTTTTTATCATCGGGTTCTTTTCAAACACTCTTGATGAATATAAAGAAAAAAACAATGAAGCTACATATAAAAAGTAAAAAAAAACTAAAGAAAAACCAGAAACCCAGCCCGAGCAGAGTAGTGAGAGTCAAACCTGGATCTTTGTTTATCTCCTCACGACAAACCTCTACATCCAAAAGTGCTACCATTGCCACCTCCCGCTTTCCTCAACATCCACCACCTCCTTAGCCACAAAATACCCTAAAGTGCATTAAATAACAGACGTTGACCAACCCGTTTACTCAAACTGACCCATTCAATTGGCCCATTTGAAATTTAAAAACTTCAGTTTTATACCTCGTTTCCATCATGAACAAAGCTTTTCAAAAAACTACTAGTAGTTCAACTTTAAAAACATAGAACTGAAAATTCTATTTGCAACAACTGCAAAAGTCAAACATATTATTCAAATGAACCCTCTAATAAAGTTTACAAATAGGAAAACATCAATTGTTAGAGGTCCAGAGGATAAGAAATTAACAACTTACAAACAAAAAAGTCAATAAAATTACCTCCTTGCCATACGGGGATGTGTGATGATATAACTGAGGGAATCAGTTAGCAACACAATTAAAAACGAACCTAAACCTCCATTTATAAGCAAACAACATTGAATTTATAGAGTGGTATCCACTACAATGTAGCAGCTGCAACGCCACACCCCATCTTTGTAGGAATTGCATTATAGACATGTTCTGTTACATGTAATTGCTGAAAAAAAGTATATCCGTCTATATAAGTATTGCCTTTTTATAAATAATCATCTAATTTATTTAATATAACATAAAATTTTATTTTACTGATTGGTAAGCTTATGTACGGAGGGGGTAGGTTCGTTTCGGTACGAACCGACACTGTGTACCATAGAATCCGGTTTGGTGTACCCAATTTAAAACAAAAATTACCAAAATACATAATTACCAAAACATTAATTCCATACCAGTTAATCAAATGCCATCCAAAATTAAAATTCCATAACATATTATCCAAAAGAAATTATCCGTAATTCCATAACAGCTCATAAACTTATATTATACATAAATCAATAGTTAAATAATTCCATTATGTATAATAATTCCATTACTTTTCCAGTTTGGTTTGATTTGTGCTATTGGATTTCTACATATAGTATGAATTTATGGTTTGTTTTATAATTTGGTATTTTATATTCTAAGGTAATATGTCACTATATATGTCTTTAACATACCCGATGTTTGGAAAAATAATGTTTTTTTTAATTTATTAGACTTGATTGTTTGAATTTTCTTACTTTTCAAACCATACTTTTGTAACACTTGAATTTTGTTGTTTTCTTTTTTTGTTAAATATTAGAGCGTATACCCATGGTATATGATTTTCCAAATCATTAATAATATCAAACATTTTATTAAAGTTAATATAGCGATCTTCTTAATAATTTATACTCAATATGTTATCTACTATTTGTTAATGGGAAAATACCAAAAAAAACCAACCTACTTTTAGTTTTTTGAAACAAAAATCCCTGAACTTATTTTGAACATATTAAAATCCTTTAACTTGTTATTTTCAAACATAAATAGGAATAAGACCAACAATAGCTTGTTTATTACTTATGTGGCATTAGTGTGTTATATAATATAATAAAAAATAAAGTAAAAGGCATTTACTATTTCAGTTCGTCATCTTCTACCTACAAAATGCCAAAATCACAGAACCACCGTACCACTATATCTCCGTCCACATAACTCATCGGCGAACCAACCTAGGATATCGCCTTCTTCATATTCTCAGTTATGGTAACAATGGATTTTTGATGAAAAG
This sequence comes from Bidens hawaiensis, assembly GCF_021521415.1. Taxonomy (NCBI): domain Eukaryota; kingdom Viridiplantae; phylum Streptophyta; class Magnoliopsida; order Asterales; family Asteraceae; genus Bidens; species Bidens hawaiensis. The sequence goes on from NW_027493096.1 coordinate 3,947, forward strand.
AACAAAAAAACACTTTGAATTGGTCCATTAAGGAGTCAACATATTCTTTTATTACTGCGAAACATCAATGCCGTCTCTTGGACCCTAAAACGTTACATACTCCGTTAATTCTCCCCTCACTTTTTCAATCCAAACAAAGCGAACTACAAAAATACCCAAAGTTATGCACGCTAAAACTCTAATTCGGCACAACTTCTACCTCAAAACAATTGCAATACCCCCAAAATCCAACCAGTTACAGCCCTCTTATTATCCTTTACAACAGACCTTAAATCGCAACACCGCCGGCTGTTCAGAAGAGGGTGAGAGAACTTTAGCAGCGGCTGCCGACAGCCGGTGACAATGAGGTTAGGGATGGGACCACACCAGAGAATATGTGATGAATCCCGGCACAGTTGTTGATCCCGGTAGGTGGGTGCATCCATGAAATGTTTGATTTGTTGAATGTAGTATTGTAGTAGACTTGGATCTGGAGGTCGAGAGATGGTGATTCTGTACTCATCTGATTGTGTAGGTACTTCTAATTTATTTACAATATATAATAAATGTCTTTTACTTTATTTTTTATTATTATATAACACATTAATGCCACATAAACAATAAACAGACTATTGCAGGTCATATTCCTATTTATGTTTAAAAATAACTATTTAAAGGATTTTAATATGTAAAAAAAAGTTCCGGGACTTTTGTAAGCAAAAACTAAAAGTTGATTGGTTTTTTTATGTTATTTTCCCTTTGTTAATCAACAAATATTTTTTATACTCACAAAAACTATGACTAACGAAAATGGATTATTTATCAACTATAAGATATGATATTCATGACAAATTTTTAATTCATGTTGGCTAAATATGTAGTCTATTGGGCCTTAGTTCATTTTTCTTATTAACAGTCTTTTTGATTTCTTGGTTGAATATGAATATGAATTTCATGCTAGACACGTATCATTGCTTTACACTTATAACTATACTCTTATTAGTTTATGAATTTTAATTTTTTAGCTTTTACTTGTGTCTCTAAATATTATACTTGTATCTTATTTTGGTTTAACTTTATGTTTGACAATCATTTCTTTTCGTACCACTATTACTTACAACTAAATATCATGTTGCCATCCTAGAAAACATATTACAAATTACAGTGTAATATAAAATTTCATGCTATACACATATCATTGCTTTACACTTATAACTATACTCTTATTAGTTTATGAATTTTAATTTTTTAGCTTTTACTTGTGTTTCTAAATTTTGTACTTGTATCTTATTTTGGTTTAACTTTATGTTTGACAATCATTTCTTTTCGTACCAGTATTACTTACAACTAAATATCATGTTGCCGTCCTAGAAAACATATTACAAATTACAGTGTAATATAAAATTATATACGTTTGTTAGACAATTTCTATATATTCACCCATGTCGTACACGGGTCAATAACCTAATAGTTTAATATATGGACCTACACAATACACAATTCGAAATACCACCTATACAGTACACATATGAACCTGTACAGTAAAAAATAATCCCAACATAGTAAAGTATATGAACCCATACAATATTGTACAAACATTTATTCTCACCCACACATACAAATTTGAAATCAATAGGAGAGACTTTTCCTAAATTTAAACGGCTTACACAACCATAAATTCCACAAATAAAATATAATTTTATTTACGAAATGTTAATGAGAAAAATAAAATAGTATTAATCATCTTACGAGAATTGATTATGCATAAGAAAAATTAACCGCTAAATACATTGATGACTTGTTTAATGATGCCTACACTACAAAAGACATGCCTACCCTTTTTAATTAAAAACATGTCATAAATATGTGTTTTTAATTATAATAATGTCATTTCTATTGTAGACCGTTGATTAACACAATCAATTGTTCAGATTCATTTCTCTTAATTCTCGCTATAATATTACTTCTCGCTATGAACGATCCCACACATACACACACATAGTAACTTGTGACTCTTTTCTTAATTATTGGGAAGCACCAGATGAATGTAGGTAAAAGAACCACACACCTGTTTTATTTATGAACATACAAAAATCATGTAATCAATTATGCATATAAATATAGTTGTATGTTCGTTATTATATGGTGAACTTTATTTAATCGTATTTATTTTATAGGAGTAAGCAATAAAAAATGGGAGCACATGTGGTGGTATTCATTATAAGTTTTCTCGTGTTGCTTGGGTGTCATCGGATGTAAGTTCTTGTTATCTTACCAATATATTGGCGTTGTGTATTTAAGATAATCATCCTAATCAATATATGTATAAATAAATATTTATTATAGTTGGAATATATGAACAAAGTAACATCATAGCATTTACGGCTGGACCACCGCCAAAAGAATGTAGCATACATTTTGTTGTTGTGAATTGGACAAGCCGCCGTGCAGATTTGGTAAAGATGAATGCATTAAAAGATGTGCTAGAAATAGAAAAAGTTGTTGCTAAATAAAAATAAGTGATAGGATTTGTCAAGGTAAGATAAGAGAAGTTGTGGTCAATAAGCATAGATGAATATATTATAAAATAATTATATAGTAAAAAGAAATGCAATGAGTATACTATAAAATAATTATATGATCCAGTTATTAGCCCACTGAGCGTTTCGCGCATACATGCTTTTATTTAATTGGTTATTGTGCACGTTAGGTTTTCAATATTATTTGAAAAGAATTGAGTGGAGCTAAAGGGGAAAAATTAAAAATTCAAGGATTTTCAAATGAAATAAATAATATTTTGTGTTGATTTTTGATTTACTATATAAGTGATATGTCGGTCCTATCTGGTTGGGGGTGGGGGGGGGGGGGGGGGGGGTGTTACATCAATATATAGTGTTGTCTATGATATTATGGGTATGATTTTTGGGATTTCAAACAACATTAAATACGTATGTGTTTCATGTTAGCACCTTATCACTTGCACTGACTGCATTTTGTTTTCATGAGTATTCGTAATCAAAGTTCGTTCGGTAGTTATTTAGGTGATTGTTGACCATATTGTCTTCCGTTAGTCAGCTAGGCATGTTTAGGAGAAGTTAGCAAAGCTGATTCTTTACTCTCGTTTTTAGCTCTTTTGTTCTTTTTAGTTCCTTTTAGTATTTGTTTCTATATTTAGTTATTTGGTAATTTCATCTTGATAAACAAAAACTTATCTTGTTTAAATAGGTTAGGACTCCACAGAGGTTTAATACCAAGAGCCGCCTTTTCGGTCCTCAGATTCGATATCTGCTCTTACCTATACTTTATTATATCACGATCGGTACATTTGTCATTTGCATTAGTTTGCTTAGCATATTTTCCAACAACCCAACTGTTTTAACCCATGCTCTAGTTATGTGGGTCAAGAGTTGACAAATGAGACACATTTAGACTTTGATTAGGATTGGATACGGTTTTCCGCCAACCTCAAGGTTGTTTTAGTGGTGGCGACAGGAGCTTTCTGGTGTTCCGACAACATCGGGTGAAGGTAGTAGTGTTTAGTTGATACGATCGTGTGTTCAATATTTGTTGCACTATAACACATTGGAAAGAGTTTGAAGAACTAAAACACAATGAAAAGGATACTGTATTTTAGTTAATGACATTTAAGATATATTGTGTTTTCTTTCATTGTAATTTTGTAATCCACAATATTTTTGTTCATTGTAATTATGTTATTCACGGTGTTTTTGTTTCATTGGAATTATGTTATTCATTGTGTTTTTTAGTTCATGATGTTTAAAAATATTGTGTTTTTATTCATTGTAATTATGTTATTCACATTGTTTTTTTTTCATTGCAATTATCTTATTCACAGTGTTGTTGTTCATTGTAATTATGATTATACGAATCATAGTGTTTTTGTTAATTAGAATTATGTTAATTGAAAATACTCCTTAATTTATGCATGTTAAACATATTTTTGTGTTTTAGTTCATGAATGTTCTTAGTGTTGTGTTTTAAATTTGGACGAAAAATATGATAATCAATGCTTGATAAATGCTTCCATATATAATTTAACACATAAGACGATTGTGCCACAAAAGACATTAAAACAAGTTTAAACATAAAATACACCATGGTTTAAAGTAACTTTCAATCTTGACCGGTACTTCCTAGATCTAAGGGTCCATATTCCTTCACATCATTTTCAGAGACTATAATCTTCTTAGAATAACCTCAATATATATATATTGATGACTATTATTACAAAACTCTTAAATTATTTAAGAACTTAAAGGAACTTTTAATATTTAACGTTTTTTATAAAAAATTTTGTATGTTAATGTCATTTTAGTGTAGTTTTATCACTTTTATATCTATATTTAAAATTACAATTATAAAAATTAGTTTTTACACATATCTAATTTTTTTTGCATATATGTAATTTTGTTATTACATAAATTTTACACATATATAAACTTGTGATTTATATATGTAATAAAAAATTTATATATAAAATATGGTAAAACTAGTCTCAACAACGTTAATATATGAAAAAATTAAAAAAAAATATTTGGTTGTTATGAGTTTCTAGAAGTTTTTAATTTTTTTGGGATTCTAAAATGATACCAACCCATCAATATACATACATACATATACACACACACATACGTGCATGCATGCGTACGTACGTACAGTCATACATACATACATACATACATACATACATATAAATAAAATAGGGGATGGTTCAATGGAGAAGTGAAATTAGTGCGATAAGTGTGAAAAATAAATAATAACCATTGATTGTATTTGATCTATAGTCTACATTCAAATGACATTCTGGTAAATAATAATAGTTTTACTATTGACATTTAAGGGAAGAAGGGTGTTTTCGTCTTCTATTTTAGGCTAAATATGAAACATAAATCATCATAATCAATTCCACATTTTATGCCAAATTAATTTCTCAACTATATCATGAGCCAAAAATCACCATACGAAGAACTTAAGTTCAATAATATTCTTTGTTTGGAATTATTTCATCCATACAATTTAAATGTGAGATCGATATTCTGAATGTTATCTTCTTGATTATTGGTTCTAAGGATAATTTTCTTAGTCATTAAATAATTTTGCTTTATTTGATTTTAGTTTATTAAATTTGTAAAAACCATGATGGATTTGGACATATTGCATAGATTGTAAACCTATTGGCATTGGCGAAGCTTACTTCCCCTAGCCCTTGGTTTTTTCGCGTAGTAGTGTAAATTTATTCGTTTTCGTCCGAAATTTTTTATACGTCGTGTAAATTTAGGTGTTTTCGGCCGAAAATTTGTGTCTGCCCCCCCCATCGTTTGTGATTTTTTGTATACATTTTGAGTCCCTCCCTCCGGTGTCTTAGTCCAAGCTTCGCCATTGCCTATTGGATTGTTATGATAATGTTTTTGTACTCGTTCACCCGATAATGAATAGGTACTATAACGTCCTCGTTTTAAGAACAATTAAATAAATAAAATAAGTTTTCATTTAATTAAATGTCGTATGTCATTATTTAATATTAATTAAATGATAATTAGATGGAAGGATAAACTTAGGGTTTGGTTATGAATCCAAAAATAATTACGGGCCTAAGCCTATGAGCCTAGAGTATATAAGCACATAAACCTCTTTTAAAACCCTAAAATATCTTATTTCATCATCTTCCTCATACATACGTACCATTCACCCTCCTGTGCACACATACAACCTTCTTTCAATCCATTCAAACTCATTTAGGATTTTCAAGCAAACCAAGATCCGTTCTAGACCAATTAAGGTATGTTATATGTTAAGTTAATCTTTTTTCATTCATTCATCTTCATCTTGTTCTTAATGATTATAAAGCAATAACAAACAACCCAAAATGAATCTTGTAAGTTGGAAATGAAATGAACCGAGCTAAACTGACATAAATGAACCTCGATCGAACCAAACAAGAAAGTTGAGGTTCGGTTTAAAAGATTTGACGAAATATATAAACATCTATTAAGTCGGGTTTCGGTTTAAATGATCGGACATAGTATATGTATGTATATGTAAAAAAATAAGTTCGGTTTCCATGAATGAGGTCCGATTGGTTATGAGTTCGAACCCGATAGTGCAAATGAAACGGAATGAAATCCGAACCAAATCAACCTAGTTAAGAGGGCTCGACTCAAGTCGAGTCGACTTGAGTTAGCGAGGAGATCGAATTGGGTGTTGGTTGGCTCGAATATGGGATTCGTCCTATCGAACCGACTTGAAGCTATAAAACTCGAAACGAGCCGAATGAGCTAGAATTGGCTCGAGTATGGTCAGCTGGAAAAAAGTTAAAGTCGACTCGAATTCGAGTCGGGTAGAGGTTGGGGTTGATTTCAATCCAAATGAGCGACTCGAGTGGGCATAGGAGAAGCCGACTGGATTGGAATCTCGACTGGAAGTTAGATTTCGGCTCGAGTAAAGATGGAAAAACCCGACTGGATGAAGGACTCGACTCAAATGAAATGGTGTCTTGTCGACTCGATTGGACTCCCTGATTTGACTCGAGTGAACCTTCTAATCGACTCGATCTCGAGTGGATCTTGCGACTAGACTCGAGTCAAAGGAGGGCTAGGATCTCGGCTCACTTCAACCTCAAACTAAACAAGGGAACCCGGAGCTCAGCTTCTTCATCCTGCTTAGACCTTCTTCTTCCCGTCGCCACGGCGGCCGGAATCGGGGAGCGGCGGTGGCAGTGCAGGTGTTAAGGAGGGAGGGTGGTAGGTCTTGTATAAATAAGGTGAGGCATGGAGGGCATTTTGGTAATTAAGCATTTACTAAAGATAATAATAACAACAAGAAGAAGACAAAAATATATAAAGATGTGACCCGAACTTGATCGAAAATAAACGAGACTCAAACCCGTGGTCCGACTCGTTTAGAACCCGCAAACCGTAAATTAATTAAGAAAAGCCTAACACATGAGTTCATTAATAAGTTGTTAATTTACAAAAGAAATATATTTACATGAGAACTTAACCTGAACTCATTTACGAAATCAATAACTTATGAACTCGTTAAAGAACCGGTTAAAAATCATAAAGCTTATATGAAAATATAAACATATAAGATCGTAAATAATTGTTAACTTATAAAAATATGTATATGAGGTAACTTAACTGAACCCGGGAACCAACTTGTTAAGAACTTAATGAGTGTTAACTTGTTGAGTGTTAACTTGTAAGATATATATATATATATATATATATTAAGTTAACACTCATTAAGAACTTAATGAGTGTTAACTTGTAAGATATATATACATATATATATGAGAACTTAAACCGAGCATGAATCAAATATAAACCCGACACGAACCCGAACTCGTTTAGGGAAACATTAACTCGTAAACGCGTTAAGGAATGTAAGCTAATAAAGTCGGTTGTTAAAATAATAAAGTTAATATTCGCTAAAGGTTATAAGTTCGGATTCGTTTGCCGGTTTCTTAAATTATAAAGTTCGGTTCAATAGTAAGACCAATTTAGTTAACTTAAAAGTTAACTCCATTAACTTAAGTAAATCAAACACTTAGAATAAAGAATTAATATATGTGTAATTTAATAAACAGTTAGTCGAGCCCAGTTGAAGAAAGGCATTGCAATTAATTCCGAGCGGAATCGACTACAGGTGAGTTCTAGCCCACTTTTTCCCTAAACGTTTTGGGGTTGTATGCATACTCAAGAAAGAAGATAAAAGACGAACAAGATATGTTTTAAGAGAGAAAGAAAATGTGTAGATTAGTAATAAAATTATTTAACTACTAATGATAAGAATGTATTAAGGACGTGAGTAAGTCATGATGTTATGGATATGAAGAATAGTATGGTCGAGTTATGGATAGAAAAGATAATGTGGTACAGTTATGGATACTATGGTGAGGTGGTCCGGTTATGGATACAATGAATAGGTGGTCAAATTAGGGATACTAAGTACAGTAGCTATTAATTAGGTGCGTATATGTAGTACGATTGCATGACATGATAATTTTAAATGCATAGATATACGTTGTGTGAATGTATGGTCCAGCTATGGATATACTAGTAGCATGGGTAAAAGTTAGTGGATAGAACAGAAAGAAGGTAGGGGACAAGTCCTATCACATACCTGCGTAGAATAATAATATGTATACTGATGTGAATGGATGATTGTATGTTCGTGCGTAGAGCCTTCGGGCCTCATGCATGCGCAACAAGTTAGAATGGCAAATCCCTCTAACTTGATGTGGTTCGATTACAAGTAAGAATAGAAGGCTTGATTATGAGCAAGTACGTACGAGACTAGTTATAGACGAGTGTTACGTTGCGTATGAATGTTTAAAGAATGCGATTTAATTATAAATCAAAATTTTATGAAAAGAAAGAACGTTAGAACTCACTCAGCGTGTAGCTGACTTTTAGTATGCATGCAGATATTATTGATGACGTGGCAAGCTTGGGGTGCGCGCGAGGCTATCCATATTGAAGATCTAGCTAGAGTTAGAAGTATTTCATAAAAGTTTAAATTTCCGCTGCGATTTGTATAGACTTCCGCTGTAACAAACTACGTTTTTGAGTAAATCCAACACTAAAGTAGGGTTTCCGGGATCGGGGCCTTACAGGTACCTACACAAGTAAATAAGATAAATTCACACAATGATACAGTTAACTAATGTGTTGTGATGTTTAGGTACATGTTGAATTGCAATCCCGGCCTACATGCTGGGAAAAAATTGAAAATCAATATTTAAAGTAATTCTTTTGCCTATATATATATATATATATAGGGTAAGGATCCTAAGAGAACCATTGGTAAATTGAGAACTTTGAGAACCATTTTGAACCACTAAAAAATCCTCTAAAAAATATTTAAAAAATTATAAAACAAAAAAAAAACAAAAATTTTAAAAAAGTAAAAAAACCAAAATTCTTATATTTCATTCCGGTTTCATAAAAATAAAAAAAACCGAATTTTTTTTTCTTTTTAATTCGTATTATACTTATACATATATGTATACTTTCATTTAATCTCTAGTTACGTAATGTACACATATGTACATTATCATTTACCTTAAATTATACATATGTGTATAGGAAAAAACATGTGTACATATTATACATATATGTATAATAAAAAAAACCGATTTTTTTTATTTTAATTCGTATTATACCTATACACATATGTATACTTTCATTTAATCTCTAGTTACGTAATGTACACATATGTACATTATCATTTACCTTAAATTATACATATGTGTATAGAGAAAAAACATGTGCGTACATATATGTACATGTATAACTTAGCTACACCCAGAATTTTTTTTACGTTTTTTTTAGAAACCGTGATGATAAATAAAAACTTTGGTTTTTTTTACTTTTTTTATTTTGTGTTTTTTTTGTTTTATGATTTTTTTTTATTTTTGGGTTTTTTTGTGGTTCAAAATGGTTCTCATAGTTCTCAATTCTCAAAAAGTTCTCACATGATCCTGATCCTATATATATATATATATTAACATTTATGTAGGGAGTTTAATACTTGTGTAGGATACATTGATTTGGGGTATACAACATATGTTGATACTAGTTATAATATTATGTAGGATATATAAGTTATTTATGCGTATCAATATTTATTACTAATTATGGAGAGCATACACTAGTTGTATAGGTATAGATTAATTAGTTGTGTTTCAATTACTAATAGTGTGCATGACTTGAATACTTTGTTGTGTAGGAAATGTATATGAAACTCTAAATGAGCTAACTTGCAGCTTATATAGATTTCATACTTGTGATATTGTTTTGTTATTGCAACTTGCAAGTCCCGAGTTCGAACCTTCTTAAAGCCATTTTTTTTGTTTTTTTATTTAAAATAGAAACAGATTTTTTTATTTATAGATTTCATCTTTAATCAACCAATGAAAAAGTAAGGTGATGTGGTGTTTTGTTTTTTAATTTGTTCTAAATACGTTAGTTTGAGGAATTATTTTTTTGGTTTAGTTTTGATACCGTAAAGAATGTTGCCGATACCAACCGAATTCGCTTCAACTTACAGAAACGACGCCCAGGTGTGACCAACACAGATAACTACCTAGCGTGCGCCAGGTAACAACCTAGTTTCCACTATGATGTTTTGGTCGTCAACAGTTATTAATTGCTTGGCGTAGAAATTGGTCTCTTGCTCTATCTGATAAAAAGTTTCATAAAAAATGAATTTTTTAGAATAGTTGATATTTTGTCATGTTAGACTTCTTTTTTTTTTCAAAGTTGACCAAAGAAGTCAGAGGTGGTTTAAACAAATATAATTTATTTAGAATGTAAAGAAAACAATAATATGACATCAAGCTACCCTGCCACTTTGCAGGCATAAGATATCAGCTAATACGTCAAAATACAATCATACCACGGGGCATTGTTTCTCAAAATTCGCCAGCATGAAACTTAATTAAATTGCCAGCTGTGACGACGTTGGTACTCTTGATGCGCTTATTGTTCCTTACAAGGCTACAACCTTAGTATCTCATCCAGACCCGCGTTCTGTTGTGAGGCCCCCTTCCAGGTAACCCTACTTTGGTGTTGGATTTACTCATAAACACAGTTCTAAAATCAGAGTTAATTAAAACTTTGGCGGAATAATTAAAACTTCATGCATTACATTACAAAACATCGAATCTTGTCTTAACAAAAGTTAATTTGTCTTAAAACATAACATATTAATCCATAACATTTCTTCCCGAGATGCCAGTCTTCCAGTCCCTACCACGTGCCATCCTCAAGCCAGCTTCTTCAATCTATTTACCTGTGTGTATACTAAAAGTCAGCTACGCTGAGTGAGTTCTAATTAACAAGTTACAGGATTATTCTTACACATTTGTACCCGTAGGTACCGTTCTTACCTTTGTCCTACTCTTATTTCCTTTCGTCTTACATTCACATTAATTTATTCTTTCGCTTATAAATGATTATTCTTACACGTTCCTTTATTTACAAACAAATATTACGTGTACTATTCTTACATTATTCTTACACTTTCTTACAAACATATAGTTACTCTTACATTCTTGCCCAGATATTATATGGGTCTGTCACCCGACCTCTTGCACAGATATTATAAGGGTCTGTCACCCGACCTCTTGCACCGATATAGAGTCGGCCACTCTATTCGTGCCCAGGTATTATAAGGGTCTGCCACCTTAACTCTTACATTAGACTCTTACTATTCTTACCCAGGTATTAGAAGGGCCTGCCACCCTGACTCTTACAATCATGTTAAATTAACAAACTAGGCACATACAAATTCTTACAAACTTTCTTTCGTTCTTGCATTAATTATTCACATTAATCCGATATGTATATACATTACTAGTCTTACAAGTATGCACACAGCCCCGAAAACATTTCAAAGAGAAATGGGGCTAGAACTCACCTGAAGACGATTCCTCTCCGAGTTTATCGTGATTCCTTTCTTTAATTGAGCTCGGCTAGGTGTGTAACAAGTTACGAGTATCAATTATCTGTTACTACTACTTATTACATTTAAGTTAATGAAACCCCCAACTAACGGGGGTCCGGGGCCAGCGCCCCTGGTAGCGGGGTCTAGGGGCGGCAGCCCCTAGCAGAGTCCAAGGGGCAGAGCCCCTGGCTGGGGTCGAGCTGCCAAGTCAGCTTGGAAAAATTTTATTTTAATTACTAAGTCCTTTATTAAAAATGCATCAGAAAATGGATCGGGCCACATTTACAACAATTTGAAACAATTCTCATGACATAATTCGCTTCGCGTGAGAGTTCGCTTCGCATGAGAATTAGCTTCTGTCACACCCCAAACCAGGGCCTAGGAGTGTGACCATCAGTTGGTACTTGTTTTGTAAATATATCCGAGTAGCAGGTTCATTTTAGCGGAAGACTTTAAATATTAAAATATTAATTTACATTATCAAAATTACTCGGGATTTAAACACCCGAGTTTCAGTTTTACAAAATCATAATATTAATTATAGAAGGATTTATATTAATTAAAAACGAGCCATCTGTAGCGATCTTCTAATGACTCCCATCCTTGTATATCATCTATAGTCATCTAGTTACCTGCATAGGTGGGAAAAACACGTCAGCTATATGCTGGTGAAACGTTGACACGATAAAACAATTATAACAGTCGTTAAATACAAACATAGTTTTCTGTTTCACAAACTTAGCAGGAACGCCTGTCCATTCCCGGGATTCGTACCACTGCCCTACACACACAATTCAAAGGTTCCCCGAGTATATAGCCCCTGTTCGGAGACAACCTTCCCCTAGGCTATATAACCCTGTTGGAGAACCGGTTATGACTGACTTAGTTTTGTATGCCAATTATCAGTTATGTTTGGATCAAGACACATGTGTATTCGGTCTAAGTTGCTTTTTATTATCTATTTTGTATTATAACGATTTTAGAGATTTTATCTCATGCAAACATTTATCAGACTCTTTGTAATAAACAACCTGTCTATTACAAGAGTAAAATCAGTTCAGACAGTAAAAGGTTAACGTGTTCACCTTATATTATCAGTAGGAAATATCAACCTCCTTGGCTTCAGTATGCTATTAACCTATATTCATAATAGGTATGCATAAGTACCTAGTTGGTATTATTCAGCAGACTTTAAGTCTGTTTCAGTTTCAGCAGACTCGAGGTCTGATCAGCAGACTTAATGTCTGATTCAGTTCAGCAGACTCGAAGTCTGATCAGCAGACTCTTAAGTCTGACCTAACCTTAGTATAGTTATAGTCGTTTTATAAAAATACTTTGAATTTACATATGACGTTTGGAATAGCACGCTTTGGCCTAATAAAGGATATCACGTTGGCAAACTTCTCCAGGTAAGCAAACGGGTCCCGCGGTTGATTGGGATTTGTACGAATTGCTTTCCTTAGGCAAGAAGAGTCTACTAATGATACCCCCATTCCAGTTACTACATGCCCGTCAAAATAATAGTTTTGATAACATTACTTCACATGGAAGCAACGTCTTTGCTTTATAAAACATTACTTGGAAAATAATTATAGTTTAACGACTATATCCTTAACTAAGCTATATCTTATGTATTTAAAGTAACTAGTAAAGTAACTTAATCTTAATCCTACCTTAATCGGCTTGACGAGTCTTAAGAACTAAGAAATCAGCAACATTTCGACTTGCACTTCGTTTTCAAGATTAACAGCTCGTTCGGCAGCGTAACAACACCCGATTCTTTGCTAGAACCGCCTCGGAACCACCAGAACTCTCTTGGCACGACTCCCTAGGTTATGTGTGTGAGAAAAGTGTGAAAATGGGATGAAAACGACTGAGCTTGTGGCTGCCCTATTTATACCCGTTTTTGTGCATCTTCGCGATACGCGAAGATGTTTGCCTGAGCATCTTCGCTATACGCGAAGTTGCTTAAGTCGGCGCCGCAATTCTGCATGTCAACCCCAGGCTGCCACGTGTCACCACGTCACTGGATAACGTTGAAATGTGTGCCAGCATCTTCGCGATACGCGAAGATGTTTGCCTGAGCATCTTCGCGATACGCGAAGGTGCAGAATTTCATTTTCAGTCCTTCTAATTCTGGATTTGACATTTTTAGCCCTTTAACTTCTAATCTTGACATTTTTGACCCAAAACTAGATGGGGTATTTTCACGGTGTTACAGCTTCTCATGGGAATCCGCTTCGCATGGACCATTCGCTTCGCACGGCTGTGCGATGCGAATTCCTTTCTTTTCTTCGTTTTTACTATTTTAAAGCCATTTTCCTCTGTGACTCTTCCTTAGGACCCGATTTTAACCTTTTTATGGGTTTTGGGTTGTACCAACTTTGTATACTCGTGGTTTTCATGGTCCGAACACCACTTTTTGTCCAATAACACCCCCGTGATGTTATAACTCACCAAGTTTATATTTTTCTTACGTTCTACAACCTGATCTATCGTTCTATCAGTTTGCATGTCGAAACCAACCATAAAAACTTAACCTAGTTGGCAAAAACTCACCTTTTGGTCTCGGTTGGGTTCGGATCTGGACAACCCAAGGATTCGGCGGTGATTTTTGTCGTTTGATGATGTTGAACACGGGATTCATCTTTCCTTTGGCTCGGATTTGGATCCGGGTTTAGAGAGAGAAAGTGTGTGCGTGTTCTTGAGTGTGTGTTTAGAAAGAAAGAGAGAGAGTGTGTGTGGAAAAATGATGTTAATGGACAAGGTTGGGGTTTAAATACTCCACCCTATGGGCTTTGGGCCCGCATGCATTCTCTCAAGCCCATTCATAAGTCCCCGGCCCAACACTCAATCTCTTATACTTAACGAAATTAAATAACGACACACACAATACGTAAGTAAATTCTCTTTATTTATTGATCTCAAAAATACGTATGTTACATCTGTTTATTCATGTTACTGGATGAATGCAATCGTCACCTTCGCGCGTTGATGTTTCCGTCTGCCGGACGGGTAAAGTAATAGTTGACACTAATTAACCCAACTGACACAAATTGTTCATCATTAAATCTAATTATCATTAGGGGTGCAAATGCTACAATACTCGAGCCCGACTAGTTATATTTACATCAAGTTGAGTTTGGTTCGATTCGGGCCTTTGCTTTGTCAGATCGGGCGCGGATTATAAACAAAATATAAAGATCAGGTTACATTTGCAACCAATTAACAACCAAAAATATTTAGTTGCTAAACTTGCGATCGATGTTGGTTTGGTCGCTATTTTCTGTGATGGAACAATTTTGGTTGGTAAATTTGCGACCGCCTTTCTACTAGTTATATTCACGCAACAAAACCCTACGGTTGTACCTACCGCAAACAAACCCTAAACACAAAGTCTATAATCAAACAATGCACCGATCAATCAATACAAAACTAATCAACCGACACAAGAGGTTTATGCAATGAATCACCAAAATTTCCAGCCCTTAAACACAACCTATTTCATGTCTAAATCAAACTTTACATTAACAAATCAAGTCTATCAATCAAACAATCTATAAAACTCATCAAACACTAACAATTAACATCATTCCTAGGTAGAACTAACAAGATTAGCCGAGAATCATAATTGGACAGCAGCTAACACTTAATAAAATCATCATAAAACTCATACCAATCATCTTAACAATCGTCCGACAATCAATTCTAATCATAAACAATTCAATCTCTCAAGTAATTGCAAAACAATTCAACAATTAAGCAAGAAACTAAAAGTGTATGAACAATGAAAAAGATGTAAGGATATGAGATGTTCCCGGGCTGCTCTCGGCTGTAAAAAACAGTGGTGAATGATCCCGAGGCTTGGTTCTTGTGTCTTCTTCCTTCCCTAGCCGCCACAAGCTCCAACCCTAGCTCCACAAAACTTTTTTTCCTTTCTTCCCTTGCTGCCTCTGCTGCGATCGGACCCCCTAGCTGCTCTTAGGGTTTTTTTTTTCTTTTTTTATTATAATATTAACAAGAGGCTCGGGCTTTTCCATGATGTAAACGGGCCGGGCTTTGAGTCTTACTTGAAAACGTATGCGTAAAAGGCTCGTAAACTGCTCCAAAAGTCTGGTTTTTCTTCCTTTCCACCCAAAACCTACCAGATAAATAAAAATATGTAAAACCTATCTAAAACAAGTTAAAATACATAAAATGTAATACAATAACTAACATTAAAGGCTAAACTTTTCAATTGCATCTATAAATAGGCTGCAAAACATCTTATAAACATGTCCATAACTTCAAAACAACATAATCTACTCTCAAAATCTCATAATTAATCATCCAAGTCCGAGCTTCGGCCGAACTCAGTTCACCCTGATTCCTTAACGATTGCAGGTAATTTTTATATGATTTGTTATTGTTTTAAGCCGATAATTAAAACCTCTAACTTTAAATTAACAAACATGGATTAGATTGATCGAATTGAATTGTTAGGGTTTTATTGTAGAAGATGACCATGAACCTGTAGTTTTATATTTTTTACTTCTGGATTATAATCAAATTACAAGGCTGGTCTAGTGATTAAGTTATCTGTATACCACTAAGAGGACCCGGGTTCGAACCCGGGTCATGGCAAATTTATTTTTAGAAACCTTTTTCTTTTTAATAAATCAAATAAATATTTTAAAAATAAAATACAATCTTTTTAAGTTAAGTAAATTAATTTTATCAATTTTCTTCCAAAAACCAACCTTTTCATCCATTAAAGTTTCTTAAAACTCGTTACCTAACATATTATATTATAATTCCATTGCGCTAACTTTTTCTTTCGTTAAAACGCTAACATAATTCGGAAATAAAGTTATATTTTAAAACCGGTGCATCGTTAATATAATTATATTCCCTTATTAAATAATAAATTATTAGTTGAAATAATATTTAAATAATATATTTCAATAAACCTTTAAAAATCAGTTCATAATTCCATTACTTTTGAATTAATACATTAAGCTTTTAATTCGTTAAATGTTTAAACTTTAAATTCGTTAACTTAAATTCAACAACATAATTGTATTTTTCGAGATATGAACCGTTAATACCATAACTTTCATATTAGCTTATGTTATAATTTAAATACTAAAATCGCTAAAATTTAGTTAAAACTTTAAAATAATATTATATTATAAAATGCTATAAGATGCAATAAAATAGATTAAAATAATAGCATATCCCTAGAAAATAATTAACTTTATTAAACCCGCTAGTTATTCTTTAAATTTTCGTATTTGTTTTTATTTATAGTTCGTGCGGATCATTCATTTCAGTTCCTTTGACGCATTTCGGTTTTTATCTTTATTTCCGCTTCAATTTCAAAGGTGAGTTTCTCACACTCCCTTTTTAAACTTTTTTACATTTTGGGGGTAGCATGTATATCCTACTCAAACAATTACTTAGTATGTTATATTCGAACTACAAATCGCATTATGGACTTGTGTGTTTATTTGCTTACTTATGTTGTGCGTTTATCCGAGTACGTTGGTTGTTACCAAGTGGAAAGAATCTTGCTTGCGTTGTAAGTTTATCCGAGTACGTTGGTTGTCTCCAACTGGAAAGGACCTTGCTTGGGTTGTGCGTTTATCCGAGTATGTTGGTTGTTACCAACTGGAAAGGACCTGGCTTGTGTTGTTACATATGTTCATAGAATTGTATGATTTCTTTACGTATTTATATCAAAATGTGTGACGCTCACCAACTACTTGTTAAGTGACCTTTTATTTTATATACATGCTACAAGTACATTTATTAGAAATTGAAGTGATTAAGATACTAGCTCTAAGTTATCAACAATAATGGACAAGCTAATTTAGTTGTTTTCTTTTATTGAATGTATTTCGTTATCTAAACTTGTGTGCTTGATGTATGAATGAATTAATGATATTATGTTCACTTAATAGTGTCACTCGGGCATTTTCGCTTAAACCGGGGTATTACAATAACATATTTGAGGATCGTTAAAATATTAAGTATATTTTATATTGATAAAAGTGTAATAAAAATTTAATTACTTTAATTATTCCTAAAAGATCATAATTGATTTTGAAATGAAATCTATAAGTTTAACCATTGATATGTAAATATATATATATATATATATATATAAAGTGGAAGGATCATCCGATCATGTACAAAATAATCTTAGCATGAGAATGTAGGAAACAATAACTATCTATAAAAAATGAGAACATGGAAAACAATATCAACCACGATACCAATCTACATAAGTAATGTTTTATAATAACAAAGAAAAAAAAACCTAATAATAACAACAAAATAATCAAAATTAATAACAAATACATATAACAGCATAAGAAAAAATTTAATAATAACAATGAAATGTAAATCAACATATACTTATAATGTCTACTAATTGGAAATCAGCAAATACGAACAAAAAACAGCAGCAGAAAATTATAGAAACAAGTCTAAATAATAACAATAAATTGGTTCTTACTGTTTTCATATTAAGAATAAAATGTATTTGATCCTAAAACTATATATATATATATATATATATATATATATATATATATATATATATATATATATATGTAAGTATAGAATGAAATCTCATTTGAGTTGGGAAAACCCATGAAAACCTAATGTAACATCGTTTTTTTTTGTTTTTTTGCACACGTAATATATGTTGTAACATTTAATACAAAACATCAAAAAATAAAAAAAAAATTGTTTTGCTATTTTTTAACATTTTTTACTAATTTTTATATATGTTTTTAGGAAAGAGAAAATGTTATATTTATATTTACATTTTTTATTCACTTTAATTGTGGACCACAAGATTCAAACATTAATTAAAAACATGTGGTTGAGAATGAGTTTCTAGAGTTTTCACAACTCAAATGAGTTTTTATTTTAACATAACCCTATATATATATATACACACACATACACATATAGTAACTTGTAACTCTTTTCTTAATTCCTGGGAAGCACCACATGAATGTAGGTAAGAGAACCGCACACCTAATTTATTTATGAACATACATAAATCATGTAATCAATTATGCATATAAATATAGTTGTATGTTCATTATTATACGGTGAACTTTCTTTAATCATATTTATTTTATAGGAGTAAGCAATAAAAATGGGAGCATATATGGTGGTCCTCATTATAAGTTTTCTCGTGTTGCTCACGTGTCATCGATGTAAGTACTTGTTATCTTTCCAATATATTGGTGTTGTGTATTTAAGATAATCATCCTAATCAATATATGTATAAATAAATATTTATTGTAGTTGGAATATATGAACAAAGTAACATCATAGCATTTACGGTTGGACCACCGTCAAAAAAGTGTGACATACATTGTGTTTATGTGACTCCAGATGATCAATATTGTTGTTGTGAATAGGAAAAGATGCCATGCAGACCTTATAATAACGATTGCATTAAAAGTAGTGCTAAAAATAGAACAAGCTGTTGCTAAATAAGAATAAGTGATAGGGTTTGTCAATGTAAGATCAGAGAAGTTGTGATCAATAAGCATAGATGAGTATATTATAAGATAATTATATAGCAATGCAACGGGTATATTATAAAATAATATGATTTAGTCATTCGCCCACAGAGTGTTTCGCTCAGACATGCTTTTGTTTATTGTGCACGTTAGGTTTTCAATTTTATTCGAAAAGAATTGACTGAAGCTAAAGGGGGAAAATTAAAAATTCAAGGATTTCCAAATGAAATCAATAATTTTTTGTGTTGATTTTTGATTTACTATACAATTGACATGTCGGTTCTATCGTAGGGGGGATACATCAATATAGTGTTGTCTATGATATTATGGGTATGATAATTGTGGGATTTCAAATAACATCAAATGCGTATCTGTTTCCGGTCAAAACTTTATCACTTGCACTAACTGCGTTTTGTTTTCATGAGCATCCGTAATCAGAGTCCGTTCGGTAGTCGTTTAGGTGATTGTTAACCATATTGTCTTCCATTAGTCTGTTAGGCATGTTTATGAGAAGTTAGTACATTAGTGATTATTTACTCTCGTTTTTAGTGATTTGAATAGTAAACTTAGGATGAAAGACGGACCAAGAGGTGGTGTTGGGCCCAAGGCCCATGGACTTGGGGTATTTAAACCCTCAATCCTTCCCAAAACCCTAACATTTCATTCCTCTATCTTTTCTCCTTACACACACACACACACACACTTCCCTCCCTAAACCCGGATCCAAATATGCCAAAGGAAGGACGAATCTTGTGTTCAACATCCTAAAACAACAAGAAACACGTCCAGATCCACGGGTGGTTCAGATCTGAACCCGAACCCGGGACCGAAAGGTGAGAGTTCGGCTAAAAGGTTAAGTTTTAAGGTCGGATTTGACATGCAATCCGATATAATAATAGATCAGGCTATAAGATGTAAGAAAAGTATAGACTTTACGAGCCGTGAGCTACCGGGTTTGATATAAGACGAAAAAGTGATGTTCGGACTATGTAAGACACAAGTAGACAAAGTTGGTACGACCCAAAACCCACAAAAAGAGTAAAATCGGGCCATAAGGGAGAGACACGGAGGAAAATGACTTTAAGATGGTAAAAACGAAGAAAAAGCAATTCTGAACGCAAGAAACAGAATCGCATCGCATAGCCATGCTATGTGAATGGATTTCCGTGCGAATTGTTCCATGCGAATGGATTTCCATGCGAATATGGTTCCATGCGAATGGTTTCATGCGAATGATTTTCCATGCGAATGGTTTCCATGCGAATGGATTCCATGCGATTGGATTTCCATACGACTGGATTTCCATGCGAATGGTTTCCATGCGATGCAATTGTTGTAAAACGTAATCCGATTCATTTTTTCTGATGCATTTTTGATAAAGGCCTATTAACGAAAATAAAATTTTTCTAAGCTGACTTGGCAGCTCGACCCCAGCCAGGGGCTCTGCCCCTTAGACCCTGCTAGGGGCTACTGCCCCTAGACCCCGCTACCAGGGGCGCTGCCTCCTGACCCCTATTAGTTGAAGGGTTCATTAACGTAGATATAGGACGTAGTAGCAACAGATAATTTATACTCGTAACTTGTTATAAGTTAGCCATGCACAGCTAAGGAAGGGCATTAACGTTAACTCAGAACAAACTGACTACAGGTGAGTTCTAGCCCCCTTTTTCCATAAACGTTTTGGGGCTGTATGCATACTCAAGAAGGAAGATAAAAGACGAATGAGAAATGTTTAAAGGAGAAAGTAAATGAGTATATTAGTAATAAATTTATTTAACTACTAATGTTAAGGATGTATTAAGAACGTGAGTAAGTCATGATGTGGGCATCAGGGGGGTCGTAGCACCTTGTACTTGTCCACATCATGAATACTCATGAGTGGTATGTAGACACGTACGCGATAGACATATGCTCTACTTATGGAAGCGATAGAGTGCTATGGAAAAGGAAAGCACATGCACAAGCATAATAAAGGACTAAAAGCCTATACTTTGTTCAGGGCACGTGTTGTGATAGTAACGTGGGCTAGTGATATATGCAACGCAATGAAAGAAAGAGTAATAAGCGATAGATGGTCCAATTACGGATACAAAGTTAACATGGTCCGGTTATGGATGCTAGTGGCGTAGATAATTTGTTACATGTATATTAGAATGTTAAAAGCATATACTGTGTTCAGGACACGTGATGTGAAAGTAATGTGGTCTAGTTATAGGTACAATGAATTGATTGATTAGAATGATATGTATAAGATAGTCCAGTTATGGATAAAATGATAAGATGGTCCAGTTATGGATATAATGATAAGATGGTCCAGTTATGGATACAATGGTAAGATGGTCCAGTTATGGATATATGGATACAAGGAATAATATGGTCCAGTTATGGATACAAAAGATAAAGTGGTCCAGTTATGGATACTATGGTAAGATGGTCCAGTTATGGATACAATAAATAGGTGGTCCAATTAGGGATACTAATTACAATAGCTATTAATTACGTGCGTATATGTAGTACGATTGCATGGCATGATAATTTTAAATGTATAGATATACGTTGTGTGAATGTATGGTCCAGCTATGGATACTAGTAGCATGGGCAAATGTTAGTTGATAGAACAGAAAGAATATAGGGAGCAAGCCCTATCAAATATTTCCGTAGAATAATAATATGTATATAGATGTAAACGGATGTTATACAGAAAAGAACGAGTACATGTGTGTGCGTAGAGCCTTTAGGCCTCATGCATGCGCCACATGTTAGGATGGTAAATCCCTCTAACTTGATATGGTTCGGTGACAAGTAAGAAAAGATGGCTCAGTTATGAGCACGAGTAGGAGGCTCGGTTATGAGCAAGCGCATAAGAATATAGTAAGAAATGATTGATAGACATACATAGAGAAAGTAAATAATGAATGAGAAAGGTTATGTTATGTATAAATGTTTGAAAGATGTGATTTATTTATAAATCGTATCTTATGAAATGAAAGAAACGTTATAAGTCACTCAGCGTATAGCTGACTTTTAGTATGCATGCTGGTATTGTGATGACGTGGTAAGGTTGAGGTGTGTACGAGACTATCCATATTGAAGAATAGATAGAGAAGGAAGTTGTTATATAATAAGTTTTAAATTTCCGCTGCGATTTGTATAGACTTCCGCTGTATCAAACTGAGTTTATGAGTAAATCTAACGCCGAATTACGGCTACCGGGCTCGGGGCCTTACATCTGGAATCTCAAATTTACAAATTCGAAAAAAACTTTTTATACAACATTTGTCAAAATTATTTTGACCCATTACACATGGATAACTATGATGAATGAGATGAGATTAGAAAATTAGAAGGGAAATTGTAATTCATTTGCTAAAATTGTTTTGACCCATGACCCATGGATATGCATGATAAATGAGATGAGGAATTAGAGAATTAGAAAGAAAATTATAACTCATTTGTCAAAATTATTTTGACCCATGACCAATAGATAGCTAAAATGAATGCGAGAAGATGCTAGAGAATTAGAAAGGAAATTATAACCCATTTGCCAAAGTGGTTTTGCCTCATAACCCATGGATAAGTAGGGTGACTGAGAAGAGATATTAGAACAATAATGAATGTGAGATTGCCACACCATCATCATTATTTTCTTTTATTATAATTAGATTAGATTTGGTAATTTCATCTAGATAAACAAAAACTTATCTTGTTTAAATAGGTTATTACTCCATAGAGGTTTAGTACTAAGAGTCCCCTTTTGTGTCTTCGATTTCGATATCCGGTCTTACCTATACTTTATTATATCACGATCAGTACATTTGTCATTGTATTAGTCTGCTTAGCATTTTTTCCAACAACCCAACTATTTTAACTTGCTGCTCTAGTTATGTGGTGTAACATTCGTTACTTTTCAAACCCGAAAATCCGACCCATTTTAAATTTTCGGTTTTGTTTATTAATATATATATATATATATATATATATATTAATTTTCATTGCATATATTTATTAGTCATTGCTTACATATTTGAAACTCGTTATACCAGTTTTGTTACTCGTTCATCACTAATATTATATTCCCGACGACTTACGATCATCTTTCACACATTTTATATTGTTTTCATCAATCAATAAACGAAACTCCGGGTTCGAAGTGTTTATTAAAGTTAAACGAGTTGCGTTATTCAGGTTAAATATGAAATTAATCCATGAATATTAACTTTTATTCTATTTATAAAACATTTAAAAGGTTCAAGGTTATTATTGAAATTACAATTTAAATCATGTTCTTAAGCTATCTTGAAACTTCAAGGGCCATATGTGTAAAACAATTTAAAATATAATAACCCAACCCAACCCAACCCAACCCAACCCAACCCAACCCCACCCCTGATGTGTTTTTCCGGCATCAAAGTCCGACGATATTTCCGACGGCCGTTAAACGGCTCCGGCAGATCTTTAATCCCATAAAACACACAATTAAAATCAATTAAAAGCTCGTAAATTCGTTAGACCATAACGGCAAACGTAAATCATTGATTAATAACGTGTTTCAACGCCAAATTTACGCGTAATAATACCGAAATCACTGGAAAATGCAATAACGATCTTCAATTATCCTACACTCCAATTAAGCTTATAAATAGCCTCTAAACCTCCAACTAAACATGCCCCAATCAAAAAACTAATCTAACTTACTCTCTGTATTCACGTTTTGCTCCTCCAAGTCCGAGCTCTGGCCGAACTCCGTCCACCCTCATTTCTTAACGATTTCAGGTAATATATATACGCATTTGTTTCGTTTCAATCTGTAAAATCAAACCCATAACCTAATTGGAATAAACAGTGAATGGATTACACGAATTGAAAGCTAGGGTTTTTGAAGTATGAAGATGAACTTGTTGAATTGTTTATATAAAAACTGCTTCTGTTCAAACACCAAATAAACAAACTGGCTTGTGGTTAATACATTTTCATGTGGCTCAAAGGACCCGTGTTCAAACATGGGTTAGGCTATCATTTTTTCATTTTTTTCTTTAAAAACCTTTCTCTTTAGTGTATTAATTAAATTAATTTATTTAAAAATTATTAAAAATCAAATAAAATTATTTTAAGTCAAACAAAATTATTTTTTAAATAAATGTTATCATTTTCATCCAAAACCCCAACTTTTTCATATTCATTAAGTTCGTGAACCCCATTAATATTATAATATATTTATATATTTCGTTCACTTTATAATATTTTCTCGTTAATATTTATAAACACTAGATTAGTCGTTTTAACATAAAAACCTGTACTTCATAAATAATTAAATTCTCATATTAATAATGATTTATTAGTTTAAATAATATTTAAATATATAGTTCATTGCAACTTTAATATTAGTTTCGTTCCATTAAACTTTAATTCGGTAATTCGTTAAAATCATTAAAGATTACTTTATTTGAGTTCGTTAACCATAATAATTCGAGTTGAAACTATCACTAAAATCCGTAATTCACAAACATTATATTTCCCATAACGGTGTTAAATTAATCAAAAATAAGTTGAAATAATATTTAGTTCATTAAAAATACTATTAAAATTATCATGTAAAATACTATTAAAATATTCTAAAATATTGCTTAACTCCTAAAACCAAAATATTTAACTCTTGGTATCCTGTTAGCTAGTCTTTAAATTTTCGTATTTATTTTATTTATAGTTCGAGATGTTCGGTTGCTTCGAGTTCGTTATTGTGCTTTCAGTTTATATTATAATTTTGACTTCGATTTCGAGGTGAGTCTCATGTTTAGTTAATGACCCATAGCTCAGGCCATGTATTAGTCAAACCCTAACCTTTGGATTTCGATGTATTCATTTTATACCGCACAACCGAACTTTGGTTTATTTAACCCAGCTTAGGCTAGTTTAATATATTTCTCTAAATAAATAAAAACATATATAAGATAGTTACTAAATAATAAACGAGGCGAACTTAAACTTTAGAAAAAGATACCGGGCTCAGCCAACGGTATATAATTCTTACATATTGTTATTTGAGTGAACTGTGGCTTTCGTCCATGTGGTTTGTCCAAATCTGCGTTTTAGTCCAATAGTTTCAAATTTGCGATTTTTGTCCCTGTGAATTCATTTCACTTGCAATTAAACCCGAATTCACTAATCCCGTTAAGTCTGTTCGTTAAACCCATCAGCGTGTCCTTCACGTGAGGGGCAATTTTGTCCTCCCCCCCGCCAAATACACCCAGCCCCTTACATGAGGCGGCTTGCGAATTAGGAAAGGGGTTTATTTGGGGAGAAAATGACAAAACTGCCCTTCACGTGAAGGACATGCTGATGGGTTTAACGACCAGACTTAACGAGATTAGTGAATTCGGGTTTAATTGCAGGTGAAATGAAACCACAGGGACAAAAATCGCAAATTTGAAGCTATTGGACTAAAACCGTAGATTTGGACAAACCACAGAGACAAAAACCGCAGTTTACTTTTGTTATTTTGTATGTTTATGTTATGAAAGTTTATTATTAATTATTTTAAGTGTAATACATTGTGTTATGCATTTATGTATTTATTATGTAGATATTCATTGTTTAGTGGCCTAGTGGTAAGAAGGCTTGTGTTCTTAAGTGGACTCATGTTTGAATCTCACTTGTGTCACTTTGGATGGATATTGACAATGAAGAATTTGAGCTAGACCTTGCGAGGTTGTCAGTTCGGATCCCGAGCCCACCCAGGTAAAGTCCCACTTTATGTTACGTTAGAGAGTTGTGTTCTTATGGTGGCACAACGACTGTTAAGTGGTGTGGTTTCCTGGGAGAACGCTCAAGCCCAACTCTGAAGCCAGCGTGGGCCCGATTAAGATAACATAGTCTGCCAAGAGTGTGGTTGAAGTATGAAGAAAATGTTGTCGCTGATACGGCTATTCACGAGCCGAGCCGAACCAAGTGAAGGCTTGCTCGTTGCTTAGCTCGTTTACAACCGAACCGAACGGCTGAAATTCGAACCAAACGAAAAACGAAACGAGCCGAAATCGAATCGAGCATTTTTCGATAGAACATCGAGCGATTTCAAGCATTTTTATTTCTTTTTCACTTTAAAATTTTAAATAAAAAACAAGTTTAAAGGCTGTAAATAATATATTTTGTAAACAAGTTAGTAGTTTTTAGAAAACCATATAAATATGTTGTAAATTTTTAAGAGAAAGAAGTTTAAGGTGAGATATAATGAACATGTAAACAAATTTTTAGTCTTCTGAAAACTTGAATCAAATTAATAAAACTATAAAATTGACGGAGTAGGAAAAATTTAAAAGTGTTTAAAATATTATATACTTATATTTTATATGTGTTGTCTATATATATATATATTATATATATCTGTTCATATATAATTATATATAAAACTAGATTTTATCCCCCGTATTACGGGGGTCGTTTTACATTATTCGTTTTTAATATTTATATATGTATATTTGGATTTTAATTTTATTTATTGTAAGAAAGTTAATAATTAATATACGTAAGGTTTGATGATAACATTGTTTCACAAATGAATGATATGTTATAATCCGGTTTAAAAGCTATCTGGGTTTGGTGATACCCATTACCCGTTTATTTTCTTTATTATAAAATTGTTTCTTAATTATAAATAATATCTTTTTTTAAATAAAATAGAATATTAATTTTTAGTATATCCCTATTTTATTGGATTTTTATATCAAATATTTTATGAGATTAATTTTTAATATAATGAGATGCTATAACTAATTTAAAAGCTATCTGGGTTTAGTGAGACATTTCCCCATGAATTCGGGTCAAATGGGTGAGAAACTTTCATTTGTAAATAAAGCAATCTGATGGCTTGAGAAAATGGTTATTTTACATTTTTCGTTTTTTAATATTTATTTTTTTGGATTTAATTTTCTTTATTGTAAGAAAGTTAATAATATACTTAGGGTTTGATGATGAAAAAGTTTCATAAATAAATGATATGTTATAACCCGTTTAAAAGCTATCTGGACTATAAAATTGTTTATTAATTATAAATAATTTCTTTTTAAATTGGATATTAAATTTTAATATATCCTTATTTTATAGGATTTTCATATCAAATAATTGGTAAGATTAATTTTTAATTTAATTAGATGTTATAACCCATTTAACAGCTATCTGGTTTTGGTAAGACCATACTCATGAATTTGGGTTAAATAAATGAAAGACCTCCATTTAAAAATTAAACAATCTGGTGGCTTCCATAAAAGGGGAGAGCGACCACATCGCAACACATAGGATTTTAGGGTTTTTGTTTATATATATTATAGATAAATTAAAAATATTCGAGCCGAACTGAGCAGACCTTTGCTCGTTTACAAACAGAACCGAGCAGAGCAGCTCGTTTACAATCAGGCTAAAAAACAAACGAGTATTTACCGAACGAACGGCGAGGGCGTTCGAGTTGCTTGGACGGCTCTAGTTTATTAGATAAAAAGAAAGATGGGTTGGTTGGTTAATGATTATTCAAGTGGGCTGGCTATTTTGAAGTTTAATTGGGCTTGAGGATGACATTTATTTATTTGTTTTATGACGTTGTGTCGGTCCTCACCATAGAATCAATCAGCTCTGTTCTTTTAGATATTATTATTATTATTATTATTATTATTATTATTATTATTATTATTATTATTGTATATTGTGATTTGATACTTGACAAGACTAATGAATCCTCTGATTTGGCACAAAGTTGCTGCAATATCTGGTATGCTTGTTTAGATTGATTGATTTGAGTTTGAATTTGTTTGTTTAACAAAACAGGGATGGCAGCCCTTGGATTAGGCACCTATGGTGCTCATGGGTTCAAGCCCACCAACCCATCTTACAAAGAGGTCTGGAACACTGCTTCTCTTTACCATTTGGTTCATACAGCCGCATTGCTTGCTGCTCCTACTGCTAAAAACCCTAATATTGTGTGTTATGTTATCTAACCCCTCTTTTTTTTTCTTTTTTCCTTTTTTTTCTTTTTGTGTGTGTGTGTATATATATATATATATATATGATTGATTTGGTTAATTATAGAATAACTATCATCACCAGTTTCACATTTTCAATGTTCTCTTGTGATTTGTAGTTTGGAGGGCTTTTGGCAACTGGAATTGTTGCTTTCTCGGGGACGTAAGTTATATTTTTGAGCTCTTGTATATGTTTGTTATTCTGAATGTGTTACATAGGACACTTATTTTGGTTTTAAACTAAAGACAGCCTAGTCAAACTATGGTCTTTAATATTGCAGGTGTTATACAGTGGCCTTTCTTGAAGACAGAACATATGCTAAAGTGGCCCCCCTTGGCGGGTTTGCGTTTATTGCAGCCTGGGGAAGTTTGCTGTTCTGAAACAGAACAAGACTACAAAGGCTAGAGAGACAAGGATCGATCGCCATAGTTTATGTTTATCCATTTAAACAAGTAAATGAATATCTATCTATCTCATCTTTTAAGCATTTTCATGTTGGAGACTAAAATTATTTGTTTAACATAGATCACTTTTGTTCTGTCTCTTTAGTTGATATGCACAAAGCTTATCTGTTTCTATAATCCCGTTATGAGTTTGCGTATATGTTTGATTGTTGACAAAGTAAAGTTTAGGAAGAACTTATAACTTTTCTTAGCGATTCTTTTGACGAATTGGTAAATGAATCAAGAAAGCAAACAATTAAGCGTCTCTATGCAACTTGTCTCGTCACAATTTGTTGTCCCGGCTGCATCAAGGAGTGTAGTCATAGTGGCATGAACCATAACCTGCGGGAATAACCGAACAAAACTAATTATTAATACAGCCTGTAAAGATAAAGCATTCATGTGAAGTGTGAACTCAAATGGTCTGTTTTCTTTATTTTAAAAAGATAAAAACAAAGCCAAAATGATGGAAATGTTTCTGCATTCTTTAATCACATGGGTGCGACACGAATCTTTCGCGATTGTAACGCGTAGATCAATAAAAAACTTTTAAACACAATTTATTTATGTAAACAAATCAAGAAAAATGCGCTTACTAGGATCTTTTTGAGTTGTAATTGCAGCACTATTGAAGTAGCAAGAAGCACCATTATGCTTAAACTTTTGGTAATAAGCGTTAAATGCATACGAAGCATGATCTTTTAGTGTATTTGGATAATAACAAGGTTGATTATCTTGAATCATGCTACAATCTGCACCCCCTTCACCACATGTGTAATCTATAGCTGCTTGTAATTCTGCATCTGTTGCTTGTACATCTGCTATGCACCATTGCTCAAATTCCTCATCTTTGATAAATGAAAAAGTCATAGCAAGTAAAATGGCGAAAACCAAAGTCTTCAATTATTTATACACTGCATATTTAAATATGTTCTGTTGCTAACTTGCTATAGCATCATATGAACTGGCAGGTTTTTGAGATTGGTGACTATAATATCATAGATTATATGTATATGTATAAAGTATTAAGTATATACTATAAAACACCAACAACAAAAATTAAAGAAAGTTATGAAAATGAGATCTGAATTGTATATAGGCTATAACTTACTAGATTTTTGTGGGAGTATCACTACAAGAAGCAGAATAGGGAGCAAAATCTTTAGCAGAAAAGGTGACATTTTTGTTTAGAGAGAGAAAATGGTGTAGAGAAATGTGAATGAAAGAAACATATGGGGGGTTTATATACATGACAAAAGATGTGAACTGTTCTGAAATTGTTGAAACAATATCCAAAGATAAAGATGGCTGTAAGTTGTGTTGGATCATGTGGAAGGTGTCTCATTGTCTTTACACATGCACATGGGAAGTTTTCTTATTGGTGCCATGAACCTTCATCAATCATGCCCCCCCCCCCCCCCCAGCGTATATGATAAACAAACGCACCCCCTGTAAGCTAGGTTGTAAGTAAAATAAAAGTTGTATGATCATGATGTGACGGATTTAGCAAGAGAATCTGCGCATTCAGTAAAAACCATAAAATGGATACCCAATATCATATATTATTTCAAAATCTGAAATTGGTTGTGGCATGTAAAAGTTAAAAAGTCAAAAGTAGGTTTTGGTTAGTGTGTGGATGTTGATACCTTTTTAAAATACAAGGCAGGCAGGGTAAAAGTTATAATTGATACAAACTCACCTTCACTTAAAATAAAAGAAATTGCATAATAATAAAGTAAAGAACTAAAGATGAAGTATTCTGTTTCTTGGAACTATATATGCATGTGTGTGTATGTTTATTGTATTATGTATGATGATAATAGGGTCCAGAATTTTTTGTCCCAGCATCCGTTTTGCAATGAAGAAAAGTTAGACTTTTGTCACATATTTCAAATTGTTGTTCAAATTTAGCGTAAATTACGTAAGTTCATAAATTATTATGTTTGGTGTTATTTTTCAAGAATATACTTCACTTTTTGCTAATCAGTATCATGTTTGGTTCTTTTCACTAACTGATGCTAAACGTCTAATAAACTCAGGTGAAATGACAACTATTTTCTTATTATCTAAAAACTAACAAACTGAACTACTCCAGGTTTCTTCTTTTTTACCGCATGTTTTCTACTTTCTTTTTTCTTGCATGCAATACAGGGAAGCCTATTAATCACATCCTTAATAAAACGAATTATAACTATATTACAGCGGTTTGATAGGCGATGTGGCGGAAAGCAGTGCATGAGAAGATGGTTAGGGTCTTGTGTGTGTTGAGGTTGAAGTATGCTCCAGCTTGGAATGAGTCAAAAGGATGTTTTGTAAACACAACTGAAGAAACACTAATCGACCCCGGGCAGATTACGGATAATCTGGGGGTTAAATAGATGTTTCCCACGAGGGGTTAGATCCGGCAAAGATGGTTCTTCTGATAACCTGCAAAACAGACACCGTGAGCTCGTCACTGAGAAGGGGGGGGGGTACCTCCTTGTGACCACCCTCCGGCGTGAGAATCAGACTAGATTGCTCTTGAATATAAGTGTATATTAAGAGATTGCTAGAGCAGATATCAGGTATAAGATATAAGATACAAGATAAGATAAGATGATCATACCATTTGGGGTATTTATAGCCGAAGGTAGGTTTCCAAGAAGGTATAGCCGGCTGAATAGTATTCCTGTTCTACCAACTGTGGCCTACGCACGTGCCATGCTGGTAGTTGGTGGGTAGGCAGCGGCTGACAGTGACCAGGCCTGCTGTGTACTATTCCTTTTCCACCAACTGCAGGCTATGCACGTGGTATGACAGGAGTTGGTGAGTAGGCAGCGGCTAATAGTGACATACAGTACAAGAGCATGCTGCTCGCCATACTGTTGTCAATGAGCTGTCGTATCTCTGGTCAGATCTTTTGCCCATACCTCGTCAGGTAGAGTACAAAAGATCATCCAGTATCGTACGGACTAGCTCATTTGGGCGGGAGTATTCCCCCTCCCGCCTTTGTGCGGGATTGTTCCCGGCTTTGCTCATTCCTTTTTTAGATGACATTACTGAATTATTTTGAGAGCTAAGTGTCTTGTGCGTGTAGCCTTGCTGCGCGGGTGGCCTTCCCTGATGGCTTGTATCCGCAGCTGCGGGAACAGGCGGAGTACTTCACCATTGGGAGGCATTTCCTGCGGGAACAGCTTGCGTACTGCGCGTAAGGACGTCGCGTCTCTGAGCATGGTGGGTCCTGCGGATCCAGTTGGTTTCCGCGCAGACGTCTCTCTTCAAGGTGAGTCCTGCGGGTCCAACTGGGCTCTGCTGGGACCTACCTCTTCAAGTCCCCCCAGTCCAATGTTCTTCTCATGAATGTTTAATAAGTGAGGTGAACTTTTGGACTTAAGCAAAGGGTTTTGAAAAGGGTTTAGTTTTAAGGTTTTCCATGGGGATTCTTCCCGTGGAAGTCCTAATGTCACTTGCAGAAATTCCCGACTTTCCTGCTTGATCTTTGGGTATGATGCGGGTAGGTCTGTAACCTCCTCGCAAGTCAGGAGCGTTGAGTCCCACTTGTGTAGATTCTCCATGAGGTTTTGGTAGTTTTGAACATAGTGATCAATTATGTTAAAACCACCAATTCCATCTTGGAGCTTCAAACAATGTAGTTGTCGACGTTCCCGCTATGCGGGGATGTTATTCCCGTTTCCGCAAGCATGGCCCAGAAGATCCTTCTTGGTTTCAATTCCCTGCGGAGCGCTAGGTATGTGAAGGGTTTTGCCTTGACACTGTACCCGCACTCGTCTTACGGTTACTTTACTTCCAAGGTATTCCTGGCGTCAATTCCCTGCGGGTGCTCAGTATGTGAAGGGTTTTGCCTTGACACTGTACCCGCACCCGTCTTATGGTTACTTGGTTGCCGAGGTATTATTGGCTTCAATTCCCTGCAGGTGCTAAGTATGTGAAAGGTTTTGCCTTAACACTGTACTCGCACCTGTCTTATAGTTACTTGGTTGCCGAGGTATTATTGGCTTCAATTCCCTGCAGGTGCTAAGTATGTGAAGGGTTTTACCTTAACACTGTACTCGCACCTGTCTTATAGTTACTTGGTTGCCAAGGTAAGGGGTATATTCCCGCTTACTTTTGAATCTTTTTGAAATTTTGAAATTCGAAGAGTTGGTGAAAGGATAAGAACAGTCCAAACTGTTGAAACGTCGTCCGACGGTTTCTTCTGACTGTGTCAGGACGTGCAGGAAGTTATGGTGACGTGAAAGTACATGGTCATTCCAGACGCTTTTTCAGGCGCGTGGGCGCGATTTTTCGGGCGCGTGGCCGCGAAATTAATGGCACGCGTCCTTTCAACAGCTGTTGCCAGCTTGCACTTTGCCACGTGTCACAGTTTCATTGCACCTGCGATTTCTCTCTCTTCCGCATTAAATTCATCGCATTAATTGCGATGAGTATATAAAGGGGGAGAGGGTCCTTTGCAATCCACACTTTCACTTCTCTCTTCATCTTCTAAACGATTTCCGGCGAATACTCACTATTCCGTCGAGCATTCTTCTGAAATCGTTTTTCTGTTCATCCAAACATGTCTTCTTTTGCCGAGGAGTCTGACGTGTTCGTCGAGAATCCGTCGTCCACTTCTGATAAGGACGACAAGAGCACTGCTGGCGAGTGCCAGTGCGCTCTTCCTGCCGAGCTTTTTCAGTACATCGTCCGGAAGTTCATGCTCGAGCCGTTCGAGCCTGAGTTTCCGGAGCCACACCAGACGGTGTACGATGCTCCGAAGGGCAAGATAGGGGTGTACGCTGCATTCTTCATTTATGGGAATCTCAGGTTCCCATTGACGAAGTTTGTATACCGTGTCTTGGAGAGGCACGGTGTGCATCTGACGGAGGTACACCCGATGGCGATCGCCAAGATCCGCCACTTTGAGTGGGTGTGCCTCATTCTGGGCGTTGAGCCCCATGTTGACCGCCTGATGACCTTCTATTCTTGGAGGTGCATCCAGGGGTGGTATACCTTGGTCAATCGGATCAAGGGGTTGAAGATCTGCGCAACCGAGCGCAGTCTTCGTTCGTGGAAGCGGGAGTTCTTTTATATCTCCGCTCGCGTCGTCCCGATAGCGATGACGTTTAAGAATGGGAGTGCACTCCCCGCCCTTCACGCCCCAAACTACCAGGAGGCGGAATGGTTCGCCAAGATCTCCCGGATCCAGACTCCGGTGTACCGCTTTGCGGAGTCTGGGATGGTGATGCTTGGGATGAGCCGGGTGTGGAAGGAGGCGTCCCAGATTCCCATCGTCCTCGAATACGGTTTGAACTCTGTCCCTTACGGTATGCTCTGTCTTCTTTGTTGATATAGGTTTTTCTTCTAACTGTTTCTTTTTTTATTTCAGAGGGGAACGACTTGCAGTCTCTCCTGCAGCCGCGGGAGAGTGATGGTCCCGCTCGGATGGGTACTCGTGCTCTAGATGAGAACGAGTTGCCCATCCTTGAACAGACGGCGGATCGGTTCGTGGAGGTCTACCCGCCAGGCCACGAGATCCTGAGCGCCAGGCGGCCAGGTAAGGAGTTATTCAACCCTCGACCTCTCAATGCTGAAACCCCTGCTGGAATTCCTCTAATCTTGTCTTCTGATGAAGAATCCGCAGATGGTCCTTCGTTGGTGCGGAAAAAGAAGGCTGCCGGCGGGAAGGGGAAGGCGAAGGTTGCCTCCACTGCCGATCCGGTGCATCGGTCTGATTCAGAGTCCGAAAGCGAGGAGGTGGCGGGGAACCCTGGTGGTGATAAGACCACTGCTCCGGAGGCTGAGACGACCGTCACCTCCGAGCAGCCCAGGACAACGATGGTGAGCGGCGTGAAGAGACCGGCTCCATCGGGTTCGTCCCAGCCTGTTCGCACTTTTAGGCTCAAGAAAACCCGTAAGTACAAACTTCCTTTACTTTTTAACTTCATATCTTTCCGCCATTATACTTATATCTTCTTTGTGCAGGCGTGGATGCTACCGCATTCCAGGGTGGAGCGGGGAGGAGCACCTCCGGACCCATGACGGTAGGCTTGGTCAACCTACCTAAGGCGATGACCCAGGCGGCTGCGCCTGCTTCAGTTGTTGGTTCAGTTGCTCACCCAGTTGAGCCAACTGTTCCAACTGTGATGACATCTTCGCCGGCTGTCAGTGCCATATTTACTGAATCTTTCACTGAGCCGCGGTGACTATTTCTGCGGGTACTTCCGCAGCGGCGACCACGGTTGTGAGTTCACCTCCGGTGAGTTCACCTCCGTTGGTTTCTACCGCGGCGGCCTCCATGCCTCCTCCGACGTCGGCAGCTACGGCCGATCCTTCTGGTATGCTTGGGGCTTCTCGCCAACCTTTGCCTCCTTCCCATCTGCCTGACCTCTTGGATGGATTTCCCTTGGGTTCAGGTGATAGGTTTGGCGGCTATCGGCCTGTTGTCGACCCTACAGGTGCGTAGGGTTCTTTTGGCTTTTTTTTTTTATCATCTTTTCCTAACTGCTTTTTGTTTTTTGCAGTGTCGGATTCCAATGAAGTGTATGTTCCACGATGGAACATCCGCCGAGGAACAACCCTTCGCACGCCTGTGGAGTGCGTGGAGTGGGCTCGTCACGCAACTCCCAGTGGTGCGTTGGGGGAAGCAATGGCTAGCTACCAGGAGGGTAGGCTAACCAACGAGCTTCGGATTCTCCTGGCCCGGATGCAGCCGCGCGTCGAGCTGCTCTGTCGTGAAAACGACAAGTTAAAAGCAGCTCGTATTCAAGAAGTAGCTCAGGCGCGGGCTGTCCGGGAGGAGAACAAGAGGCTTACCGCAGTGGCTGCGGAAAAGGAGAAGGCCTTCAAGGCCCTCGAGGTTGAAGTTCAGGCCCGGCTCGAGGCCCGTTCCAAGGCTGCCCAAGCTGTTAACGAACAGCTTTCGCTTGCTAAGGAAACTGCACGGAACGCAACTGAGAGGGCCACCAAGGCTGAAGCTGTTGCAGAGCCTCTACGCCTCGAGAATGAGGAACTTAAAGCCAAACTAAAGGCGCTCCAACATGCTCATGATGCCTTGGCGATGGAAGACGCCAAGAAGCTCCAAGAGATCTTGGACCAGTGGGGGGTGCTTGACCACACTGAGCGGAAGCTAAAGGGCGTTGAAGAGGCTGCGGCTAAAGAAGTGTTGCTTGCC
Organism: Bidens hawaiensis; assembly: GCF_021521415.1. Lineage (NCBI taxonomy): Eukaryota > Viridiplantae > Streptophyta > Magnoliopsida > Asterales > Asteraceae > Bidens > Bidens hawaiensis. The sequence goes on from NW_027493096.1 coordinate 39,523, forward strand.
AACCTCAACAAAAGTGAAGCCGAACGCGCCCATAACCAAGCTCAAGCTGCCCTCCAGGAAGCTCTGGTTACCAAGGAATGGCTTCTTCGAGAAGCGTTGTCGCAGGTAAGCTTAGCTTCATAATGTCTTCACGCTTTTCTTTGTAAATAGAAAAGGTTTTGATACTTGTATTTTTTCTTGTAGGTTGTGCATCGAGTCTTCACGGACACATCATACGACGATGCCATGAGCGCAGCCCTCAACGCTTCTCACGAGGATGGGGAAAAGGCCGGCTTCCTGCTTGGTCTAGGGTTCGTTGAGAAAGGCATCCCGCCTTCCAACTTCCCTTTATATGATGTTGATACTGAAGCTGTATATGACCAAACAGTGAATCAGTATGCCGCCTTCCCGCATCCGGTGGTGGAGAAGGTGAACGAAGTTGCTGCTGCTGATGATGGGCTAGCCATTCTAAAGACCTTCCTTGAACCGCCACAGCCAACTGATGGTGCGGGTACAAGTGGGTTTGGAGGGAGTGGTCCTGAAGCTTGAACCTTAAGATCCCTTCCCACTGTTAGGATAGGTTTAGCTTGTATAGATTTATATTCTTGTAGGCGGGTAGTTACCCGGCCATTCTTGTAATGAATTACTATGAAATATAAATCTTTGTGCGGGTAAGACCGCTACTTTCACTGGATGACTTGCTTTATAAACGTTATATGACTTGCTCATGCATACTTTAGTTTAAATTAGCAATTTTTCAAGTGTTTAGAATAAGTTAACCTTTGAACGTGGTAGATAATAGGTTGAAGTTTTGCTTCCTCCTTCGTGATTGTGCGTGTAGGACCGTCACTTGCACTTAGTAGGATGGCTAAACTTTACCTATATCTGACCTGCGTGGAGGTTTTCCTCATCTTTTTGTTAGAAATTTTCTAAGTGTTTAGAATAAGTTAACCTTTGAACGTGGTAGATAATAGGTTGAAGTTTTGCTTCCCCCTTCGTGATTGTGCGGGTGAAACCGTCACTTGCACTTGGTAGGATGGCTAAACTTCACCTATATCTGACCTGCGTGGAGGTTTTCCTCATCCTTCTGTTAGAAATTTTCTAAGTATTTTGAATAGGGTAACCGTTCGACGCGTGGTTGTCAATAGGTTAGTTCGGTTTCTTCTATCATGATTTGTGCGGTTAAGACCGGCACTTTCATTTAGTGGGATCACCAAACTTTACATATGACTGACCTGCGTGAAGGTTTGCCGTTTTTTGTGTTTATGCGGGTTTTGCCGCCTTCCACAAGCAACGATTTCTTTACACTTATTTATGCGGTGAAAACCGGCATCAGTGTTTTGAATAAATTAACCGTTCGACGCGCGGTTGTCAATAGGTTAGTTCGGTTTCCTCCATCATGATTTGTGCGGTTAGGACCGGCACTTTCATTTAGTGGGATGACCCAACTTTACCTATGACTGACCTGCGTGAAGGTTTGCCGTTTTTTGTGTTTATGCGGGTTTTGCCGCCTTCCACAAGCAACGACTTCCCCACTTATGTATGCGGTGAAGACCGGCATATCAGTGTGGAAAGTTCATAAGTATAAATGTAAGATCATCAGCATCGATGTTCTAAGGAGAATCATTTCCATTAGAAGTGGCTCTGGGCCTTTTCTTTACAAATTTGGAATTGATCTACATGCAAACTGTGTAATTGAGCTCCCTTCCATGTTGTTGGGATGGGAGTGCCATCGAGCCGATATGCACCTGGTTCGGGATCTCGTTGTTTACGCAGTATGTAGTCTCCAACATTGAAGCTGCAATTTTATTCGTGTTTTCCCCAACTGGGGTTCTACACGCATCAGCCTGCTCAGCGTTCGTTACGCCACGAGGTGCGCGAGCGTCCCATCTCTGACAAATGCTTCGACGATGTCCTTTACGTCTGTGCATTCTTCAGTGTTGTGGCCTTTTGTCCTGTGAAAGTCACAGTATTTGCTCCGATCAGCATTGTGACGATGTCGGATTATTGGAGCCTTTGGCCATGGGAGCTCCTCAGTGGCGAATATCTCGGTGACGCTTTTGATGAGTGGCGTCCATCTGGAGTTCTGGTTCGACTATACGTTATCCCTTCCGCCTAACCGATGTTGCAAGCCGGATGAGGTGTCAAAGTTTACCCTTGACTGCCAAATGCCTAGCTTCCGCTTTTTGTTTAGTCGGGCGGTAAGGACGTTGTCTTCTCTTGTTTTCTGGGTGTAGAGGTTTGTGCTCTGGGGGAGATCTCTACCCAGTTGCTTCTCCGTTTCCGCAAAGCGTTTAGCTGCTGTCATGATGGCATCCCATGTGGATGGCATGCCATCTTTACCCGTTAAGGTGCGGATGAGCTCTGGGTCGTTCGCGCCCTGGATAAAAACAGCGCGAACAAGATCTTCGCTAATATTACCCAGACTTAGCTTCTTTGAGTTGAAGCGAGTGATGAAGTCTGGCAAAGATTCATCTTCCTCTCGAATGCATTTGAGGATTGTCCATTGCTCTTCGGTATACTTTCTTTTTTGGCTGAAGTGTTGGCTAAACTTCTGTTGGAAGTCTGCCCAATCGTAGATGTGGTTGACCGGTAGACGATCGAACCACGCTCTAGCTGGCCCAACAAGCGTCATTTGGAACATGTAACACCACGTAGGTTCCGTCCAATTACTGACGGTTGCCCCCGCTATGAATCTGTTTAAATGATCGTCTGGATCAGATATACCATCGTAAGTGCCGATGTTGGACATCTGTTTGGCACTTTTCGGGGCGATTGCTTCCGCAATGTCCCTTGCAAATTTGGACGTTCCCGCATTTGCCGCAGTTGGTCTAAATGCTTTGGAGAAGTCACGTGGGTTTCCACCCGCGTTTTTTGGTTTGAAGGTTTCTCGAAAATGACTTCTCGGTTGGGAGTCCGTTTCCTTACGCTTCCCTCTCGCCCTATGACGAGGGTTTGCGTCACTATCGGATTTCTCCGAATCATCGTCAAAGTACTCTACGAATTCATCAGCCTGTTGGAGTAAACGTAAGCGCTCATCCAACTCAGCTTGGAATTCTTTTTGACGTGCTTCCGCCCACGCTTTAACTTCATCGAGTGTTTGGCGGGGGAGCCTCGTTCGTTGTCTCTCTAACTGGGTATCGGTGAATCCCAGTGAGCGATTATTTACTGCACTTGCCCCAGCTTGGGTAACTGGGGTAGTGTTCGTAAAATTTACTGCACTTGCCCCGGCTTGGGTAACCGGGGTAGTGTTCGTAAAAACTGTGTAGTCGCCGGTATTCCCCCCAGTAGCTGGGGTTGTGGTTACTGGAGTTTCTTTAACCATCTTTCCAGAAGTTTTGAGAAAACTGAAAAAGATTAAGTTCTAGCTTTTATGCACGGATGGCGCCAATGAAGAAACACTAATCGACCCCGGGCAGATTACGGATAATCTGGGGTTGAATAGATGTTTCCCACGAGGGGTTAGATCCGGCAAAGATGGTTCTTCTGATAACCTGCAAAACATACACCGTGAGCTCGTCACTGAGAAGGGGGGGGGTACCTCCTTGTGACCACCCTCCGGCGTGAGAATCAGACTAGATTGCTCTTGAATATAAGTGTATATTAAGAGATTGCTAGAGCAGATATCAGGTATAAGATATAAGATACAAAATAAGATAAGATGATCATACCATTTGGGGTATTTATAGCCGAAGGTAGGTTTCCAAGAAGGTATAGCCGGCTGAATAGTATTCCTGTTCTACCAACTGTGGCCTACGCACGTGCCATGCTGGTAGTTGGTGGATAGGCAGCGGCTGACAGTGACCAGGCCTGCTGTGTACTATTCCTTTTCCACCAACTGCAGGCTATGCACGTGGTATGACAGGAGTTGGTGAGTAGGCAGCGGCTAATAGTGACATACAGTACAAGAGCATGCTGCTCGCCATACTGTTGTCAATGAGCTGTCGTATCTCTGGTCAGATCTTTTGCCCATACCTCGTCAGGTAGAGTACAAAAGATCCTCCAGTATCGTACGGACTGGCTCATTTGGGCGGGAGTATTCCCCCTCCCGCCTTTGTGCGGGATTGTTCCCGGCTTTGCTCATTCCTTCTTCAGGTGACATTACTGAATTATTTTGAGAGCTAAGTGCCTTGTGCGTGTAGCCTTGCTGCGCGGGTGGCCTTCCCTGATGGCTTGTATCCGCAGCTGCGGGAACAGGCGGAGTACTTCACCATTGGGAGGCATTTCCTGCGGGAACAGCTTGCGTACTGCGCGTAAGGACGTCACGTCTCTGAGCATGGTTGGTCCTGCGGATCCAGTTGGTTCCGCGCAGACGTCTTTCTTCAAGGTGAGTCATGCGGGTCCAACTGGGCTCTGCTGGGACCTACCTCTTCAACAACTCTCTTTCTTTCAAAGTTTTTACCGCCAAAAATGCAATAAGAATACAACCATAGATCATAATATGTACTAGGGACCATGTGCACACATAACAGTTTAATTTTATACAAACACAAAGATTTTATGTAGATTTCTTAATCCACATATGCAAGTCCGCGCGAGCCCGATGCTTATCACCACTGAAAATTTAAACAAAACAAGCTTTTAAGATCAAAATATAATCATGAAACTGATTTTTGGCTTAAAAATTGAGTGATTAAATAATTTTTAAAAAAAAGTAAGATTATATAAACAAGTTACCATGGCAAAAACATCAACGTATATGATGGATGTTGTGTCGATGGCTATGCATGTGGCTAATCAGACTGTTTAGACCATGTGATTAGCAAGCTGAGCCGGCGCAACCCACTGTGCTTTGGCTGAGTCAATGGTCATGCTGCTGTGTCAGTGGAACCGACCATATGACCAGACTGTTAGACCTAACTAACCATAACCATGGGTTAACTAAGTCAGTTGGTTTGGTGCAACCCAGGACCGTTAGACCATTAACCAGACTCGAAAAAGCAAGCTACAGCCAAGTACAGTTGTTCTTCCTCAAATGGCTTTGAAACATAACCATCCATCCCGCACTTCATACACTCTTCATCTGTAGCTTGAATCACATCTGCTGTCATTGCTAAAATAGGCGTATGCCAAGGACTCGCATTATTAGAAATTATATTTTCATTAACCATGCTCTCTAGCCTGCGAATTTGTCTTGTAGCCTCAAACCTAAATACAACACCAAAAGCCAATACCAATAACATAACATAACCACCAACTGTAGGGGCATACACGAGCCAATCCGAACCGGGCCGTTTCGAGCTCTATTTCTAAAGCTCAAGCTCAGCTCATGAATAGTTTTTCAAGCTCGAGTTCGGCTAGAGTTTAACTTACAAGAGCAAGAGCTCAAGCTGTTTCGAGCTCTATATCTACAGCTTGAGCTAGACTCGTGAGTAGTTTTTCAACCTCGAGCTCGGTCTGGACTCGGCTCGTTTATTATTTATTTGTTAATTAATTTGTACACATTCATAATTATTTTCTATATGTCTTTTAATTATAATTTTATATATAACATAATAATAAGATATATAGTATTTACTTATTTTTATCATAATTTTATATATAATAAAAATCATTATATAAATATATAACTGACATATTAAACTAGCATTGTATAAATAATAGGCTCGCGACACAGCTAGGGCTCATTTAAGCTCGGTTCGATCCGAGCTTATAGCAAGCCAATCTCGAGTAGCTCACAAGTGGCTTGGCTTGTTTACACGCCAAGGGTATTTTAGACATTTGACTAATAAAACAGCGGGAGAAAGTTATTTACCCATCCATTTCGGGCATTTGGAGATCCATGAAACAAGCATGAAAAGAATGAGGCGGTTTAAGCTTCTCTAAAGCAGCTTTACCACTATCTACACAAGTGACAATAGCTCCATATTTCTTTAGCGCGCCTTCTGCAACTCGTCTATTGACAATATTATCATCAACAACCAATATTCTTTTATTGCGTAACAAAGTCCCAAGAGTCGATGGTTTTCTTCTTGCTAAAACACTTGTGTTTCCTAAAGAAATTGTTTCTTGAATGCAAGAAATCAAGATACTTAATCTTAGAGGCTTCTGCACAACAGCTGCCACCAAGTTAGCCGATTGGATCTCATCTTGTATTGCAGGGTTTATGGAGTTAGCCAATAGAAAAAGTTTCGTTCCACTTTCAAGACCACGAAGAAATGCAAGAACACTCTCTTTATCCCACACTTCTTGGTCAACAAGAACCATTGCAAAAGTAGATGAATCACTACACATGAAAAAATGGATATCATAAACAAAATGTGTTACTTATAAATGGTCTGATTCTGATTATGCTTTATATCAAACGGGCCAAGCAGCAACAATAAGAAATATTAACTAATAATGAAATGGGTCAAATGGGTTGGACCAGGTAAAGCATGTCAAAGGCAAGGCACACAATGTACTTTTAGCGTATAAAGCATTTTTATTTATAACTTATTCAAAAGGTTATATGCTTAGGGGTGTGCATGAAGCCGTAAAAACCAATCTGTAACTGAAAAATCCAAACCGAAATAACCGAACCCAAACAAAAACCAATGGTTTGGTTTTATGTTTACATAAAAATCGAACTTTTGGTTCGGGTTTTCAAGTAATTAAAAACGAAAAAAACCGAACTGAACTTATGGATTTTTCATAATTAATTTTGAATTTTAAGTAATTTATAAGAATTTAATTAATAGTGTAACCAAAATGCATAATAACCAATTAAATAACAAAAAGAATAAGGCCCAAATTTATTATTTAAAGCCGACATTTTTTCAGCCCAAAAATTTCTAGCCCAAGTGGCAAAACTGAAAAAACTTAAACTAAACGGTATACAGAAGCCCCAAACCGACGCATGCACGCCCCTACATACTATAGAAAAGGATACAATCTTTTAATCATATGTTATGCTGTAATTGTCCATAAAAAGCTAAAAGGTGTTGCGGGTCAACCAAACCTCAAAATTTTCGACCCGTAAAAACACCCAACCGATCTCCAAATCTTGTCATATCTAAAAAGAACTTACATTTCGGACCGGTAAGATTGTGCAGACTCAAAATCAGATGTGATCTCAACAGATATTCCCAATCTTTCAAGATGGTATTTTGTGACTTCTGCTCTGATGTTTTTCTGATCAATCACCAACGCCCTTAGTCCCCTAAACTCTGATGTGTCAGGATGATATTGTTGCAATTCGGTATCAAGAGAGCTTGTTTCTTTCTTCATGAAAACAGCTGTAAAAGAGAATGTACTTCCAGTAGCCGGTTCACTAACAAACCCGATTTCACCGTTCATTAAACCTACCAACCGCTTGCTAATGCTCAACCCGATCCCGGTCCCACCATAAGTTCTTGATGTGGAACTGTCAGCCTGCATAAAAGGTGTGAATATACTGCTTTGTGCCTTTATAGGGATTCCCACACCCGTATCTTCAACAGTCACTAATATTTTAATCTTTTCAGATTCGTTTATCAAATCTTTGCCACTTAATTTTTCGAAGTTCTCCCAGCTTTTCTTCCTGTCGACCACTGGAAGCCCGCTTAGAGTGTTACACGCTGTGTTTGACTTTGATCCGTTAAATATTTTCATGCCGTTTTCATCTGTCACTTCATCTGCTAGATGTACTGACACGAATATGTGTCCTCTATCATGTGTGAACTGCAAAAGAAAGTAGATGGGTGCATGAGTCGCTGTTTGAAAAAAAATAAAGACAGAGAATTGTGCTAACTTTAAGTAAATAAAACATAGAGCAGTTAGTAGTGTGTGTTAATTGTAATAAAGATGAGAAAAGGAGCTAACTTTAAGTGAATTTTCAACAAGATTTTTGATTATCTGCCTGAAACGTCCCGGGTCTCCAACAACAACTTCAGGGAGTTGACTAGAAACATAAACCGCCAACTTCACGTCCACAAAAACACAACAAAATTATTAGTTATAATGAATGAATGAATGTATTATATTATAGTAATAGATTAAGAAAAAAATTAATTAAATAGACCGTTTGGTATTAACCTCGATTCCCTTTTCTTGAGACTTAGTTGACAATAATGACACGACATTATCAAGAATAGTGCGCAGCTCAAATGGAACCGCCTCAAGCTCAAGCCTTCCAGAATCAATCTTTGCTTGATCAAGAACCTCGTTAATCAACTTTATTAAATCTTTACCACTAGCATGTGCAGTTTGTGCAAAATCCAACTGCTTTGCATCAAGATTTGTGTCCATAAGCATCTGCAACATGCCTAAAACACCATTCATCGGGGTCCTGATTTCATGAGAAACCGTTGCAAGAAACTGAGATTTTGCAACATCGGCAGCTTCAGCACGATGCTTGAGCTCCATCACTTTTCTGTAATCATGCTCTACCGCTGCAATTCGGTTTATAGCTGCATAGAAGATATGACCAAGAAGAAAAGTGATAATAAGCACACCGCCAGATGCCAGTATTGCTGTCCAAGGTGGCGGAGGCCTCTGCTTAAACCTGTTAGAAAACCGATTACAGTTAAAAGTTCTAGTGGGGCCCGTTTTCTTGAAATAAAAAGGCAAAAACTTATTAAATATATAACCTGCAACGCATTTCATGCTTTCTAGAAGGATCACCAAAATCAAGACTGCTAATGTGAAGAAAGCCTATGTCAGCCTCAGCAGGACCGTACATGTTAATGGCTGCAGAAGCATTTGTTGTGTCATAAACATTGACAACAATTGTCTGTTTGCTCGCTAGCTGGTGAAGAAGCTTCTCAACTAGCGACGGGACGTCATAAGATGCACCAAGATACCTGTTATATTAATAAAGTTTTCATTTTTATAAAAATGGGATGAATCTTGAATCAAAGATAAGGTGTATCATCATCAAACTTACCCCACAGTTGCCTTAATTCGCTGTTCTGGTGTAGCATCTTGATGAAGATGAGTGTTGTAAACAGCAAAAGTAAGCACAACACCTAAATGGTTTGATTTTAAAAGCTTAAAAGGAGATGTCAAGACTCCTTTTCCAGATGCCCTTGCTCGCAAAATGTTTTCCCGGTCTTCCTAAAATATAGTGAAAAATTTTTAAAAAAATAGATAAATAAATTAGGACCACAACAATAGAATATGCACGTGCCGAATATTATTTGTAATCACGTTCTAGTTGTATTACTTTAACTAGCCAAGAATGAAACAACTAAGAAGACTAGAGGTGGAAAATAGGCAGGTAGGTAACAATTCAAAATGGGTTCCGAGTCTATTTGCCGAAATAAACAGGGTGGGTTGAGGTGGAAAGTTTTTTTCAAAAACTACTCATTTAGTCATTTTAAGCTGATTCTATTTTGCCAAACCCGTTTTGACCAGAATATATTTTGCTTAGAACCCGTTCGGACCCGAACTCATTTTGGTTAGAAGTCGTTCTGCCCTGAACCTATTCTGACCTCTGACCTGACCCCGCCTTTTAACATGGGCTAGCTTTACCCAAAACACTTTTTGGCCAAACATAACAAGCTTATTATCAATATCTACTGCATAAAATATGACTACAAAGATCAAATTATTTAAATAATAATCTACTTTTTTTAGTAGTTTGACTATGTATTTATGCATTATAAATAAACTTCAGATTACTAGCAACCCCGTTTGACTCATTTCCCTAAACGCTACTTATTTGACCTGTTTGACCCTTAGAGATAAAACAAAGCCCAACCCAACCCAACCCATTCATAAGCAAACTGGTTGAAACTACCACCTACAAAGTATTAAAGTAGATACCTTGCCAGACATCATATCAATGGAGACAATATGAGAAACAGTTTCTTGAGATAAGATAACCGGAGCATATTCGTCTTGAATAGGTGAAGGTTCAAGATTCTTAGGATCACAATCTTGAGCCAATGTTTGGTCTTGATTTTCTGTATCCATCTTCTTTATTGTCCATCCATGTTCTTTCTCAAATTTCTCTCGTTCAGAATGGCGCACCCTCAAAGCATACGCAACACCGCTAGTTAACGGCCTCTCAAAAGACGTTCTTTCCGTGTATTCCCCAAATGTTTTCTGTAAAAACATTATATAACATCATAAAGTTTGTTAATTTACAATCTTTTTAACAAAAAGACAACATCAGATAGATGAAAACTTACTTGATCAATAGCAGGAGGTTGTTTCCCATGATAAAAAGTGGATACAAGAATAGCAAGAGCATGAACATGATTCATGCTCACATTGAACTGATCTTGCAACATACGCGCGCGTTCATCACACATGTTTGCTATAGTTTCTCTTCTTCTTAACTGAATGCCGTCATTTAAGTACCAAAATAACCAGATTGATACAGTTACTCCAACTAACACAAAAAGTACTAGAAGCTTCTTCATCCACTTTCCAGCGCTTCTTGATGAGGTTTGTGTATGTTCTTTCGGCTTTATTTTCACTTTACGGTTCTTCCATAAACAAGGAATCAGGGCACACAATGCAAATACCAAAAGAGCCCACACGCACACCTTCAGAATACCGTTGTTATGCCCCCGTGCAAGTTTTTCATGTACTAATGAAGGTTTATCATCATCATGTATAGGGCATTGACCCCACAATTCCACATTTTGTGCACTATTTGACCCTTTGAGAGAACAAGTTATTTCATGTTTTGTGGACAATTTATCTCCCACTTGCTTGGTACATTTCAAGGCAGTTATCTGAAAGATACCAACAGTTAATTAGAACAAAACTAACATGTCTATATCTAAAAGATTCTCAGGTTGCAAGCATGTTTCTTATCTTCAAAATCTAAATCTAAACCTAATCAAAGTATATAAGACACTAACCATCACAAGAAAGCAAACTAAAGTGTTTTTATCAAGTTTCTAGTTACAAAGTTTGGATCTTTATTTGTGCTTTCACATGTATAGTTGAAATATAAATCAAACAGTGAAAAGATGAAGTAAAACTAAGAAGATGCAAAAGCAAAACCTGATCTGTTTCATAGAATGAGGAAGCTAGTTCATAAAGAAGGTCATTGCTGACATTAAACTGTTGAGCCAAGACTAAAGATTTATCTTCACATGTTCCTGTTAATGTTATTACCTCCATCTTTCTCCTAAATACACCACTAATAAAGAGCAAGCCAAAGCCAACTGCAATAACAATAAGCCACACAAAAAGGACCAGTCTTTTCCATTTCCAGCCAGGCTCCTTGACCTTCTTCATCTTTGAACTGGTGCCATTTAACCCAGAAGAAGAAATCTTGCAATTCAAAGACATTATGAGAAACACCACCCACTTGAGAAAACTCAACAGCAGCAGCAGCAGGGAAGCCAATCATGTAAAGGAAGAATCTTTATGGATCTTGGAGCAAACCCAGCTCACAATTCAATTGTAATTGTAAGTATCAAGAAACAGAGAGATGATTACAAAATCACATCTTTTGGGGGGGAGAAAAGGAAAAGGTGTTTCAAGGGAAGAAATTATGCATCAAGAAACAATAATAATAATAAGACAAGAAAAGAAAAGAAAAGAAATTATGTAAGTCTTGCTATAATATGGTGTGCCTGCCTAACCAAAGGCTGTTGGAAGCATAAACAGGCATCAAGAACAAACCTTTTTTGAGAGAGAAAGAGAGAGGAGAGAGTATAGGATATGATTATTGTTAAGAGAAGAAACAGGACAGCCAGTTGGGTTTTCACTGCCCAACTGGAATCAATGACCAAGTGTTTTGTTTGTGATTAAAGATAGATATTATTATTATTATTATTATTATTATTATTATTATTATGGGGAGAAAAGAAAAGAAAAGAGCCACCTTTGCTTTGTTGCCTCTCTCTCTCTCTCTAGAAATAATAACAATAATAATAAAAATAGGAATGTTTGTTTTAGTTGTGGCTGGGGACATATGATAATCTCATCATCTTGTGACTGAGTGAGGATAGATAGCTAGCTAGCTAGCTCTATGTTATCTTTTTTTTTTTTTTGGACTTTTTTTAAAGATGCATACAATGCTCCGTATACACTTTTCTTGAAATTATCCTATCCCATTCATATACTTATCTTATTATTATTTGAATCTTTTTGTATATTGACTTATTATCTTCAAAACATAAATGGGTAAGCATTTATTCTTTCTCATATTTATATATTTCATTTCATTGCATTGCATACTCACCTCGGGTCTTGAATAGTGATGTTCTACTCTTGGATTATATGTAAATCTGTAATAGGATAAGATCGAAAGAATTTCTAGAGCAAGAATATAAAGTTAGTGCAAGTTTTAATCAAACCAAAAAACTTTCTTTTATATATAGGGACTATCACACGTTGGTTGAAGAGTTATAACTCTTTATGAACAGCAAGATAATTGACGATTATAATTGATTGCATCAATAGAAAAACTTAATATAATTACATATAGCACTTCAATATCAACCAAGTGTCACACTACTCCGAGATTATACTGAACATTTAGTACCGAGTATCTTCAGTATCGAGCTTAGTTACAACTAATCGTTAATTTTCCACTTTTCAAGACTAACTTAGAACTAAGTTTGCTTCCCGTTTATTATCCAATTTACCACTTATTTTTTAAAGTCATTTTCCATGCAACCTTTTCACTAGCCACACAAATCCTAAGCATTCAATAAGGCAAAATATTGCTTTTCATGTTGATTAGGTAGAGACATATGCCCATTTTCCATCGAAGCGCCACGAATCCTACCAAGGGAGAATGGACGTCTTCACCCATAAGAACCATAGGGCTTGTTAATTAGTGCCCAAAGTCAGAATAGTCCTGAACGAGTGTACACTTCACAACTAAGTTCACATATTCTAACGTGTGTCAATATTTAGTAAAATCTCTCATTTTTGGTTTTTAAGTATATCCAACTAGAAGAAAGCTAGCTTATGTGCCATGCTTTAAAAATTGAAAATTGACAGTTTATGTGGTATAAAATAGGCTAGTTTTGATTAAAGATTTATTTGATTAAACTATATAAATTAGTTACATCAATGAATATCTTCTTACATTGCAAGGAAAGCAAAGCTTTTGAAGGATGACTGGGTAACATCTTTAAGAGTTATGAGATGAATATGACTTGTAATTTTAAAACAAATTACGTCTCTTTCAATATTGGTTATGGCTATTTTTTTAATACAAGAAGATTGCCTTTTTTGTTAAAAGAGAGATAAAAAACACAAATATATTGTTTTTCACCTCATCAGATCTATTAAACTTTTTTGAACCAACATTTATGCAAAATTCGAGAAGATGACATAAAAGTAAGTGATAGTAATGTTTTGTTTTCTGAAATCATCTAATAAAGCTTATTTCAATTACTCAATTTTGATATAACCGGAATACTTTCGTCAAAAAGGTTATGACAAATTTAAATGTAGTTTTTGTTTTGTTGCAATTATTTGTGGGTAGATTCATGTCATCTCATGCTTGGATATATGTTAGAGCATGTTCTATGAGTTGTTTAAGTTTGCTTAGAAAGAATATTTAAATCCACATACCAATCATCTTCTTTGTCGGGACCAAATTAACCATATGAAGTCATATTTTTTTAACAATCTATGATTACGATTTACGACCGATCTATTACTAGATTGGCGAATTGGTGTTCGCAGTTCACTCAACGTTGGGTTCTTACTGTATTTAAATCACAACTAAGAGCTGGAGAAGCTTCGACATATTAGAACAAGAAACTAATGGCATAGTTAGAGTGAGCCTAAACTTTGAGTGGGTTATAAACACTCGACGCTCTAAACACAATTTTGAAACTATCAACTTTATGACTAATGTTTTCAACATTAATTAAAGAAAATGTCATAAGTTTTAAGTCGGGTGGGCGCGTCATAATTCTATGAGCGTCCCCACAATGAGGCGCAGAGCACAACACACTAACATAGACACCGGTGAAGTATTATATAGATTTGAAAGTAAAAAATTTATAGAATAAATTAAATAAAAATCATATAAAATAAAAACTGAATTTGATAATTTAGTTACACAGAAAATTCATTGTTTACATAATTAGATTTCTAAAAAAATTTGGTTATCAATTCTAACAATCACTTGTAGCTTTTTTTTTTTAAATGCCAACAAATTCACTTCTAACAGTCAACAAAACCTTTCAGTTTTTCACATGTATTACAAAAATTAAAAATTTCTTTGTCTGATGGCAACTTGTAATTGGTGATTTGAAGATTAGAATCGCTCATACGAATCCTAAAGAAGAACAAGAACATAGATTGAATTCCCACACATGGTCATAGAACTTTCATACGAGTTTGTAGCAATCTCGCGCATATTATGGACTTCTACATGTGTGTCCACCAAAGTGTGTTTCCACATGAGTGCGCGATATCTCACGTTTTAAAAAAAAAAGTGATAACATTTGAAAACCTTAATTAATCATTTGTCGATGATATTAACTTCGTCGTTGATCTCTCGATGAATCATCCATCGTTAATTTGTCAGTTTCGACATATGTACTGCTAGCAAACTTCGTTGGTAATATGTGTTGACAATTTATGTCGATAATCCACCGTTAAATTTGTTACCCACATACAAGGTATCATTTTCTATTTTCATTGAGAGGATTTCAACAAGGAAATGTTGTATATTGCTGCATATTGTTGTGTGATATTTCTAATATTACTCAAAACATGTTCTCATAAACATATTAAAAACTTATATAATTTTCAATAGATGTATAAGCTAATTAAGTAAATTTAAAATATCATATTTCTCGAAACAAAAATAAATTAAGATAAAAGGCATTGCTACATGCATTGAAACAAATTAAGTAAAAAGCATGCTACATAAAGGCATGCTACAGGCATTGAAACAAATTAAGATAAAAAGCATGCTACATGCGTTGTGCTAAAAGAACTATTTTTTATCGTTATGCCATTAAGAACTACAATTTTGTGAGTCATATATGGTCTTATTTTTCATAAACAGTGAAAACCCAACACATTTTAGGAAAAACTGGGCAACCCCCCCCCCCCCCCCACACACACACACACCCCCACCCACCTCTGCCAGGTGGGTTCAGGCTCAAATTTGAAATTAAACGAGACAGCTCGACTCAACTCAGCTTATAAAATCTATAACAACCCAATTATAGATTATAAGGCTTTACGCAGCCAAATTATCTTCAACGAATTTTTTTTATTAACTAATTATTTTTATAAAAAATTGACTATATAAATCTAAAGTTATAGTTTTATGTAACAAATACTCAAAAGTGATATTTAATACGTACTTTTGTTGATTAAAACACTAAAATTTTCGGAATTAAGAATTTTCTTTTCAAAAGCTACTAAAAGAACATGTAAGCATGTGTTTTTTTTATATGAAATATCAAATATGAAACTTAAATTAATATTACAATAATATATCTGAAATGTATCATTGGTTATGTCTTTTAACTTTTTTAATTATAATGCTCATTAACAAGACTAGATCAACTATGCAGATATTTGTGCCAGTGACACCAACGAATTTTTGTTTATGTGTTATAGAGTATTTGACACCTTTTTTTTTTTTGGTATATACTTATATGATAAGAGATATAAAATCACTAGACGTTTTCAAAGAATGAAGATAATAAAATAAAAATAATTGTTCACTAATGAAAAACACTAGCCGTTCAAAAAAAAAGTAATAAAAACACTAAGAACACATATAAAACATTTTTAACTTTATATAATCTTTGTTTGAGTTTTTTTTTATCAATTTTGAGTTGGTGTATTTTTTCTAAGCCCTAAATAAAAATAAATTAGATAACAATAAAAATATAAAATTACAACTTTAAAACATTTCTAGTTTTAAATATAACCTAACATATTAATGATGACGAGCATTTCAACAGGCTAAGTATAAAATGAAAACCCACTTGAGTTGTGAAAACTCTAGAAACACATTCTCAACCACATGTTTTTAATTAATGTTTAAATCTTGTGGTCCACAATTAAAGTGAATAAAAAATGCAAAATATAAATATAACATTTTCTCTCTCCTGAAAAATATATAAAAATTAGTAAAAAAATGTTAAAAAATAGCAAAACATTTTTTTTTATGTTTCGATATTTTGTATTAAATGTAACAGCATATATTACATGTAACAAAAAAAACGATGTTACATAGGGTTTTCACGGGTTTTCACAACTCAAATGGGTTTTCATTTTAACCATACCCCATTTCAACAACAATAACGATAATTACAATAATAATAATACAATCAAAAGCATAATTATATTATTAAGGGCAAATTACTTTTGTTAAACGGGGTTAAAAAAGATCGAGTAATAGTTTGTTTTGCTGTAAAAATATAATAGACTGATAGCTGACTAAACTTATTGTAATAGTTAACACTTAGAAAATATATAAATTAAGAAATGGGATATGAAAGTGCAAAGAAAAGGAAAAAGAAAATTGAATTGCAAATTTTTAAAGGTTTGCTGAGTGAACCTAACGAGTCATCAAGATTCAAGATTCAATTAGACAGCTCAATCGTTCGGCCAAGTGTCTTTATACTATTTAGTCCTCAAATTATTATTTTATTAGTTTCTTACTCATGCATGTCACCTTAATAAACTAATATAATATAATATAATAAATTAATAGAATAACGTTGCTTTATTTTTTTCAGAGGATCAAAATAATGTTACATTGAGTTGGAGAATATTTATCTTGTTTGTTAAAAAATGCAAACTTATCTTGTTTTAATCTAGCAAGATAGTGATGCCTGCAACCTAAAGCCTAAGAGTGAGGGGGGTGTGAAAGTCTCATTAGAGGAGATAGGAAGGAATTCCTTCCCCGTGAGAGTTTCGATTCTATTCTTTTTGTTTTTGACACTTTTGGTTTCCTCGCATCTGAATATGTGGAGTTACTTACCCGTGTTCAACGGGTCATGCATAGTAATGTTATGACTTCAAGATCAGCAAATGTAGTTTTTAAAAGATTGAGTTTTACAATTCAAAAGAGGGTAGCGACACAGCTTGTTGCCCACTTACCTTCTGTTTCGATGTTATAAATCAATTATAAATGATCTTATTATTTAAAGGTTTGAAATCGAATAAATTCAAGTAACATGTTATAGACTTCTAGAGTTCTAGTTAGGGGTGTGCATGATCGATTTAGATCGATTTTGGACTAAAGTTGGACAAAAACCGAAAGTCAGGTTAATCTGAGAAACGTAACCAATTAGTTTTAAATACATGGTTTTACGCTTTTAATTTTTTACATGTGGGTTTGGTTTATTATGATTTATGAGCGGTTAACCGTGAAGCGCTAGAACTCTTGAATAGAGATGACAATAATCGAGTTTAGGTTCATTCAACCCATACCTTATTGAAGAAACACCGATTTAATCCTTGAGTAGGATCAAACCTATGTCTCAACCGGGTTAGGGTACTACTGCTTTTGCCATAACGAGTTTAAATCAGACAAAAACCTGCAAAACAGATCACCGTGAGCTCGTTACGAGAAAAATGAGATGGGGGTTCTTCTCGTAACCACCCTCCGGCGTGAGAATTAGTGACGTTTCTGGTGAAATAAAGTACCAGAAAGTATTATGTGATTGATGGAATGCGTGCGTACCTCTTTGTTAATTGTACGAGGGTATTTATAGCTGGGGGTGGAGAAGAATCATTGGTTGGGTTGTCACTATCAAAAGAACCTTCCATTCACCTAATAGGACACGTGGTTATCCCTGATTGGGTTTAACAACTTGCCATGTGCGATGCTGTTAGAGAATGTCCTGCTGGCATCCTCTCATTGGTCCAATTTTCACATGCCCATATTTATTTTTTTAAACATCACTATTAGGGAATCTTTCGTTATGATTATTAACGGTGTAGCCTGTCTTTTCCGCATGCGGAATGCTTTCACAGGATTCTAGAAGCGTTTGATGTAATTCCTGCGGGGTGGCTCCAGCAGATTATTCTTGCGATGGTGGGTCCGACCCATGTAGGCAGTTTTGCGGTATAAGAATCTTTTTGGGTCCGTTCACAGGTTCATCGGACCCAATCCCTTCACTTATTTTATAAACATGTTCCATACCTGGCCCAAAACCCATCGGGTTTCGGGCATATCCATGAGTTTGGGTATATAATACACCTTATATACACAAAATATATTGAGTTTATTGTATACCATGTATCCTTATATTATAAGGGAATATGTCGCAGAATAGTAACAAGGTTTAAAAGTGTTTCAATTAGGTCATTCAAGCATATTTTTCTCAAATCAGGTCAGTAAATCTTCAAATCGAGTCTCACCAATATTTTTGTGCGTCAAGAAAGAAATGGAGGATAAGATGTGGGGGTCGGAATTTGTAATATATGTAGTTATATTTATATAATTGAAACAAATATTAATTATATTAAAATTTAAAAATAAAAAATAAAATTCACGTCGCCACTCAACGTCAGCATAAAAAAAAAGATAAAAAGGTTTTATGTATGAAACAAAAAAAGAAAAAACTAAAACATCTTAAAACCTTCAATTTAATAAAATATGAAAATTAAGTGACTTAATTATAACACTTTTAAAAAATAATATATATATATATATATATATATATATATATCATGCCTAGCAGGGTGTAAGGTCGGGGGCCGTTGACCACCCTGCCCTCCTTGAGAGCCGGCCCTGGGTGTCGACATGGGTTGCGTGCGGTGTGGGTGCCCCCTCAGCTGAAACCATTGAGGAACACCGATCCGCCTAGCTCGATTTGGGTGCAACACGAAGAATATCGACAAGGCCACCCCAAGTATATTATTCACCATCGATCAAGTTTACTCACTGACCCTACGGTCCTACCACCACCCCAAACGGATATGTTAGAAAAATAATTATAAGTGATGAGATTTAAGATATGCCATTGCCAGTTAAATTGGGAAGACTATAAAAAAATTTTAGATGTTAAGCAATAATGAACAACCAAAATACAAAAGATTCCATGTGCATCTTCCTAGTGTCTTAATACTAGGTTTTTGCATGTTTATAGTTAATGTTGACTATCTTATGAGTTCATATAATAGTCGTTTTCATAACTTTTCTTGCTTTTATATGCATCTTTCTTAGACAAGCAAATCATATCTTTGTTCCAAAATGGCCTGTCACGAGTCTACGGCACATTTATTATGTATAGACCAATTGTTTGTGTAAAAAAAGAACTTTGGAAAAAAGGTAGCAAACTAAGATCATTAACACAAGACAATTGAGACCTATAACAGTCTCCTGACGATAAATTTAAACGATGGTTTCAGAAGAACCACATGTATCTGAAATTGACGAAATATCAATGCATTATATCATGTTTAAGATTGGTGGCACTGATGTTTTGCAAATGATATGATGATAGGTGTGATGCCTAAAGGATCATAGATGACTTTAAATGGTTGTGAAGCTTCTTAATGGGTAAAATTTAAAAACATATTGAACAATTTTAAAGGTTACATCTTAATTAGTCACGCATCTTAATGGCTCAACACAAGATTACCAAACAGCCCCTGAAAATTGAATTTGGCATGGCGCATAGCACGGAGAGTGTATGGACCTTATGCCCATATAGCCAAAGATGTAAAATATGTAAGGTATGAAATCATTTGTGTGTAAGGGATATTATTATATCTCATTAGATACTAAGATTCATAAAAGATATAAAATGGTTGAAACATTTCTCAAGATTTAAAAGAGTTGGAGCAAATACCTTTTTCCCCAAACATACTCGAATAATAGATGTAACATGAACAATTTGTGTTGCTTGATGTTTGTTGGTGACAGACAATGAAAATGACCATTTACCTAAAGCAAAAATATGAATTTATTATTAAGAACGAAATATCATATTTAAGAGCAACAATGGCTTTAATGTTAATGCACACGAACGAGTAGTACCAAAACATAATCCTTAACTAACACGTTCATTGAAATTATATTAAACATATATTTTTGTCCTATTATGTGGTGTCTATTTTACCAAACGATTCAAATTAGTTGAATAGCCTCATGCTTGGTAATTATTATACCAAACGTACCAATTGTCCGGGTCTAGTATTTCTAACTTAGATCTTTTTTTTATCCTTTGAAAAATGGTCACATTGATTTCTTACAAATTACAATACACTATTCGGTTTCGAACATACTTTATTAAACCACATAGTCGCCAAAGAAATTGATCGTATCATTTTCTTGTACTCGCGGGGGGGGGGGGGGGGGGGGGGAGGCTGGGTCGTGGCTCACCCAGTTTTATGAGATTAGTAAAATCCCAACTTTATGGGATTTTTGTGTAGGCCAGGCTGGGTTGTGGATTTTTGGAAGTAAAAAACTTTAATTTTTAAAAATTTTATAAGATTGGGGGGTGGTGGATTTTTCTGTGGGCCAGGCTGGGTCGTGGCCCACCCAGCTTTTTCGCTCACCGGTGTAATGTTTCTGGGAATAATAAATAGTATGCATTGAGTCTGGTCCATCAAAATTATTGTTCAAGATTCTCCGACCAACCAATATTACGAGTTCAAGATCCGCCACCACTTGTATCCTTTGCCACCATTGATTGAACTAAGGATGAGCAAAAATCGGTACCGGTACCAGTATCAAAAATTTGCGATTTTCAGGATCGGGATTTTCGGTACCGGTACGGTACCGAGCTCATCCCTAGATTGAACCCACCACCACCAAAAAAAAAATTCAAAAAAAAAAATAAAAAATTCCTTAGATTGTTGTGGTAAATATCGGAAGATTGCCCCATGGCCTGATTCTATTCCAAATCTCCATTATAAACTTGAAACTTGAAAGACAATAGCAGATGATCAACCAACATGAAGAATGTGACATCGAGACAATCAAAAGAAATCAACCTTTATTTTATAAAGATAATGTGGTGTGTATATCTTAAATCAGATAAAGGTGGTATATTAAAGAAGGCATAACAAAACACATTTCATCAAGAAAAGGAAAAAAAAAATAAGTTCTTGACAAACAATCAAAAGAAGGATGGCCTTTATTTTATGAGGATAATGTGGTATGTAGAAAAAGGCATAACAAAACATATTTCATAAAAAAATATATAAAGTTATTGACAAGCAATCAAAAGAGAGTTTGAAAGAGATGGCATATATACTAATACTGTGTAAATTATCTAAGAACCATTATTGTTTTATAAATAATAATAATAATAATAATAATAATAATAATAATAATAATAATAATAATATTATATTGTAGCCTTACCAAATTTCCAAGTAGA
Organism: Bidens hawaiensis; assembly: GCF_021521415.1. NCBI lineage: Eukaryota > Viridiplantae > Streptophyta > Magnoliopsida > Asterales > Asteraceae > Bidens > Bidens hawaiensis. Next base: position 60,705 of record NW_027493096.1, read on the forward strand.
CAGTTTTATTATTTCTCTTATCAAATCTTCTTATCCCTTTGAAAACTGAATCAAAGTTTAGGCCTTGTTAAATATAAACACCAAAAAAGTAACAACTATATCAATTTGTATGTTACAAATATGGTAGTTTCCTATGGTTTGGTATAAGTTTTGGAATAAATGATTGTGACACTCGCATGGGATGTTGGATGACACATGTACCCCCATCATTTTAAGCATTTTTCTCTGGAATCTTTTTAATTATCATATCATATGCGACACTAATTTCTCCATATTTAAAATCCTAGACACACAATCACACATTATCATATTTTTTGCCTTTATAGTTGAATACGTTTTCTTCATACTTATTTACATGATACAAAATAATACAAAATTATGAGTTTGATTTCTCAAAGCACAACTTTGTTTTAAACTTTCAATTTGTTTTACTAAAATCATTTTAATTTAGTCATTTGCAAAACTAAAGAACTAAAGATCTCTAATGGTCTCTTTTGGTTGTACATAACACATAACGACTAAGCTATGTATATAGAGAAACACAATCATTCATCTAAGTAATGTTTTGACACATGTCTATGATAAGATTTGTTTGTCCAACCAAACGTGCCTCCAAAATATCTATTACACAACCTCAAACTATAACATACTTTTGGAGTATGCCCTCCAAGATCTCCTTACACCTAATGTATGCATATACCTATTTAGAAGAAGATAAAAAAGTGATCGAAATAACTTCGTATTTAGTAAAGAACACATGCATGCATCTCTAAAGTCCTCCCTCAAAGACAGACGCCACATAAACTATGGTTGACATTTCGTCACATGGTCTACGACCTTGGCTTTATCCAACTAACTCCCCATATAAATATTTAAAAGGCGATCAATGCAAACCCTCATAAGTCTTTTAATACTATACATACCCTTTCAAAACGTACTTGATCAGCATCGCTTATACTCGAGGGTCATGGCCTTAGGTCTAATCCAATAATGTTTTCCCTATTCTCCAAACAGGATGTTTTTCTAGGCGTTATCACTAGCCATTATTCGATGATAAGGTTTTGGTTTCTTAATTAGGGTTTTGGCATCATGGCATGATACCAGATGATGACACTTGCAATTACATATGTTAAAAAATAATTTTAAGTGTGAACCATGATTTAAATTAAAAATAACAATTATATACTAATGTTTGGTAGATGTGCACAAATCGGGTTTTTCAAATACCCGGATTCGGGTATGGGATCGGGTTCGGGTATGACCGGGTATTGGAAAATCGGGTATTGGCAATACCCGGGTCGGGGTCGGGTCCGGGTATTCTCTCTAAAAACCATAACCTATGCGTCGGGTTCGGGTCGGGTATCGAACTGGGTATTCCAAAACCGGGTATTTGAATACCCTATTTTCGGGTATTGAAAAACCCTACTTTTGGGTTTTTTTTTGGGTTTTATTGGGCTTTTTTCGGGTATAGATTGGATTTTTTAAGGGGTTACAATTTTTAGGGGTAATTTCGGGTATTTTTCAGGTATTTTTCGGGTAATTTTGGGTATTTGAAAAACCCGATTTTGGGTATTGGAAAAACCCGGTTCCGGTATGTAACCGGTTCCGGTTTTCGGGTATTACCGGGTATAAATCGGGTTCGGTTCCGGGTACGGGTTTTGGTACTGAAATGCATACCCTATCCGTACCCTACGGGTAGGTTTGGGTACCGGTTCGGGTATTAAAAACCCGGGTATAAAAAACCTGTTCCGGGTATTTTTTTCGGGTCCGGTTCCAGATTCGGGTTTTTTGTGTATCTCTAATGTTTGGAATTGACATATTTTATGATTGGGCCGACCTATGGGTTAAGACTTAAGAGTTTCTGGGCCAAATCATGCTGGACCTGCGACTGTTGTTGCTGAACTTGTAGGCTTTTATTATGCCCCAATTATAATGCTCATATATGATCATAGTAATTAAGTATAATAACTTATAGATGTCACCCATGAGTTTTAAAAATCTGATTTTTGTTTTTCAACCTGTTTTATTTATAAATTATAAAAACCCTTATATTTTATTAGATGGAATTTATACATTATTAGTGTATTTAGAAATCAATACAAGCCTTACAAAATACAATGTTAAACAAGAAACTTAGAATTTATATTATCAAAGTAAATATCACTTAAAACTAAGTTACATTTTCAATTAACTGATTCAAGAAAAAAAAAATAACAATCCATTCACAACTCATAAATAGAATTGGTCATCTAGAAAATGTCAGTTAATCCACATACAAGACCCATTCAAACCTTTTTTTTTTTTGGCTAGAGTTTAAAGCAAAGAGAGAGGTAATTTGTTTGCCTTAAATTTTTATAAATTTCATATTCTAGATTAATAGTCAAAATTCAAGATGAATCAATAGACAAGTGAGTTTTTAAGCAACCACAATAAACATTTATTAACACCCAATATAGTAATCACTACTATCTTAGTGGGACACATTAGCCATAACTACATTCTAAGAGAAACGTACCTGTGATCACTGTTTTACTGGTGAGGTAAGACATAGTGATCACTCCCTTGTTGGTGAGACAATGTAGCGATTGTCACACCCAGAATAAGGAAACATTCTTTGAGAATAGATTTGTTAACTTGGACCGAACCACCATCCACCGATGTTGTCTTTCTTCCCCTTATGCTCATATTATTAGCAAGACATTATAAAAACCATTTTAAAAGCAAAAACCGCTTGGATCAACAGGATTTGGGCGATCAGTAGTAACTAAGTTATTGTTAACAGAAACCGGTGACCATATTTTCCTTGTCAATTTTTTGGGGCTTCAAGAAATTTGGGTTTTTGCTTGTCAATTTTTCAAAAGGGATACTAACAAAGTGTTTGATGAAATTACTAGCAGATATTTATAAAAACAATACTATTTCTTTTGTTAATATAACTTGCCAAATGATTCCACATTGTTCCATTGATAAACAACTAATCAATACCAAGTGGGATTCCAACTTAATACATCTGCTAAATCTTGATCACTGTGTGTGCTTTATTTCAAGATATCATTTCATTTTCATCCTTTTATTCATCATTAGATTTTGCTATAACTTACACTAATAAGGAACAAAAGAAACATAAAATCGAGCCTTTTCTACAGGTGAAGTGAAGTATCAACGTCCGTTTTATCATGAGCACGCGATGCGCTAACCATTACTGAATCCATGGACCAAAAGTCTCTGAAAGGTGGAGTCTTCGATGGCTGGTGTTCTGTTTTCTTTCCATATAAATCAAGCCCAAGAGTTAAAGAATCTTGAAAAGATGGTCTTGCAGTCACTGTTGGCTTATCATACATCACTTCAGGCTGCACCGACACGTTTCTTGATTGCTCGTAATACTTGGTTGGACTCGTTGTTTCCGACTCAGTAAACTGCTTTAACAGCTTCATTTCTTCTCGCCTCTCCCGCATTTTCTGCAGCTGTCTGAATCTTTCTTGCAAGAGAGCAATGGAGGAAGAAGACGCGCCACCACCACCGCTGCCTACCTCTATCGGATCGCCATGCTGCCGTCCCATAGAATGAAGGGCCATTATTAATCTTCAAAAGGGTGTGATCAATTAATATTGTTGCTTTAAGTCTAGGAATGTATGTATTTGATCATGTGTGACTTTTATATACATCATAAGTTTGTTTGGTACTGACATTTTGGTGTGTTAGCCACCCTTTGTTGATCCCGGGTGGCACGGGATCGGCAACAGTAGCACAAGATCCAAGGGGAAAATGTCAGGAAGATAATGAAAGATAGAGTGAGTTGGTGCATATGAAGGCAAAAGGACTTTTGAATGTGCAAAAAGTTGAGAGAAAAAGTCCAAACTGATAAGTGTTTAGCATTTGGAAGGGTGCTTGTGAAAGAATATAAGGTTAGGTTTGATGTTTGGTCATCTTTTGACCTTTTTTTAGTCATATAAGCTATGCAAAAGATGGTAACATGTCACCATCTCCCCTAAAACATGTTTTATGATTTGGTAAAGTTTAAAAAAGGGAGATGATTTAAAATTGTGTTTCGGGTGGGTGGTATCATATTCTCTAGTTAAAATATATGTTGGTGAATCTTGTGCCGAAAGATGAACTCGAATAGTATCAATGCCGAATCAGGAAAGAAGGTGCACAAAGTGTTTATCATGTCCCTTTGTTCTATAGTGTTCTCCAAAGTTGTTTTGTTGGTATGCAGTTTGTAAATTTACAATAGATTTAAATCCGCATTGTGAATGTCGAATTTGAATTGATTCATCATGCACCATTCTAAACATTATCATCAATGATGCCCAAAAAATTTATATGTGTACACAAGCTATAACAATTCAACAAATTCACATTTTTGTAATACTTTTTTTGTTGTTACCATACATTACACAAACAGAAGGAACGCGAGACAACGAAAAGCTAGTCATGTAGAAGATGTATAAAAAATGCCTTGATAAATCAATTTAATTGTTAATACGTGAATGAAAGATGACACTCGAATTGAGTTGTGTGTTTAAAGAAACTTGTTTCATATTATCAAAGAAAATAGTATGAAAGAAAAGTATAAAAAATTATAAAGGAAAAGAAAAGTTAGTAAATCTTGATACAGGAGAAAAACTAATTGCACTTTTGGGTTGGGCCAACTAAGCCCAACAAACAACATCTAATGCTGATTTATGAATGGCTTGGAGTGTTGGACTTTGGTTAGAAAATAATACAAAAGTAAAACCACGGCTATATTCAGTAGAGGTGGGAAAAAAACCAGTTAATCGAACTGACCCAAAAATTGAATTGAAACCGATAGTTTGAAACCAATTACGTAGAAACCGGTTTGGAACCGGTTTGTAATTTTCTCCCCCAAAACCGGTTAACCGAACCGAACCCGGTCAAAACCGGGCAAAAGGCGATCAATACCCGAACCGAAACCGACCATAACATGGTCAAAAAACCGGTTTCAACCCGAACCGAACCGATCATAAACCGGTTTTGACTTTTGTTGACTAAACCGAACTGGTTTCAATCCAAACCGGTTTTGAGTTTTAAACCGGTTTATACACCTCTAATATTCAATTGTAAAATCGTTTATATATCCATCGTGTATGGTTACTCGTTATTTTTCGGATATTAGATATACCCATTAACATTTACTCGTTGAGATTCTCAAGTATATTTCTAACTATTTTAATTTTTTTATATATTTTTATCATTCAATAAAATTAAAAATATAAAAGGTAAAGAAACAAGAAGATTGGTGTATGACTTAAATACCCAATAACAAATAAAAATAAAACCGAACTTAATAACAACAAAGACAACCGGAATCAACCTGATAAACAGATCACCCTTCCGTTAGAAGAACAAAACTTGATGACTTGACCCGTCCACCTAGAAGAAAACCTATAACTGAGAAAAACCCTTGGGTCAACCTAAAACAATTGCTCCATACGTGACTTCAATCCATGACCTCTCACAAAAAACATAATAAGACTACCATTAGACAAAATAACCTTTTAATTAGTAAAAAGGTCACCTAATACCCATATACTGTCTAAATAAAGCACACCAATGTACGGGATAGGAGCTATATAAACTTAAAAGATACAAATTGTTACATATAATAAATAATGATATAAATATATAATACAAATAGTGTAACGTGATTAAATTCAGAATTTTGTTGTGGGGTTGAAACAAGGTGCATGCATAGAACTGTACTTTCCTATCTACTTTTGCGCGTGCATTTGTTTATGATATTTAAATGAATATAATATTTATGATAATGAATATATATATTTTTTTAAAGTAGTACAATTTTGTTTTTGTTGTTAAAGCATGCCAATTGCCAAATAAAAAGACATAACATTATTCACGTTCGTTCGTTAAGTTTTATCAGACAAAGTTTACGAACACGTAACCAAACAATATTTGCTTTTCGTTCGCGATATAAATGAGTTTGTTCATATTCATTTGTTAACCTTTTAAACCAACACTGACGTATACAAACATGCATACCAAGCAGAGGTTGTGAAACGGTAGAACTAGAGTCGCCCTTCGGCAATAGAATAACCTGAATGGTGAAATGTTAAGCGGCCAAGGCAAGGGGAATTAGATTAGAGTTTCATTAACCATTTATTTATGCGAATGTGTTTGATTTTTTTCTCGGCATTCTGTATAAATTTTGTTGAGAAAGATTGTATTCAAAATATAGGATATTTTTTAGTTTGCTGGCCTTTTAAAAAAAAACATATATATTTCTTTAACCATTTATTTATCATTCAGTTTGTTTTTATCTAATAACTTGTGTTCATTAACTTACATAAACAAAAACTGAATATGTAGTATTCAAAATAAAGCTTTTTTTTTAAATAGACAAGAAATACATTTTATAAGTTTGTAAAAAATAGTGTCTTCCAATAAAACAATAGAAAGGATGGAAAGAAAATCTGATCATGGGACCCTTGTAAATTGCAATATCCGCATGATGTCTATCAGCAACATGACTCACTTGAATTTTTAACATACAAAATCATATCTTTATTTTTGGTGCTTTCTTATCACATCCAATCTTCTTTTTTATTTCTTGTTGTGGATCTAGTGGTTTGTGATCTACTCATATGGAATGTAGCTTTTATACGTGTTGGGGTTGGAATGCCATAGTTTTATTTTATCACGTGTGAAAATTGAGCTAGCCCTTTAAAGTTACGAAAAATGTGTTATATGAACTTTTTAAATTGTTTGAACCGTTTGAAGTGCGTCAAATCAGTTGGTTTAGTCGGTTAAAAATTTATACGCTTTGACATATAGTTTACGTCTTGAAACAAATAAATAAATCAGATTTATAGTTTGATGAATGGTTCACTAACCCAAGTTGTTTAATTTGTCCTTTTCAAAACGATAAGTACCGACTTGGCCCAAAGTCAGTTTAGTTAAACCGTGAACGCTCATAATACAAAACTAGGCTAGTTGAACTTTAATTTGGTTTCAATTCCTATTGTAAAGTATTATATATGTAGACAAAGTGTCATCTATGATCTTGGAATTATTATTTGTTCACGATCTTTGCCTCTAGTTCATAACCGTGATAGACATGATTATTAGTTTAACCGACCTAAATTGTTTAGTTTGTTTTTTTCAAGACTAAAAGTACCCATTTGGCCTGATAACCTGTGAACGCTCATAATACAAAACTAGTCTACTAAAACCTTAATTTGGTTTCAGTTCCTGTTGTAAAGTATTACATATGTAGATCTTGAAATGATTATTTGTTCACGATCTTTTATCTAGTTCATAACCGTGATAGACATAAGACATGATTGATGATTATTTCTAGTTAAAATGATGAATTAGTCATAATTTATTGTTTCAAGAGTGTGGGGCCCTCCCTACTTAATATTAATTTCTTTTTATTTCTAGAAGGATTGTAATTAATCTCTCTCTCACGTCTCTTGCCATATTACAAAATTGGCCTTTTCCCTTCTTTCTGGATTCCACTTGAAAAATATCATATCTTGGTGTTTTATTTTCATTTGGTTCCCTATTCCATTCTCATCTCTAGAAGTTAAGAAAAATACAAAAGAAATGTTATTGGTGACAATCTCCATTCCATTTCACATCCTTGAGGAAGAGTTACATGAGTTACTTATTTTAGGGACTCACTTTGTATCTATATATTTTGAGGAATAAGATATTTAGGGATGTACTATATATTTATATACTTTGAGGAATAGTTATTAAGATATTTAGGGGCTTACTTTGTATTTATATATTTTGAGGAATAAGATGTAATGAGAGATAACTTTAATGGATAATGATGTTTAGTTACATGCTCTTAGTTATTGAAAGTTTAATCAATGACCTAAAGAACAATCAGATTTGTATAACTAAATAGAAGTACGGGATATTTAGTTAATAGTTAAAACAATGTCACGTCAATAATAAATTAACGAAGTTAGGATTTTATTAGTTTGGAAGTGCTAGAAGAAAATAAGGTGAAAGTTAAAACTAATGATATATATTTCGTTAGTTGTAAATATTATTGACCTACAAGTAAAATTTGAAATTATTTAAATCCAATACTTAATAATATAAAGTTATCTAGAAAAAAAAATTATCAAGTGGTCAAATATAAGAAAGACAAGGTTATGGTATTAAAAAATTGCTAGTATGCAACGAATGTACTTTAAATATATTTGTTTATGCTGATGATGATGTGGAAGGTACTTGTTCTTTCTTCATTGCATCTCACTTTCTTTTAAATATCATTAAACCATTCAAATCAAAAGAACTTTATTTTATAAGAAAAGACAATATTCAATATAACTCCATAAATCAATTATTATCGTTATTTTGTTATTAAACTATTTGTTACTAAACTAAGTTTTATTAAAATTCAGAACTACAAACCGTTTTGAATCCAAGTTTATTGAATTAATTATCTTATATAATTGAAATAATTTAATAATATGTTTTCTGTAAATTAACTTTAATCCACAATATGAACTTGATATATGATACAAAAGTTTGATAGTATATAGACAGTTAAAATGGCAACTGAATTTATAATATATTTATCTTTTCATCTTTTGTATGTCACCAAACACCATTTTATAATATGAGTCAACTCAATGTACGTTTATAATGACATGTATGTTAGACATTTTACACATCAAGTGGTGCATTTTTGACTTATTATTTCCCAAGATAAACATGGTTCCACCCTAAGGGGGTGTTTGGTAGAGAGATTTGAGGGTGGAGAATTAGGTTTCTCTTGTTTGGGAGAATTAGGCGGAGAATTGGTTTTCTCTGAGAATTGGGTGTAGGCAAAAAGTAGAGAAATCCAATTCTCTCCATTTGAAAGAGAAATGGAATTCTCTCTGCTTCTAAATCGCGTCTCTGCTCTACTCCGTTCGCATATGATGATGATGATGCTCCGACCGGCGATGGTGATGATGATGCCGACGTCCGGCACGGCCGCCGACGCCGCAGCCACGTCCGTTCGCGTCTCTGAGCCAAAACGAAACCCTAAATCGCGAGGCGGTGTTGCGAGGCGGAACCCTAAATCGCGGTGTTGATGTTGCGCGGCGATGATGATGACGCTCTACTCCGTTCGCGGTGTTGCGACGCGTCTCTGAGCCACCATTTCTCCACCATGATGATGCCGAGGCGGAACCCTAATCACGTCTCTGCTCCCGTTTCTCCACCCATTTCTCTATTGTACCAAACAAAGGAAATGATTGTCAATTCTCCACCCATTTCTATTTCTCTCCAATTCCATTTCTCTCCCATTTCTATTTCCATTTCTTCCCATTCTTTTTCTCTGTACCAAACACCCCCTAAGGACGTCTCAAGGGGTAGTGTCTTAATGAAGGCACAAATGACCTTGATTAGTAAAAGCTGATTCAACCAATTAAGTATACGTTTAGATCAAGATATAAAACGGCAATAAATGAAAAAGGATTGTTGTGAGAATGTGACAGGATACAAATTATTTCACATTATGTTTTACAACAGCAGAGCAATAGACTTGTTTGCAAATCAATTTTTGGTTTGGTTCGGCTCAACAAGTCTTCATACAAGATCTACCATAGTTAAATTTATTGCTCTGCTCTTCTTCAAAATAGTTTTTTTTTTCCAATCAACCTTGGTTCTTCGCTGATAAATGATGATGCTAGTAATCCTTATGGTGTTTTTTAATGATAGTACATTAGGGTGTTTTGGTAATCCTTGTACATTCATCGGAGTGCTTATGATTCCATCGCATACACCAAGAAAAGTGAATACCATTGATTGATCGGAAAATTTTCAATTCAAGTTCATTTAATTCACCAACAAAACATAATTTTGAACCGGATTTTTTCAATTCCACAAACTCGGATAAATTCTATGAACCAAACAAACCCTTGGTAGCAACAAGTTACTATTTTTTTAAAAACAGAATTGTCTAGGTACTTCGTATTGGATGACCAAATGGCAAAAGATCACCGTCAACTGGACTAATCTAGCCGTAAGGAACCTTTAAGCGTCTCCAAGTTATCTACAATTATGGGGAAAACCATTCGCTCGAAGGCGCACTGGTGGTAAAACCCAGACACCGTCAGGTACGAACTAGATATCACAAAGATCAAGGTCTTCCTTCATTGAGCCACCATGCCCTCTCCAAAGTGTTTTTTCTTATTTTAAGAATCGAACCTGAATCTCTATTGAAAAAACTCATGTTTCCTACAACTATATCACATTGAAAGAACTGTAACAACTTAATATCATTTTAAAAAATCGTTAAAAGCTTACTAATAATATTAGGTATATTATATAAAAAGTTAATGTGAATATTAAGTTATACAAGGACCCATGTGAAAAGTAAATTCTTTTATACCTTTTGAGTTGCTAATAATAATACAAAAATAATAATGTCATTTTTAATATGATGTATTGATGTAGTGGTAGGAAGCTAAATTCAATTTCCACTTATAACACTTTGAGGAGATACGGGTGGCTTAATGAATGAAGATTTTGGATCTTTGTGCTCTCCATTTTGATCCTGAGGGCATCTGGATTTTACCACCAGTGGGCCTTCGGACGAATGGGTTTTCTCCGAAACTGGAGATAACTTAGGGGCGCTTAAGGGCTCCGTACGACTGGATTGAACCGACTGGCGGTGGACTTTTGTCATTGGATCACTCCGTATGAAGTACTAGGCTTTGTTTGTCGTTAAAAAAATAATAATAATAATAAAAATCTCTTTCCCCAAGGGGGTGGGTGGGGGCCTGCTCTGCATCATCTTCATCTACACTCCACTTTCTGCCATCTCCACTTTGGTGGGATGGTAAAGGCTTAGGCCTTTGGGTTTGGGTGAGAGGTCCAGGGTTCGATTCCTGGCAATGACAGTTTATTGAAAATAGTAGGAGGCAAGCTTAAACATTCAAAAAAAAAAAAAAAAAAAATCTACACTCCACTTTCTATTTCAGTTGCTTCTCTGCTACTGTCTCATTCAAACCCAAATCACCCTCCTTTTCTTTATCATGTTAGTCTTCCATCAATCATCTCCAAACTCAAACCTTTTTTTTGTTCTTTTTTAGTTCTTCATGCTTATCTCACTAAATAGTTTCTCCATTTTCTTACTCCCCTGCAGAAACTTGAGCTCAAGAACTCATTTTTATAGTGTTTCCAGAGGTGGGTCTCTCTCTTTCTTTATATATATATCTATGTGTGTTTGATTTTTGCTTGCTTATACAACTTGTTGCAGTTAAATTTTTGAGTTAGGGTTTTATTGTTTGATGATGATGATGAGGGTTTCGTACCCAAATCTAATTAGGGGAATCTTTTTCAAGGAAAGTTTAAAACTTAATTTGGATTCTTGTAAAAAAGACAGCTTTCTTGAATTACCAAGAAAAATTAATAATTTGAGATGGGTTTTTATAAAAACTTAAAAATGCACAATTTTCTTGAATTTTACCCTTAATTTGAAATTGGGGGTTTTAACCCCCAAGAACATCTAATAATTGAGATGGGTTCTTCTTTAATTTACTGTAAGTTAATGAAATGTAACTAATTTTCCAGTTTCTTTGATCATCACTTCCAAACTGTTCTTGATATAAGCTATAAAGCTTCCTCCTTTTGTGCAGGTTCTTGAAGTTGAAATCCCCTGTAATTGAGACTTGTGTTCTGTTTTCTGCATAAGCATACCGAAAGGAAACATCTGCGATGTCAAATACGCGGTGGTACTACCAATCAATGCAAGAATTTGAGGTCGTCTGCAAACCGCAGTTTCAAGCTTTGGACAGTATTAACCATGGAACCAATTTGTTCATCAAACCCGAGCTGTATTGCACCCTAGATTCCTCTTCGGGTAGTGGTAGCTGCACACTTGATTCACCAGTAACTGAGTCGTCTGTGACCGATGACTTGAACGAGTTTAAACATAAGTTGAGGCAGTTGGAGACTGTAATGCTTTCCGATTTGTATGAAGATCCCGAAAATGGAAAGTTGTCGGTTGACGTTCCCGATATAGAAATCTGGAAAGAAATGGTGGAAGGGGTTCCTAAACGGGATGTGAAATCCGTTCTAATCGCGTGTGCAAACGCGGTTTCAGTTAACGATTTCTCAACCGCACAGCTTTTAATATCCGACCTGCAAAAGATGGTGTCGGTTTCTGGTGAACCGATCCAACGGCTCGGGGCGTACATGCTCGAGGGTCTAGTGGTCGAGTTCCGGAAGCTCGATATGCAAAGAGCCTGCGGGCCACGAGCTTGTTTCATACTCGAACATCTTGTACAAGGTCTGCCCATATTTCAAATTTGGTTACATGTCAGCAAACGGTGCGATTGCAGAAGCAATGAAGGATGAAAACCGAGTCCACATCATTGATTTCAAGATCGGTCAAGGAAGTCAATGGGTCCCGTTGATCCAGGCGTTTGCAGCCCGACGTGGCGGGCCACCTCATATACGGATAACAGGCTTCGACGAGGGAAACGGGCTGAAAATTGTCGGTCAAAGACTCTGCAAACTTGCAAGATCTTTCAACCTACCTTTCGAGTTCAACCTGGTCTCGGTTTCCGTGTCCAAAGCCGGGCCTGAGCATATCCGCGTCCGACCAGGGGAAGCCTTGGCGGTTAACTTCGCGTTTGTGTTGCACGGGTTGGCAGACGAGAGTGTGAGCATTGAAAACCATCGTGACCGGATTATACGGTTGGCAAAGAGTATGAAACCGAAAGTAGTAACGCTAGTGGAGCAAGAATCGAACACGAACACGGCTGCGCTCTATCCTAGGTTTCTTGAAACCATTGACTACTACAATGCAATGTTTGAATCCATGGATGTTTGCCTGCCACGTGAGAATAAGGAGAGGATAAATGTTGAGCAGTATTGTTTAGCAAAAGGTGCGGTGAACATAATCGCGTGTGAGGGGGATGAACGGGTGGAACGACACGAGCTGGTTGGGAAATGGAAGTTAAGGTTTATGATGGCGGGGTTTGACCCGTACCCGTTGAGCTCGTTGGTCAACGGGACGATAAAGATGCTGATGAAGAAATACAGCGAGCGGTATCGGGTTGAAGAGAGAGATGGAGCATTGTATCTTGGGTGGATGAATAGAGATCTGGTTGCTTCTTGTGCATGGAAATGAAATGAAATAAATGGTTGTTAATTGACTTAACATTTGGTCGGTCATCTTTGTTTGAGTTTTGATCTAAGAATCTAAATTAGAGAAGCTTGAAATATGTTGTTCTTTCTTGTTTTCTTAATTTGGGCCTGTAATTAGAAGATCAAATGTTATGGTTTAGAAGTTCAAATGTTATGGTTCATCTGTAGGTTTGACTCTCGTATGGAGCATTTTGTTACGCTCTTCGATCAGCATGATGATCCATTTTGTCAGGATGATGCCAGATGTTCGGGCCTAGGAAATTAAAAAAAATTGAATGTTTTTTCTTTCTCTCCTCCTTTTGTAGTCTTAAAAACAATCTACCTAGGATGCATATAGGGTTGTGTCTCCAAAGGGTGGAGTTATAAAGGTGGTCCCATGGATGATATAACTTGGCTCTTGTTATTAATCTATTATCTATTATTATACATTTAGCTTGTGAAAAAAATTAAAAATTAAAATATTAGAATTAAACTTAATACTTTCCAAACAGCCTTAAAATCGATGTATATCTATCATCTGGTGGTCTAGTCGTATGATGTTTGACTTTGCGAAAGTGAGATGCTAAACTAAGTTCAAGTTCTTTTAAGCGTAAGATTTTAGGTGGAAAAATTTGTTGTAAAAAAATAAAATTTAAATATAAACTCTCTTAGAAGTCAAAGTTAATCCGTTGATTAAATAAGTGTGGTGTTTGGGTTGATCCATTTACTAAACGATTCATGTTCGCTTGACTTGGTTAATAAGCAAGATATGTTAGCCAATCGAAAACCTGATTATTTTCAAGCCATGTTTCGAACAATGTCGGGGGATTACCCCATAATATGTAGTCTGTGAATCGAGTTGTCTAGTGGATTAGCGACCAGTAATAACTCGTACATTAAGACCAAAACACACATTCTACATACTTGTAAAAAAAAAGTTAGTCATGTTACTAGAAGTTCAAATCTTAAGCTTGAATGCTTGGTAACTTAATGTTTTGTAGAGTTAAAACGATTTGCCTATATGGTTGTCCGGTGGTCAGGTGAAGTCTACATATACATAGATCACATGTGTATTTTCTCATTCATATTAGTGGGTTCGTTTTTCTCTTTTAGAGGTGGTCCTCCGATTGACGGATGGTCCATGGGTCATAATAAATCGAATGGTCCATTACTAGATTAAAAATATATAAAGCCTATACTTCTTTTTTGCACGTCAATTTCAATATAAGCAAGTTGTGGGAAGAAGTAGTCCTCCTCAAGATAAAAGTAAATTTTAAATCTTGTCATAAACCTTTTTCATCTCATGATTAAGAGGCAAGCATGACATAACATTCAACTTACCTTTTTTTTTAACTCTTTTTTTTAACATATTTGTCTTGCCATGTAATTTTATTCTTTATCTTTCATCTCCATAAACCATATGAACGTTATATTTTGTGAGGTTTATTCACCACTTTTTCTTACATAAGATTTCTTAAGTTTTTCCTTAAATCGTTTAGGGTCCCTAGCATAAGTCATGATGCATCATATTTCACAACTAAGTAAAGTAGCACATAAGCGATCCATTTATGCATTTAGCATCTGGGGATTTGTTAGAGCTATATAAGTATACGAGGTTCCCAAAAAAGAAATCTAAAGCTTTTCATGCGGTTCGCCTAGTGACGTGTTGGTGTTTAACTGTTTATGGAAGGCTAGGAATGACTTGGTGTTCAACTGAAAGCCAGCTCTCTTAAATAATGTGGTTGGAGAAATCAAATCGAGGGGGAGAGGGGGGTTTCTTATGGGTGAAAAACCAATCGGGAAAGAGTCGGGTGTCGCGGGGTAAATGTTGGTGTTATAATTTATAAGAATGTAATTAATATATAGGTGGTATTACTCGTGTTTTGGACTTTCATATTATCTTTTCTGTCCTTGTTTAGTTTCTTAATCCTATCTAAATACTATTCATTTACACAATGAAGTTACAACTTATCCCATTTTAAAACTTCAATTACCAAACAGATTTAATAATATATAATTATCATATTGGGAATTGAGTAATGTGAATGCTTCTTTATTGATTCTTGGTATGTTTATCAAAGCATCAAATGGGTAGAACCCAAGAAAGACAAACTACAAAAAGCACAATAATGGGTTGACCACAAAAGAGCCAACATGATACAAAAAGATAAAACCAATACAACCCCACTAGCGACTACAAAGTGTTCTTGGTCGATTTTACAAGTCAAATGGCACCATAACATTTAAAGTAAACAAAACCAAATATAAATGATAACACTTGTTCATGTTATCTATTAACTCATCCAAATAACCCCAATCTTTAATCTGCAAATCATAAAGATTTATAGGTATATAACAACACTATGTGACTATCATTATGACCTAAAGGATAAAGTAGATAACTCTAGCACTCAGAACCTCATGTAGCACTAACATGAAGAACCATTTCCATACCACCGGATTCTGGTTGACCTCTTGAACCATCATTTTCAACAGATGTTGGACCGGTCCCGGTCCCTGAGATGTTTGGAGTGACGGTTCGACCACCAGGCATATCATGATCATGCCGCCCCTCATAAGTTGTAATCACCACTTTTTCATCATTAGATGACCGTTCTACATGCTTTTTAGCAAGGCAACCAGCACTTGTACACCGGTAATAACTCCTGCATTAAAGCCAAAGCACTTTTATGACCCCAAACATAAAGTTGTCTACTTATGTATAACAAGTTAACAACTTTAATAATGTTACCTTGGATTATGGTTGCCTTTCACTAACTTCTGCCCATATTTGCGCCACCGATAGCCATCATTTACAATATCAACTACACTTGTTGTCTGAACCACCACCCGTGGCTCACAGTTTGTCTTAGTTGAAATACCTTCATTCATGCTAGTAATCTCTCTCTTCCTATAATGGAGATATAAATATTTCAAAAAAAAAAAGAAGGTGAAAGGATTAGGTATTGTTTAACTTACTGTCTTTTTGAGTCTGGTGACACGTCGTTATTAATCTCACTTTTCGTTTCATTTTCCTTAGCATCAACTTCCATGTTATTCTCGCTTATAGGAACCACTGTGAGCTGATGTGTGTCAGCTTCTGACACCTCATGATCATTATTTGGTGCGGAAAGCACAGATGAATGATCTTCACATAACAAAAGGATTAACATGTTATCACCAAAACATGAAATGAAAATAAAAATAAATCATCATGTACCTTCAGAAGGCTTGTCAGATGGTATTGATTGAACAGGAAGAACAATAGGCACGCCTTTAACAAGTATATTTGGAGGTTTAGGATGTTCATGATTCCATAAGTAATTAATTTCTGTAATATTCCCGTCATTTGAACGTTCTACTTGTTTTCTTGCAGGACAATTAGCAAATGTGCATTTGTAATAGCTTCTGATAAATATATTCCCTTTAACATGCTTTTGACCATATTTTCTCCAATTATATCCGTCACCAGTAGGTTTTTCTGGTAGTTTTGAGACAGTGACACCTTGATCAACATGTGGCGATTGAGCAACTGCAACATTGTCAGCATTACGTCTTAGTGGTAACTTATCGAGCCCTTTCTCGGGCCTCAATACCACAATATCATTTTCATTACCAGGTTCTGATGCAGGGGTTTGCTGTGAAGTGTTAGTGACGGTTTTAGGTATTATTGTGAGCTCCTTTTCTTCTTTTAGAGATTCTGATCCGGCACTTTCGGTTTGACGGGTAGGTTTGTCAATTTGACAATCTAACTCTTTGTAAGGTTGTACGGTTGTGGAACTTCCTTCTTGATTAGAACTATCATGCGACTCCTTGACTTTTGTTGACCCTGATACTGTTTCTTGATTAGACAGGTCTCTACTGTTGGAGTCATTATTAGTCAACTCTAAACTATCAGATGACTTGTCCATTATTGCAGTTTCAATACCATCTTGGTTGCATTGTGATAGACTTCCTTGGTATAACCACCCAACTATAGCTTAGATAATATATAGATGTTATTGTGTATGACTTATGATATGATCAAAATTGCTTAATCTTATCTGGAAATGTAAATCAATCAAAAGAGTAACATTCAGACACATCTTACTTAAAACACTTTTGATAAAATATAAGCAAATACTATATACTCATTCCATCACAACATATCGCCTCAGTTTCACATAAATACTGTTTCTAACCTTAAATATTTAGAATACATTTAAACATCAGTTTAAATATGTACAATTACTTAAAACAAATTCCTAATTACCATCTCATAAATCACAGTAACTACCCAAAGAAACCGCAAATTCTTTTCTAAATGCATCGTATTTTCCCACCGTTTATTGCCCGATTACAGAAGCAACTATTCCTAATAAGAACTCACTCGGTCAAAACAACGCATCAAATCACCCTGGCACCTAAACTACTAGCCAAATAAGCTAAAAAGCTTGACCTAACTGTAAAACATCTGTTCATAATAAACTCCTATTCCGTAAACACGCGCGACCGTAGTAAAATTCAACTCAATCCTGTGTTACAAAACGATTCACTTCAAAACCTAAAACTAATTAGTCAAAATTACAAACCTCGAAAAGTCAAACCTCATAATTACAGTCAACCACGCCAAACTGAACCACATACATACATAACCACACACTAAATCCACTGAATTACTTATCATCTATCAAACCTAAAACTGATCAAACCATAGTAAAATAAGCAAAAGAGTAAAAACCTAAGCAAAAACCCTAAATTATACCTTTTTGGTTGAATTGGAGTGAAAATCGGAGCCGGCGATCACACGGCGGCGGTGTACGAGTCCCGGTGAGTGTAGAATTTAACAAGCTAATGAAACGATGGATCGAGAAATGGTGATTGCGTGTGGTGGAGTGCAGGGAAGAATCTTATGTGCTTGGTTGGTAGTTAGGTAAACTTACATTAACCCCCCTTCGCTTCTTTTATTTATATAACTTGTCCCTCACTTTTATATAACGAAGGCTAGTTTGAATAAGTCAAGAAACAACGATTTATAAGTGAATCAATATATTGATAATGGTGATGATTAAGAGTAAAAACATTACTATTACTATTACTATTACTACTATAATAATTGATTTTAGTAAAGCCGTTTCTTCCCCGATAGTTTAGTTTATAGAATTCAATAAAGATGGAATCGAAAAACATTTCATTTAAAGTTGTGTTTTGTTGGATAACAAGAGTTGTTGGAATTAATTCCTTCAAACAATGGAATTTAAGGCCAGGCACACTTCTTCATTCAAATGCGCGTATATGCTTCCTAATTAGAGATATGCACAAACTGGTTTCAAACCCTAAACCGGTTCGATTTGGCCAACAAAAGTCAAAATCAGTTTCAGTGAGGGTTGAAACTAGTTTCTTGACTGTTTTGGCCGGTATTGGTTCGGTTAACCAGTTTGAAACTGGTTTCACTTGAGAGAATTACAAACAAACTTTAAACCTACGGTTTTAATCGGTTCCAAACCAGTTTCTAAATAATCGGTTTCAACCCTGTTCGATTTTTGGGTCGGTTCGGTTGACCGGTTACATTGCCCACCTCTACTCCTGATGTCTTCCTACACTTTATTTTTAAAAACCCATTTAAGTATACCATTTGATGAGTTAATATTATATTGTGAAACCAGCAAATCTATACTAATGCAAATTCAGCTTCATGAAAAAAAATCAGTCCATGAAACAAAAGAAAGTGTCTAAAAGAAGTAACCAAGGTTTTTCAACACGAGATTTCTTTCAAACTCGGTTGACTGTCTAAAAGAAAGCGTCTAAGTGTCTAACAACTATGCCTTCATATCATGCAAAATATATATATGCAGGCATCAGTTATACTTGGCTCAACAAATAAAAGAGGTAACCAAGGTTTTTCAACACGAGATTTCTTTCAAACTCGGTTGACCTTCTAGCTCAAGGGTGGCAATTTCCTTCACCACTTCAGCTTTGTCAGATTCAAAATTTTCATCGGCTGCAAAAAAAAGGTATGATGTAAGCATCGTGTTACAGTAGCAGAAACTGAAATATCACATCTTTTCTGTACCTTTTTCAAAAGTGAAGTCGCTAAAAAACCGAATGAGCTTGCTTCTGTTGGCAATCAGCACTTTCACAATCTCTTGAGGCTTTCTCTGATTAGCAGGAAAAAGCTAACCCAAAGGCCAAGAGACCGATTAAAGAAAACTTAAATCAATTAAGTATTAATCAATTAAAATTTCCATCATTACCTTGAACACATGGAAAGCTTCTAGCTGTATGGTCTTGTTTGAATCCTGGAGAATAAAAAAAGTCAAGAGCCATTGTAAATAATATAAAAATGTAACATTAATGGATATTACCCTGAGAAGATTCATGAAAATTCTCATGTTGTCCAATGAGCACACATATCGAACCATCACCGAGGTGTTGGCACGATCCAATAACATTGCTCTCAACAGCTGAAAAGTTTGCAGGATCCCAGTCATAATCACAATATAAAATATAACAGAAAAAGCTAATATATCTAATAGAACATAGAAAAATGGCACTTGTATACTACAAGATCATAAAACCAAGCACTAACCCTGACAGCATTCCTTCTAGTGATGTAGTTGGAAGATTCCAGCAATGAGTTGTATTCCAGGAAGAACTACACCAAGAAATATAATTTAAATAAAAGAGTGGTCAACATATAACATTAGTTGGAGATGTAGGTTTCTTGTGAGTCAAATACTCACCCAATCATAATTTTTATCAAGAAATTCAGCAACAGTTGACTTATGCCTGGTCAATAGCTCCTGAAACAAGTATGAAAACACACACACCAAGCTGTCCATATCATAATATGCAAATTTCACATTTATATCCATCTGAAGAACATAAGGAAAAAGTGATACTTAACTGTAAATGTTGATGCTGCATCTGATGCAATGTCAAAACTTGGATCTTGTATGTATCTGAAGAACAGTTTAATATGATCCGACTCCAGAATATATCTGTGAAACACGACAGAAGTTAGCTTAAAAAGTTATAGCAAGATCACATATGAAAAAACTTTTTTGTTAATGATGTTTACTTTGCAGCTACTTGATGACGAATGCATTCTCTTAAAATAGCACCATATGATATAGCAAGCTCCGAATCTTCACATCTGAATATTGAACATATTAAGATTATCTCACACCAGATAACAAAAAACACGCATTCGGTAACAGAGAGCTAACCCTGGTAGCAGCATTGCAAGAAGAGCTGTATTGCTCTCCAAAAAATCAGAAGCAAGAGACCGTCCATTCACTCGTTGCATCTGCAAATTTGCGATCACGTGTGTGACATCTTGACGTGTATGCAACATACCAAACTCATTGCTTTTACAGCATTGAAAAAACATAAACAATATAAAAATCAAATCATTCCACAAGTAAAAGATGATACTTCATGCTACATTAACATACCCCAGGGTCCAAATGAGGAAGAGATGCAATTAGCACGTGACATGTGTCTTCTTTGAAGAACTCCCGTGTCAACTTTGCACAAGCCTCTTCTGCTGGTTCTGACCGTTCGTCTCCATAAAGTACTGTCCTCACTTCAAGGATTACCTTTCTCAGCTCACAAATCTGCACCGAAAATGTGAATTTCAGAAGAAGCCCTAAAAGTTAACGATAAATCAGATCTAAGAAAACTGAATTTCATATTTATGATAGTATATAATGCATTATAAGAAGTATTAGACAGAACATTAATACGAATGGACTCGGGATATGGCATATGAATAGACTATATGTTGAATGAGCATGTTATCTATATATATATATCCTTGAAATTCCCATAATTCAGTGTTAATAGGTTTTACATTTCAAGCTACAATCTGGCCTGGAGGAATATTATTAAGATTATACATACAGAATATGAATATAAATAGACACTAGGTTAATTAATAATTATCTATCAGAATTGAGATATAAATAAATGTGTAAAGATAAATCTAAGAAGAAAAAGGGAAACCTTTTCACGTTGTTTGGGAAGGAGGTGATGGACGAGCTCGACAGGGGTGCGAGGCTTGGGTTTGAAAAGCCCCAACTTCATTTGGTCCCCGTTTTCAATAATTAGGGTTTTGCATTTCGATTGATTGTTATTGTTATGTGAGAGAGAGAGAGATTTTAGGGGCATCAATTTCCCAACACTTTGATTCTGATTGCGGGTAACTGCCTCTTATTTATATTCCCCCTAATTTAGCGGGAAACGACACCTATGCAATTCATTATTATTATTATTATTCAAATTGTTTTTTTTAAATGACGATTTTATTGTATGTTATTATGGCATTGCACTCTTTATATTTGGAGAGTCTCGTTGTCCTATTCTGGTCAGGTTGTGTTGTCTTAAGCAAGTCCGTGCTGGCTGTTAGAGTTTGGTTTGGGCGTTTCATCGGGAAATCATACTGCCGGCTGCCACTTGACAGTCGTTGTGCCACCACAAGAGTAAAACTCTCTGGTATGACGCACGGTGGGACGATAATCCGGTTGACCTCGGGATTTGAACTAGCAGTCTCGCAAGGACTAGCTCAAATTCTTTATTGTCATAATCCACAAAAAATGACATAAGTGGAAATTGAACTTGAGTTTCCGTTTGAAAACTCAAGCCACGTAACACTAGACTTTGTATAATATTCTTTTTGAATGAAATAATAATAATAATAATAATAATAATAATAATAATAATAATAATAATAATAATATGTAACTTGGATAAACTTAAAAAGCAAGTTGTTTTGTTTAGGAAAGTTAAAATCTAAAAGGTCTTGTTTTTTTAAATATATTTTTATCATAATGATGATCATTCGCGTAACGTTAACTATAATCATAAATCTATACATAAGATGGCTTGACATGATTCTCTCTAGCATATGGATAATTGTAAAAGATTTTCATCATGATAGTTTCTAATTTCTTGAACCTTTATGCAAATATGAATTCATGGAGAAATTATTGTTTTCTAAATTTCAGACGACAATATTTTTTAAATCATATTGCAAGTTAAGTTGGATGAATTATAATAATCCAAACTATAACCTGTTGATTGATATAATTCATACTTACAACTTAAACAGTGATACACTTCGCTTTCATTTCCGTTGCCAAGACTCACACTTAACTTCCTACTCGATTTTGATCATAATTGAATTACTTTTCCTCACTTCGCTCATAGTCATCCATGTGAATGCAATAGAATGAAAATCAAATATAAATCTTTGATGATGGTTATGCTAGCGGGACTTTGACAATATGGTGAGTGTTAGAAATGTTGGTCAAATTGTGAATGGATTGATAAAATTTAATTTTCCTTGGTAAATTAGTAAGACATATAAATGGTTTAAGATATTTTAATAATTTTCTGAATATTAATAAAACCACAAAATAGGTTAAATAAATAACTCGATTTTGTGAAGTCGGTAAACATGTAGTCATGTTGAATTTAGTATTTCAAACACATATTTCTATGTCAATTAGATAAATGTTTAGCTAATACACTTCGAGAAGAACCATTTTGGTGAGAAATATCTGTAAACATAAAGTAATGTTACACATCTTAAACAGGTTACTACAAACTCAAAATAGAATGTGACTTTAATTTTTTTTGTCTAAGGTGATACAACTTACATGTAGACCTTGTTGCATACTATGAATGTTTGCGTGCTTTGATTCTTATTCGCTTGTGTTAAATACACATTCAAATTTCAATTGATACCTAGTTCGATCGTTCACTTATATGTGTGCTTTGAGTTTAGTACTCCGAGAAACACTTTGCTATAGGAGGCAAAGTGATCGGTCCTAGGATCATTTGTTATCTGATTTAGTATATGATTGTGAGAGATCAAGCCCAAGAGTGATAGAATCTTGAAAAGATGACCTTGCAGCCATAGCTGGCTTGTGATAAATCATTTCAGGGTGTTTTATTTGACTCCTTGTCTCTGACTATAAGTCCAAATAGAAGTGGGTGCAGCATCTGGAAGGGTGCTTGTGAAAGAATAGAAGGTTAGGTTTGATGTTTTGGCAGCTCTTGACATGTTCCAGTCCTTTAAGATATAAAACTTGGTAAATTGTCACCATCTCCCCTAAATCATGCATTTGGTTTGATCACACTTCCAATTTGCAAGTTGATATGATTAATGGCGAAGCTTGGATGAAAATGCAGGGAGCTGGACTCAATACATATAAAAAATTTCATAAACGAGGGAGGGCTGGGGTCACAATTTTCGACATAAACAGGTGAATTTACACTACTGAGAAAAATACAAGGGGCCCCGGCTACAATAAAGGTTCGCCCATGGATATGATAATGCGTATAACGGTGCTTAAAAGCTATAAATGTAACAATACAATCTTTCATCTCCGTGTATACTTGAGATATTACAAACCTTCCACACCAACAAACAGAAACAGCTACATAGAACTCACAAAAACATGGTACATTTGAAGGAATATTGATTATATAAGATATGATTCTTAAGTTAAGAACCAAATGTTAAAAACAAACAGAAATTTCATAAGTAGATAGAATGTACCAAACATCCAATACCTTGATCAAGATTCTATCTTCAAGGAAACAACACGCGATTGCCTATTACGCTTAGCGACCCTCACGAACACTACAGATAACCAAGACGGGGCCCACCGCGGTCGCCTAACTTTTTGCTCACCCTTTAAGCAAGCCACTGAGGAAACAAATTCATCCAATCTTAATTAAAATAGATAGTGTGATAAATATGCAAATATAAAAGAGGCATAACCTTTAATCATCCTGAGCTCCTTGCATAGTGTTATGAAGTCTCCCCATTTCATATGGCAACGAAGAATGAACCGAAGAATTTGTTCGGTTGTGAACACGGACATACCTTCAAGATACTCACCATTAACAACATTTTCTTTGAAAATTTGTTGATACCCACCAAGATTTATGTTTTCTAACCAAAGCCCAACACCCTAACCCAACATAAAACACACAAAACTAAGTCACTCAATCTAAATCTTACAACATATCATCGGTATATATATATGTATAGTCATCATGATCATCAAGCAAATCATAATATATTAATTAATACCAAGATCTGTTAAAGCATATATATATATATACCTCAACTGTCCAGATGAAGAAATCGAGAGGCTCCGGGGGCCGGTGTTTGCTCATCTTCCTTAAACTTTACACTGGAAATGAACCTAGAGGAAGAAAAGAAGAAGAAGATCGATCATCAACATAACCATGATATAATAAAAAAGAAAAAAAGAATAAAAAGAAAATGAAAACTTTACGTGTGGAAAGTGTGTTGAGATTAGGTTCGTGAATCGTGATATACGGCATTTGAAAACGAGACAAGAGAATGGATTGTGTTTGTGTTTGTGTTTGTGTTTGTGTATGAGTAGATAAACACAAGCACGTGTCTGTGTGTGTTTGACCTTTTTGTAGCTTATTGTTGACTCTTGGGACCCATGTTGAATACTTTAATTTTGTTTCACCCCGCTCCGCAAATATTCCAAATAGGCAAATACTACACCATTTATCATAAATAAAGAGAAAAAAAAAAGTTATAGCAAAAGGTCATCCACACTCGTGATTGCAAACAACGGTGGTGACCTAGCCCACCACTGTGATATAACTCCAACTCGCTCATAACATTTTGTCATGAATGAGACTCGAACTCACGACCTCTCGTTAAAAAAGTCACAGGCTACAATTAGACCAATTGGCCTTTTGATGAATACCTTGATTTATATATTAAGATGTCTACATTTGAGAAATCTTATTGTGCCATTAAAGTTTGTTTACATCGCCCATAATCATATATTTTGAACGTCATGATTGAAATCCTTGTTTTCAAAAGAAAACAACGATTCTGAAACATATAATTTATCTTTGAATGACTCATAATCTACTTCTAAATTTATCTAACATGCTTTACTATCCACTATGATGCGAGACTTCGAAGCTTCTCCACAGTGTCACGTCATCGTCTCATTGAAAACGTGGTTTCGAAGCCCGTCTCACTGTGATTTAATGCCCCTTGGGCGCCCTAATATATATATACGTATATATATATGTGTGTGAGAGATAGAGAGAGAGAGGGCCCTCTTTCACACCAGTCGTTCTAAAGGCGCCCCCTTCCACGCCCCTCCGCGGTGTTCCACGCCATCCACTCCCCCTTCTCCACACCCATAACGGATAGTCTTATAGCGGGATTTGAACCATTTACATCTAAGTAACCAGCACCATTACAAACCAAACTAACTTCTCTCCAAATCGATAATTCCAATACCCTCCATGCAAAAGGCTTCTTCATAGCCATTGCTCACTCCGAATCATCAAACCCACCAAACCCATCGTCCAGTTTCACCTTCCTCCCACTCTCCGGCAACTTACCGGCAGTTGAACAATCCGGTAGCATCGTTAACTTCATCAGCATGCTCAACAACAACTGTAAAGCATCGTTTAAGGAACACTTGACTAGACTGATCAATGAAGGAAATAAGTCGATCGTTGTGATATATGATAATATTATGTACTTTGCTGGTGTTATTGCTGCTGAGATGAATCTTGCAGCCATCATGTTCCGTAGTACCAGTGCGGCCTACTTTCCGGCTTTCGTTGCACGTCTACAGCTCCCTCAACAAAGCAGGTTTCTTGTACAAGGTAAATTTAATCAAATATAAGATTGATTTTTGGATTTTGAACTATATATCACTGGTAATTCTGACCCACCATCCGGGTTGATATGGGTGGTTGTTTCTCATAGTACGGGCTAAAGTGGGTTGATCGAGACAACATATTCTAATGTAACGGGTCAAAATAGGTTGATATTATTTTTCAAACGGGTCATAATAGGTTGGTGTTATTTTTCTTACAGGCCAGAATGAGTTGGTGTTATTTTTTAAACCGATGAGAATGAGTTGTTAATTTTTCAAACTGGTCAGAATGGGTTGGTGATACTTTTCAAATGGGCCTGGGCTGGTGTTAATTTTCAAACGGGTCAGAATAGGATGGTGTTATTTTCAAACAGGCCATAATGGGTAGATATGGGACGCGCACCCTGGCGCCGGCACAGACATAATTTGACGGCACGAGTTACAAGTCAAGCGTTCGGTTAAACGCGTACCGACGTTGGGTAACGCGTGTCCCTCAGCACCAGCTACGTGTCTAACGCGAAACCCGTTCTAATCCAAACATCTTGGAAGAATCTTTGAAATCCTTTAAATGAATAAATTTTAGTCAAATTATTTGAATTTTCTCCACTTATGATATTTATGCCATTTTTAAACCGAGCCGTTCTGACCCGAAAACCGTCCTCACCTGAACCCATTTTGACCCATAGCCCGAACCCGCCTGACCTGACCTGTTTGACAGGTCTAGATCAAACTGATGCTAACTCCAAATGTTTAAAGATTTTGTGATGCAGGAGGTTGTGCCAAATCATTATCCCATTAGATACAAAGACTTGCCATTTTCAAAATCTCCTATTGAAGATTGGAGAGAGCTTGTTGCCATCTTCAGCCAACAAGTACACTCAGCTGTTATCTTGAACACTGTTAAATCACTCGAACACGAATCGTTAACGCGCATCCACAACCACTTAAAGGTTCCTGTTTTCGCAATGGGGCCTTTACACAAAATATCACCAAACCCGTCTAGTGGTTCTCACCAAGAAGACACCGGTTGCATTGCATGGCTTGATAAACAACCTGCCAAATCTGTGGTCTACATAAGCTTTGGAAGCCTAGCCACAATGGACTCGAAAGTGTTGACCGAGATGGCATGGGGTCTAGCCAAAAGTAACCAAAGGTTCCTATGGGCGGTTAGACCTGGTCTGGTCAATGGATCAGAGTGGCTCGAGTTATTGCCAGACGGGTTCATAAAGGAAACGAGAGAACGAGGCTTAGTTGTGAAATGGGCTCCTCAAAAGGAGGTGTTAGCCCATTTTGCGGTGGGTGGGTTTTGGAGTCATTGTGGATGGAACTCGTGTTTAGAGAGTATTTCATCGGGAGTTGTGATGATATGCCAACCGTTTGGTATAGACCAAGGAGTGAACGCACGTTACATGAGTTGCGTGTGGAAAGTCAGACTTGAGTTGGAGCGGGTCGAGAGAAAGGAGATTGAAAGGATGATTATAAGAGTTATGGCGGACGACGAAGGAGAGGAAATGAGAGTTAGAGTACATGATATGAAGGAGATGGTTAAAGAAGCTGTGGGAGATGGTGGTTCTTCACAAGATGCATTGAAGGGTTTGGTGGATTTCATTTTGTCTAATTGATACTTTAAAGAAAAATGATAGATAGAATCAAGAAGTTTGGTGTTAGGTTTAAATCATTATGGGTTGTGTTTTGTGTTGAAAATAAACTATTGATAGAAGAAATGAAACTTAAAGTAGTCATTTATTATTGTGTTGGAAACCATTTCAGTTGTGCTAGCTTTTTTGGGGGTGGTTGTGATATTATGCTAAATACTTAACATAAAAAATAGAAAAACAAATATCACATTAAATAGGTGATTTTTTTAAATATTTCAAATGTTATATTGTCATGTTGATTGCAACTTGATAGAGGGATGCTTCGCTGAAAAAGTACTTTACTTTTCAAAGGATGATATTTTTATGTCATGGGTTAATTAGACGTTAAAGGTAGTTGTTTACTTGTTTTAAAGCGTTTGAAACCATCCCAAATACCCTCGTGAGCGAATATCCATACCAAAATATTATCTATAAAATCATCAAACATTTGAAAGAAACAAAATCAAATATAAATACTTGTTCATTCACGATATCTATAAACTCATCCAAATAATCCAATAGTTAATCTGCAAATCACAAAGCTTTATGGGTAGGTATATAACAACACTACGTGACTACCATCAAGACCTAAGAGCAGAACCATAGGATAAACTAGACGACCCGCGCTTCATGTAGCAGTAACATGAAGAACAACATCCAACGACTCTGGTTGACCTCTTGAACCATCATTTTCAACCGATGCTGGACCACCCCCGGTCCCACTCCCTGACATATTTTGACCAACCACTCGACCACCAACACCACCAGGCATGTCATGATCATGCCGCCCCTCATAAGTTGTAATCACCACTTTCTCATCATTAGATGACCGTTCTACATGCTTTTTAGCAGCACAACCAGCACTTGTACACCGGTAATAGCTCCTACAATAAAACCAAAACATAGTTATATAACACGAAACATAAAAAATTGTCTACTTTTTGCATAAAACTTTAATAGTGTTATGTTACCTTGGATTAGGATTGCCTTTAACTAGCTTCTGCCCATACTTGCGCCACCGATAGCCGTCATTTACAATATCAACTACACTCGTTGTCTGAACCACCACTCGTGACTCGCAGTTTGTCTTCGTTGAGATACCTTCACTCACGTTAAAATTATCTCTCTTCCTGCAATGGAGATATAAATATTTCACTAGTTAAAGAAAATGAAAGAATTCGGTCTCGTTTTAACTTACTGTCTCTTCGAGTCAGATGACAAATCATGATTATTCTCACTTCTCCTTTGATACACCTTAACAGCAGCTTCCACATTATTATTCTCGCTTATAGGAACCACCATGAGTCGACCAGTATCTGTTTCCGACACCTCTTGATCATGAGATGACCGGTCTTCACATAACAAAACAATCAATATTTATCAACAAAACATGAAACTGAAATAAAAATGTAATCTTTTACCTTCAGAAGGCTCGTGTGAAGCTTCAGACTGGACGGGAAGAACAGAAGCCGAGCCTTTAACAAGTGTATGTAGCGGTTTCGGGTGTTCATGCTTGCATAAGTAGGTTATTTCTGTAATATACCCGTCATTTGTACGTTCCACTTGTTTTCTTGCGGGACAATTAGCAAACGTGCATTTGTAATAGCTTCTGACAAACGTGTTCCCTTTTACAAGCTTTTGACCATATTTTCTCCAGTTATACCCGTCACCAGTAGGTTTTTCAGGTAGTTTCGAGAAAGTAACACCTTGTTCCGAATGCGGTAATTGAGCAGCCATAGCATTATCAGCATTACGTCTTAGTGGCAACTTATCAAGCCCTTTTTCAGACCTTGGCGCCACAACAAACCTTTCATCATCAGACTCTGATGCGGGAGTTTGCTGTGAAGTGTCAGCGACAGTTTTAGGCATTATAATAACCGGGGTCTCTTTTTCTTGAAAAGATTCCGTTCCAGCACTTTCGGTATGAAGGGTAGGTTTGTCATTTTGACCATCTAACTCTTTGTCAGGTTGTACGGTTGCGGAACTTCCTTCTTGATTAGAACTATCGTGAGACTCCTTGACTTTCGTTGACTCTGATAGTGTTTCTTGATTCGACTGGTCTCCACTGGTGGAGTCGTTAGCCAACTCTAAACTGTCGGATGACTTGTCCATTACTGTAACTTCAGTTCCATCTTGGTTGCATTGTGATTCAACTTCTTTGTATCTGCACACAACAGTTTTGATATAATATAAGCAAATACTATATACTCATTTCTTGAAAATAGCTTTAAACATCATTTAAAATTGCATAGGATTCGCAAACAGTTAGTAATAGTGCAATATTTCCTGTGTATATATATAAAAACACGCGCGCGCGTGTGTGTATAAAACTGAAAAAATATATAAACTAGTGAGTTCTACAACACTGCTAAATAAACAAATTTTAAGCATAAAAACTCACCAATTTTGCTGGTCAAAAAGTCAAAACAACCGAAAACTTGAAAAGCTAAGCTAAAAACTTAACCCGATTCTAAAACATATCCATCCACAATAAACCCTAATTCCCTAAATACAAGTAATCTAAGTAAAACCCAACCCAATCCTATAACATAAAACAACCCACTTCAAAACCCCAAATTAATTAGTCAAAATTACAAAGTGAATGTAAACCCTTAAAAAGTCAACCTTTTTACAGTCAACCGCATCAAATTAAATCACAGAGTGGATGTAAACACTTATACACTAAATTCACTGAATTACTTGTCTATTAAAGCTAAAACTAATCAGGGTTAAGTAAAATAAAAATAATAAGTAACCCAGTAAATTAATAAACCAAAACCCTAAAAAAGCCGTACCTTTTTGGTGGAAGTAAGGTTGCCGGAGTGGAAACCGGAGGGTGGAGGTCGGACGGCGCCGGTGGGTGTTGTCGGAGAGTGGGTTTAGGAAACCACGAACGTTGTTGGATCGAAGGAAAAGAGGAATGTGTGTTTGTGTTTGTGTGTGTGTGGTGGAGTCTAGGGAAGAATATGATGTGTTTGGTTGGTAGTTGGATAAGTTCATCAACTTCCCCTACACTTATTACATTAATATACAACTTGTCCCTTTGTTTTCTTTTTACCCATTTTTTTTACTATTTTATTGTTTTAGTTTTAAAACTATGAATGAATGAAAATGACATTTTGCTTTGTTTGTTATTGGCATTTGGGTTATTGAAAAGTATTAATAGTTTGTATAAACACAGTTCTAGTGTAAAAAGATTAACATATTTAAGCTTTGGTACTCGCTAGTTAAAACTTCAAAGTACAAGATTTGATCGGCGTCTACTCTTACTTGTGGTTTCATGAGCCACTACTGGCTTCTCTATACTTTTTTGTGTTAGATCCTAGTATTATAGGTGTGATTGCCTTAAAGTGGTGTCTTCATATCCGTATGGAAGTTATTACCAAACTCTACATGTGTGATTTTCCAACAATTGTCATGGACGATCTTTGAAACTTGCTAGAAACCATATCAGTATTTACGATATAACTATGATTGATTTTGTATTGGGATGTAACGGAGAAATGAATTATTGAGAATTCACGTTTTATATTTAGTTACATAAAGGGATTTTGCAAAAGTTGCAAATTTCTTTATATGAGAGAATTTTGTGAAGCTTGTGTTAAAATTGAGAAATAAGCAAGTTGAGAGACTATGTATATAATTATTTTTAAAAATATATTATGTAATGGGGAATATAACTTGGTCAACATTCTTGCAAAGGAAAGATCCGTTGAGAATATGGAAGAAAAAGCTACGGTCACCATTTTGAGGTTCAACGATTTGAATTTATGTAAAGGTGAAGGGGTAACAATTAGGATTGTTTCAAAACATATTAAAGATTAATATATGGAACTAGAACACTCTTTGGTAAGTGGTGTGGATTAAAATGCTAGTAAGAATGATGTTTGACATGTAATAACTTTTAACTACTAACATATAGTGTAGAAATACTACATTTTAGAAATTGTTGGATACGTTTAAATTTAAAATTCAACAACATCATGGCATATATTGTGATATTTGTCAATTTCGGGTTATTTTTTACTTGTATTCTTAATGTAAACCCGACCCGTTTTGTATCCCGAACCTTTCGATATTATCAAAATGATGAATTTTATGTTACATATTTGTTTTATAGTTGTTGGATCTAAAAAAACACCCTTTTCGGTTCTTAAAATGCCCCGAAAATGCTCAAAACGAACTCCAGGGACTAAAACTACCAAAATGGAGACTTAAAGAACCCATTTGTAGTTTGTGCTTTCTTGGGTCTATAACAAACCCATTTTCATGCAACACCCTTTATGAAAGACTCATTCAACTTACCCTGTGTATACACACTCATCTTCTTCATTTGTGCTTGCTCATTTCCTCATTTCTCTCTCAAATTCTTGAATTATAAGGCTGTTCTTCATAAGCTAATCTTTCATTTTAACTAACTTCTCAATACTTAAAGCTTGATGTTACAACATATATATAATATACACTCCTTGTTTACCTTCGGTCTTTCATTTCTCCGGTCCCGGCCGATTGAAATGTCGGGCTAGTAAGGTAAGGTTACATGGAGGACTTTGTAGTCCTTGTTTATATATTTAACAAATCTAACCATATAACTTGTTATACTTGCTTAACTTCTGCATATTTTAGTTTATTGTTCATATTTGTCAAGTTCCATGGTATTGGGTATGTAGTGACTAGCCTCGGTTTCACCCCGAGTTAAGAACTGAACCAAAAACCGAACTTTTGTTTAAAAGCTTTATTGTTAACTTTTTGAATGTAAAACTTGAGTATTATTATTTATAAGTTATTTTACAAGTTCCATGATAATTGGGTATGTGGTAACCATCCTCGATCTATTCCGAGTCAATGACCGAACCAAAAACCGAACTACACCGAGTGCACTCGCTTAAGACACACAAGTGTGTTTTTAGCCACCAAAACTCATATTTTTCTTCAAGATTATATTTTGAATCAACTTTAGTTAATTTCTAAACATACTTGGCATGTCGGTAACCAACTTGATCTTATAACAAGTTCGGACCGATAAAGTCGTATACTCGCTTAACGAACGTTAAGGTTATTCACAATAGAACTACGTACTTGATCAAGTCTATTTTGATTTTATTGAGTTATCCGATAACATTTATTATTTTGGGAAGTTAACTTTGAGCTTGGTCAATTATCAAGTCTTGAACCGACAAACCCGAACACTCGTTTAAACCTCGTTTTGGTATTCTTATAACCAAGGGTTTTGCAATATTGCATTTTAACCCACATTATTACTTAACATAGGTTGAGTAAAAAAAAGAAAAAAAAACTAATGAATAGAATACCGAGACCCGGTTTCGAGTAAACGTATTTTACAAAACTCGTTTATTTAATTTCTTAAATATTTACATTTTAAATTCTAAACTTTATTTGTTTACTTTATTTGTCATGTTTTTTATTTTAAACCCTTCCAAGACTACCTACTAACACAAGACCCGTTTAATACAGGCCTTGCTCGTTAAACCAATCTCTCCGATTATTCACGACACTATCTATCAAGTTACTTGTTAATGTGAGTACTTTTCCATCCCCCGTTTTCCATCTTTCGTTTTGGGGTGGCATTGCATACTTATTCAAATTCAAATGATTTATACTTGAGTCTTAAACCACAACACTTATTGTATATGTTTACTTAAATAAATGCTCGATTTGGTGTTATATGCTTTACATGATTATCGTGACATTCGTCAATTTCGGGTCTTGTTTGTATTTGTTTTTGTATTTGTTTATTATGTAAACCGACCCGATTTGTAAACCGAAGCTTATGTTATAATCAAAATGATGGATTTATGTTACAATATTGTTTCACACTTGTTGGGTCTTGAAAATATCCTATTTTTATTTATTTATTTATTTATTTTTTTTATTGTTTTGTGTTTTTGTCTTGATCCATTTTGCATGAAAACTCTTGTGTCTCACACCCATATTTGACCACCAACATTACCCTATATATACACCACCTTTCTTCTTCATTTTCCCTTGCTACAACTCCAAAACAAAAAAAAAAATTCTCTCAAACATCAAAGATTCAAGGTTATCTTCTTAAATGTTCTTGAAGGTTTTAGTCTTTCATCCTAATTAGTTTATGTAGCCTTATTAATACTTGTTTATGGTTGTGCAACATATATATAATATACATCCCTTGTTTACCTTTAGTAGTTACTTCTCCGATTCCGGTCGGTGAGGTTTCGGACCTCATAAGGCAAGGCTTCATGGAGGACTTCGTATCCTTGATATATATACATCTATATAACTTGTTCATACATATTAATCTTGCTTATTTTAGTTTGTTGGTCATGTTTACAAGTTCCATGGTTATGGGTTTTTAAGAGTCTATGCTTCGGTTTAACCGTAAATAGCTCTAAACCATAAACCGAACTTTGTTACTAGTTTTGTTAAATAATTGTTTAAACATACTTATTGTTAGATCTAAGTTTCTAAAATCATTTTTACAAATTCTATGGTTATGGGTTTGTAGAATCTTACCTCGGTCTTAACCCGAAACACGATCCGAATCGAAAACCGAACTTTTGTTTAAAGACTTTATTGTTAACTTTTGGTTGTTAAGCTTAAAGTATTTTTATTTGTACATTATTATACAAGTTCTTTAGTGTTTGGACATGTGGAAGCCATCTATGAACTTGTTGTGAGATGGAAACCGAACCAAACCGATTCTTACTCGCTTAAGACACACAAGTGTGTTTTTTTTAGCCATCAAGACTTGTATATTCTTTAAAAATAGTTACAAATTGATTTTTAAATATTTTCTTAAGTACTTGGAAATGTTGGATCCAACTTGATCTCATAACAAAGTTTGGACCGACAAAACCGAACACTCGCTTAACGTGCGTTGTTAGTTCTAAAACAATGGAACTACCTACTTGGTTAAGTCTTATTAAATTTTATTGAGTTATTTCATAACATTCAATATTTTGGAAAGTTGACTTTGCATTTGACCAATTATCAAGACCCGAACCGACAACCCGAACACTCGATAAAAAAAAACCGTTTTAGTATCTTTATTCCAAAGGGATTTGCATTCTTGCATTTTAGACACCTTGTTACTTAACATAGGTTGAGTAAATATTAAGGTTAGATACTTTAACCCGGTTTCGAGCAAACTTACATTTTTAAAGGGTTATTATTATAAATTCTTAAATAGTTACATTTTAAAACCTTGAACTTTAATTATTTACATTTCTAGACATTTATTTTGTTTAAAGACCTTCAAGACAACCTTTCTAAATTCAATACTTCTTTTCTTTTTAGGCATTGTGCGTTAAACTCGTCGTTCCGACAAATCTCCAAATTATCATCTTTCAAGTTTCCTACTTGAAGGTGAGTACTTCATACCCCATTTTCCATCATTTATTTTGGGGGTGACATTTCATACTTATTCAACAAAATGATTTATATTTGAATCTTAAACCACAAACGTAGTTGTATACTTTACCTAAATAATTGCTCGATTTGGTGTTCTATGCTTATATGCCCATGTGTTTATCGCTTTTGGTTGGTGGAACTATAAAATCCTAGACTATTTGGCATCCCCTTATAGCAAGGTGTCGTTAACGTAATGCAATTAACGATAACTATAAAATCCTAGACTATTTGGCATCCCCTTATAGCTAGGTGTCGCTAATGTGTTTAGCGATATCTATTTATCCAAATTACCACTTTTATTTATCGTTTCGTATGCAAGTTTTGTGGCTATCTTTATTATATACTAATATGATTAAACTTATGAGTTGCTCACCAACCTTTGTGTTGACAAACTTTATTTTCTGAAATGTTGCAGGTTTGCATCTTGGTTGATTTATGATTGTGAAGAAAACGACATCAAAGACCTTAGGATATTAGTAAAAATAAACAATATCAAATTTGTCATATTTTGTGATATCTTGTTTATGGTTATTTTATGGATAATTGTTATGTGACATTTTCGATGTTGTGAAATGAAATGAGATTATTAAATACTGTCACTTTAATTAGTGTCATGTGCTTATGGACAATCGTTACACCTCGGCATGTTCCGCCGCCTTTGGTCGGGGTGTGACAATTATGTGCAAATTCTTGAATGCTAAGGCAGGTAGCCTCATCAAAGTATGATCATACGTTAATTCCGAGTATATATGGTATCCTCATATAGAAAGGTGTCGTCAATGTATTTTTATTGACGATTTCATTATTGTCGTCAATGTATTCTTATTGACGGTTCGTTAATGTATTCTTATTGACAGTTTTATTATCTAAATTGTTGCTATTATTTATTGTTTTCATATACTAGTTGTGGATTTCATACTATATACTTATTGTCCAAAACTATGAAAATTGCTCACCAACCTTTGTGTTGACAAACTCTATTTTATGCAATGTTACAGGTTTGATGTTAGCTTGATTGGATTACTTGAAGAAACTTATCATCTTGGCTTTAGGATATTAGAAAATGAAAGAACAAGTTATTTGTTTATTTATCTATTTGGCATTTTGTATGAACAATTGTTATGTTATTTATGGTGATATGGATTTAAATGAGTTGTTTAAATATTGTAATTTTATAGTGTCGTTGTGCAATGAGCAATCATGTCGTGTCTCGACGTTTCCGCCTTCATTGGTCGGGGTGTGACATGTATGATGATGGATAAGAGTGCAAAGAACAATCCAATGTACAATTTTCAAAAAATCAACGTGTCAGAATTCAAATCATTGGCTAAACATGTTAATAGAACTCTAGAAAGTGTTTATGTATATCATGATCATACTTTGAAATATAATATCAATAAAACATATTAGTGGTGTCGATGGTGGTAGTGACGAAGACATAGATGATGGTGGCGTCTATGGAGGCAAAAGCGATGGAGTCAACAGCATCTAGTGGTGGTGCACCGGCAGCACTGAAAACAGAGGAGAAGGTAGCAGTGGTGGTGTTGGTGACAATGAGTACGTGGTAGAGACACAATAGTTGATGGTGCTAACTCATTTGGATATGTTAACTTTAGGTTGACGAGTTTTACAAGAGTGACTTATTTTGATAGATCGTATAATTTGAGTTGATCAAAATAAAGTCGCTGTTTGATTTGAGTCAACCCAAAAGAACGATATGCCTTTTTCTCCATACCAACTCATTTAAACTAGTTTTATACCTGTCACATTCCGGACTTTCCAGATTAAAAAAAATAATAAAACTCAATAATTCAATTCGCAATTAAAGCCACATCCAAAAAAATTAGTAATGCCTAGAGTGTCAACTTCTTGTTTACACTACAATTCCAGATCGCACATGTTGACTTTGTTGACAATAGCCTATGGTCAAAGCCCTCGTCTTCCCCAATACATATCGGAGATGCACCTTGCAGATATGAGGTCGTGACGTTATGTGTGTGGCTTGGAGAGTTAGTGTTTTGTACAAAGTTTATGCTTACCGTAACAATGTTTGAATTCAAATACCCTAACGAGCATATATACAGTTATTTTTTTCGTTTGAGATAATAGTCCTTATATTTTGAAAACGACGTGATTTAAACTATTGGTAATTTAAGAAAAATACAAATTAAAAGATTGTAAAAAATATTTTCATAAGGTTTATGCGTCGAAAATATTCTGTAAATAATTATAAGCGGTCAAAATTGCATTTTGCTGCCGATTTTGGTAATAGTCGTGTATAAAAGGTTTAACCATGCATAAATCATCGATTGATACTTTAAATATTTGTAAATTGTTTTATATTATATTCTGAATTATTTTTCTGTAAAATATCGGTTTTAAAAGTTATAACACTACAAGTCGTATTTTTAACGGTTAACCGTCAAAGTGTGATTTTTAAACGCACTTCTAGGTCAAGTAATTGGTTTTCCATTTTTTATTTCAAAGGCCACTTTTATATGTTCAAGTAACCAGAAAATTTTAGTTTTTATATGTTTAGGCGTTTAGCGGTTCGGGTCTGTTTTTTTAAGATTTCTCGACACCATTCGAGAATTTACTATAGTGAAGGTATTTATCATTTATGTGAAGATTCTTGGTTTAAAAGTGAAGGTATTTACGATTTGTAGCTTGAATGGTAAAAGAAGACAAGTTTCAAGAGATGAAAATACACCAAGCTATAGAGAGGTCCATTTTCTGTTAAGATAATAAAAGTTAACGTGCACGTGATATAAGTTTTTCTAACTTGAAAGATTAATATGAAGGTTACGTACTTACATAATTAGAGGAAGAAAGATTGATTACGGATGCCATTAACCTTCTTATGAACTTTAAAAACACTTGGATCCTTGGTTGGGAGGTGTTTATATATAAGAGGTTAATAAAACAAACAATTGAGTAGTGGTAGCGAAGGAAACCATGAGGATGGCAACGTGAAAACCTTCCATTCAATCAATACTGCTATACTAGCTAATACGTACATATATGTAAGTTACATCTTGGACCTCTTGGTATTTAGAATGAAGTGACAGTAGAATTGGAGGGATGACGAGCACGTTAATGTTAATTTGAAGAAGTTGTATGAGCACGTGGGAGTGATTCATTAATTGTTGTGTAAGAATTAAGTTCCCCGTCGATTTATATTCCTTATTTATCTAGTCTAGCTTAATTAATATACACATTAATATATACTTTGTATGCGTATGTGAAGTTTTAACTTTTATAAACAACATAAAGTTTGGTTGCCTTTATTCATATAAAATGGTGAATGAAGATAAATATTGTTTACATCAAATGCACGTTTTAAACATCAAGCTAAGTGTGGCTGGTTAGGTTCGTTTAATTCGATTATGGCACACACAAATAAATCATAATTAAGTTTCAGTTAATCGTTTATGCATGGCTTAATCGAACTATATATTGGTTAGTTATCTAGCTTGGTTGATTTTGATTAACGTTAATTTGGTTAACTAGGTAATTTGCTGACCATGATTAGGCCCCGGCCTTCTCATCAGCCTCTTAATTAATTCATCTCTTTTTGCCATGCACCAACCTGGTTATTCATAATCTTGATAACTATAAAGGTTTCAAAAACTATTTTTTCACCCGTTTAGTTCTTATGTTTTATAAAGTAATTTTTGTTATTGAAAAATATTATGTCTACGTATTTATTTTACTTTGTTAAAAATATTATGTCTACAATTTTTAGCACCTTTTAGTTATATAAATTCGTATGTCTACATATTTATATAACTTAATTTGTTAACATTTTTTAATAAATATCTAGTTTTTACTACCGGCGAACAAATTAATAATTAATATCTGATTATTTTGAAGAAACTATGATCACTAATTCATTATATCTAAAACTTAACATATATAGGCTGAAAACATAATTCGTGAACTCTACTAATACTAAGAGAAGATTTATTTAAAAAAAGAAAGCGTATCGAACCGTTGATTGTTTTCGTCTATTACAAAGATTTAGTTAGATTAGTTATGTCTAATAACTTTTAGCGGCCTGCTTTTGTGTAGTTCATTGACATGCAACAATGATAGTGACAGAAATGGGTCAATTAGTGTATCCTCTTCAAAACCAATATACGCATGATGTTCGCTATAGGCTCGCGTTGAATAACTTTGAGTCTGTAGTGTCTATATATACACCATACAGGTATCTTATTTATATGTTAAGTTTGTGTATATATCATATTTAATTGAAATCATGTATTAATATTTGTATCTTATGTACCTTTATTTCTGAATCAGCCAACTAAGGGTAGTCAATAAACTTACGTATGAGGGGATCTTTCATTCAACAGACACCATATCGAGGTACCATTAAAGTAGTATATATAGCACTTAACTTAATTCTTTTTTTTTTAATTAATATATCAAACCAATTTGAAATTTGTAAATCATGTGTTTTCCACAGCTCTGAGTTTGTTCCCACACGTTATAAAAAGAACTGCCTTGAAAGTTGTGATTATGAAGGAACGCTACGCATTTATGATTTTAATACCTGGCAGGTATAATTTTTTTTCTAGTTTTCCAGTTCTCTTATTTAACATCTATATCAGGGTATTGATTATTTTAACTTATAGATTGTAACGGGTTATGAGGAGCCCGACAAATTAATATGCAGTGTTGATTTTTCTCGCATAGAAGAATCAATGCTTTTATTGGGAAGTGATGACTCAAAGGTACTATTACTACTTATAGCTTTGCTAGCTTTAAGAATGTACAACGTACTTATATTCATGATTTCTAAGTGTTGTTATATAAGTGTCCGATTTCGCCGTCCAACTTTTGCGCCCTATTTTTAAAATTTTATTCATGTAAATATATACAGAAAAAAATTAATAGAATATATAAAACTCCAAAAAAGTATGAAACCGTAGAAATTTGATTCAATACTTTACGTCAACTGCTCGTGCTCTTTTACTTTTTCATTTGTTTCCGAGGTCAAGAGTTCGATTCTTTGCACTTATGGATTTCTATATTTTTATCTATTCTTTTATTTTTTGTATGCAAGTAAACCAAACAACACCAAAAACTTATTTATAGTTCTAAAATAACAATATCTCATTTATAGATCCTTTGATTGGATTTTGTAAGTACACGGACCATGTTGGTTCAACCATTTTGGTGGCTCAGAGCGAATAAAAATTCTAAGGCCTTCATAAACTTATTTTTGGATTGTACATTTCTATTTTATAACATAAGCTGTTACATGACAATTGGTTCACAAAAGCCAAACAAATTGTAAATGCGTTTAAAACAAAACAAGAAAGTAACTTGATTAGAAATGTTGAATAACTATCTTGTGAACAGCATCACACACTCAACATAATTTAACTTGGATATATACAATTATAATATCCACATATTATCCTAATTTAAAAAAATAATAATAATAATAATACGCGTCTTAACCTATATGATTTTGATTTTAATCTTTCAAACGTAATTTCGCTACAACTGAATACAAATTCATATATTCAGCTTATTAAATTAATATTTATTTTTAGGTAAATGGAATGCACTTGAAATGCTGGAAATTATTATTATATAACATAAACAAGAACTTCGGTGCCGCAAGTGGCCAATTGGGCCGCTTGGCGGCACCATATTATTCGATGAATTTTGTTTTTAGTTCAGTTATCATAATAAATGTAATGGGAACCGATCAAACGTCAATTTTTTTTAGTGCTGGTACCATAACAAACCTGAAAGAAACCGACTGAGTTCACACAAACTCGCGACCTTATTAAAGCCTATGACTGACAACGCTAGGGTTTTACTAATGCTCAAGTTTATCGACTGCCCCCCCTCAAAATAAATAAATAAATAAAATTGGTCGTTGGTCCACCTCAATTTTTATATATTTTTTCGTTTTTTAGTTCCCGAACCGTAATGCACGTAATCAAAACCGACCGAATTCGTGTCAAGTTACCGCTTCAATGCTCGCGACCACAACGCTTGGGTTTTACCACAGTCCGGGTTTGCCAACCAAATAAGTATCGTCTTAAATATTTTGTTTTCTTATATGTTAATTTGACGAATTAATTTTTTTGGGTTTAAACGCAGCCTATACTGATTGAATTCGTATCGACTCATCGTCGTAATGTTTGGGTTTTACCAACACCTATGTTTCAACGCTAGGGTTTTGCCAGCTGCCCGACGCAATATGCCGGGTAGAAAAACTAGTTATTAATAAAATGTTTTTGTCGGATAAGATCCAAAAAAGCTAAAATTGTGGGTGACATGTGACACGATCCTAGGTCAAACGGAATACAACCATTGCATTTTACCACTACACTACATAAGCATTGTTAACGAACTTCATCAACTTAATACATAAATGACAATTTTTTTTTCTTTCATAAATTGAGGCCCGAAGCCTTAGCTTTGGTTACTTATAAAAGTATACAAAACTGGTTTCTCCTCAAGCCCGACCGGTTTCTAAACCAAATCGGTTTAGTCAAAGCCTGGTCAAACCGGTTCGGTTTATAAACCGGTTTAGGAACAAAAAAGGTCGACATGGTCTAGCTCGGTTCGGTTCGGTTTAGAACCGGTTTAACCAGTTTAAAACCGGTTTTAACCAAATCAGTCCAGTTTTAAAACCGGGCTGGTAGATTAGATGGTGAACCGGTCCCAGAATTGGCGGTTTGGGAACCGGTCTGACTATCAAACCGGCTAGGTTTGGTTTGCATAGAACCGGTCCCAAACCGGGTTTTTTTATACCTCTAGTTACTTATACATACGGCCCAACCCCGCGGACCTATAGTATCATTAGGAGCGAACCCCCCCACCTCCCAACCTAAAAAAGTTAATGTTACACCCGCGTTAAAACTCTAAGCGTGCCCCATTGAACTTTCGAAACTTAACCCTAAGAAAAACCAAAATTGTCACGCCCCGACCAAAGGCGGCGGAACATGCCGAGGTGTAACGATTGTCCATAAGCACATGACACTAATTAAAGTGACGGTATTTAATAAACTCATTTCATTTCACAACATCGAAAATGTCACATAACAATTATCCATAAAATAACCATAAACAAGATATCACAAAATATGACAAATTTGATATTGTTTATTTTTACTAATATCCTAAGGTCTTTGATGTCGTTTTCTTCACAATCATAAATCAACCAAGATGCAAACCTGCAACATTTCAGAAAATAAAGTTTGTCAACACAAAGGTTGGTGCGAAATTCATAAGTTTAATCATATTAGTATATAATAAAGATAGCCACAAAACTTGCATACGAAACGATAAATAAAAGTGGTAATTTGGATAAATAGATATCGCTAAACACATTAGCGACACCTAGTTATAAGGGGATGCCAAATAGTCTAGGATTTTATAGTTATCGTTAATTGCATTACGTTAACGACACCTTGCTATAAGGGTGTAACATCACAAAAATTTTGGTCCAAATTTGACAAATTAATAAAACTTAAGGACTAAAAATATTCATGGCAAATGTAAAGAGAAAAATAAGACAAAGAATGGAAGTAGCTTATGTTAAGGAATGGAGTAAGGAGACTCCATCCCACATCGGAAAAAGAAAAAAAAATAAAGCAGTTTATAAGGAGAGAACATTCCATGGAAATGTTCTTAAGTGGCCAACCACTCTCCATAGTCCTAGCAGAGGGTGCGAAGCACCCGACGCGCACAGCGCACGCGCAAGCGCACGGGCGAAGGGCGATGGGCGCTATGATGGCGCACTTCGCACGCTCGCATCGCCGCGAGCCGCCTTTGTATTTTTTGGATGATGATAAGATCAAGATATGGCAAGTTACCAAAAGACCAGGGACTAAAAATGAACATATTCAAAGTTTTGCATCTTCGCGATATGCGAAGAATCCAAGTTGTGCATTTTCGCGATACGCGAAGATGCAATATACGTGGCGAGGCAGGAACGACACGTGGCAAGCCTACGCGGCGACTCAACG
The DNA here is from genome assembly GCF_021521415.1 of Bidens hawaiensis. Classification (NCBI taxonomy): domain Eukaryota; kingdom Viridiplantae; phylum Streptophyta; class Magnoliopsida; order Asterales; family Asteraceae; genus Bidens; species Bidens hawaiensis. The sequence continues at coordinate 103,539 of NW_027493096.1, forward strand.
AAGCTAATGCAGCTTCGCGATACGCGAAGTTGCACAAAAATTTCTATAAATAGGCCGGCCATGGGGGTGGTCCTCACCATCCAACTCACACTTCCAATTACACATTCTCTCGATTTAAGTGCCACAACCCGAGATGGCGATATCCCGACAAGCCTTACCTCAAAATGCGTGCCATAACCCTACTTAAATACCCTCTCGACTTACCTTCAAGTAGAAGTGTTGTTTAAGTAAAGCACAAGCATTTCTATAAATAAGTCAATCAAGGTAGGGGTTCTGCCCGATTATTATAATTTAAATAGCTTAGACCCTAGTCAGGGATATAGCCCGTACCTTGATTTTATAAAATGGAAATAAGATTTTATAAAGTCGAGATTATAGATAAAATAATACTTCTTTATTTTATATAAAGATTTTATATTTCTTATAATAAGAATTTGAAATATATGTTCTCTTCACGAAGAAGAAACAAAGGTTATAAATGATTAAAAAGAAAGGACTAGAGGTCCTTATATTTATAAAGAGATAAAATGTCAAGGTAAAGGTTATGCAATCGGACTAAAGGTCTGAAGCTAGATCGTTGATCTAGTACTTATAAAATGTTATTCTCGTACTATAGGTTCGAGGTAACGAGACAAATTGGTGAGAAACACCAACCAAGAAGAAAGGTGAATACGTCAAACTTTTTATAAAACAAGTTTGTGAATGTTTGCATGGGATTATATCCCTAAAACTTTATAAACAAAAGTGATACTGGCCCTCAGGCTATTGTATACGTTTGTCTGGATCCTTACATATGTAGGCAGACGGTGGGCACACTGCACCACACTTGCTAATGCCTCCGCCACGTTGGGCCGGACCCAAGTAATGTCCGAGAGGGGATTATCTCGTGTATATTGAATAGTTGCCAAGACCTCGATGCTGCGGTATCGCTGAGAGGTTTCAAGTATAACTAGAGGTTTATAATAGTATATTTAACTTGGTTGTTTCCTAAGCCACGATGGGCCGGGTCACAAGATACCCGAGGGAATAATTAAGTAACTTAAAATATTTTGAGTCAGCGTGTTCACCAGCATGTGTTGCTGACGTATTTTATTTATAACTGTTTTACAGGTAATGAAGGATAGGTGTTTGGAGATAGAGGATAGCCGTTAGACGATCTGATGGCTCAAAGGATGTTTTAATATTAAAATAATGTAAATCATGGTTTTAATATCCAAACACTTTTGTATAACTTAATGGGTGTTTCAAACCCCGTGATTTGAATATAATAATATTTTATTAAAAGTCTTCTGCTTTACAACCTTTAACTCTGATGTATTTACAAAACGGGTACTAACGTTGGGTTGTCACGCCCAGGCTCTGAGTGGGGTGTGACAAAGGGGATGCCAAATATTCTAGGATTTTATAGTTCCACCAACCAAAAGCGATAAACACATAGGCATATAAGCATAGAACACCAAATCAAGCAATTATTTATGTAAAGTATACAACTACGTTTGTGGTTTAAGATTCAAATATAAAACATTTTGTTGAATAAGTATGAAATGTCACCCCCAAAATAAAAGATGGAAAATGGGGTATGAAGTACTCAACTTCAAGTAGTAAACTTGAAATATGATAATTTGGAGATTTGTCGGAACGACGAGTTTAACGCACAATGCCTAGAAAGAAAAGAAGTCTTGAATTTAGAAAGGTTGTCTTGAAGGTCTTTAAACAAAATAAATGTTGAGAAATGTAAATAATTAAAGTTCAAGGTTTTAAAATGTAACTATTTAAGAATTTATGATAATAACTCTTTAAAAATGTAAGTTTGCTCGAAACCGGGTTAAAGTATCTAACCTTAATATTTACTCAACCTATGTTAAGTAACAAGGTGTCTAAAATGCAAGAATGCAAATCCCTTTGTAATAAAGATACTAAAACGGTTTTTTTTATCGAGTGTTCGGGTTGTCGGTTCGGGTCTTGATAATTGGTCAAACCCAAAGTCAACTTTCCAAAATATTGAATGTTATGAGATAACTCAATAAAATTTAATAATACTTAACCAAGTATGTAGTTCCATTGTTTTAGAACTAACAACGCACGTTAAGCGAGTAAGAATCGGTTTGGTTCGGTTTCCATCTCACAACAAGTTCATAGATGGTTTCCACATGTCCAAACACTAAAGAACTTGTATAATAATGTACAAATAAAAATACCTTAAGTTTTACAACCAAAAGTTAACAATAAAGCCTTTAAACAAAAGTTTGGTTTTCGGTTCGGATCGTGTTTCGGGTTAAAACCGAGGTAAAATTCTACAAACCCATAACCATAGAATTTGTAAAAATGATTTTAGAAACTTAGATATAACAATAAGTATGTTTAAACAATTATTTAACAAAACTAGTAACAAAGTTCGGTTTACGGTTTAGAGCTATTTACGGTTAAACTGAAGCATAGACTCTTAAAAACCTATCACCATGGAACTTGTGAACATGACCAACAAACTAAAATAAGCAAGATTAATATGTATGAACAAGTTATATAGATGATATATATCAAGGACACGAAGTCCTCCATGAAGCCTTGCCTTATGAGGTCCGAAACCTCACCGACCGGAATCGGAGAAGTAACTACTAAAGGTAAACAAGGGGTGTATATTATATATATGTTGCACAACCATAAACAAGTATTAATAAGGCTACATAAACTAATTAAGATGAAAGCCTAAAACCTTCAAGAACACTTAAGAAGATAACCTTGAATCTTTGATGTTTGAGAGAGTTTTTTAATTTTTTTTTTTTTTTTTTTTTTGGAGTTGTAGCAAGGGAAAATGAAGAGGAAAGGTGGTGTGTATATATAGGGTAATGTTGGTGGTCAAATATGGGTGTGAGACACAAGAGTTTTCATGCAAAATGGATCAAGACAAAAACACAAAACAACAAAAATAATAATAATAATAATAAATAAATAAAAATAAAAATAAAAATAGGATGTTTTCAAGACCCAACATGTGTGAAACAAGATTGTGACATAAATCCATCATTTTGATTATAACATAAGTTTTGGTTTACAAATCGGGTCGGTTTACATAATAAACAAATACAAAAACGAATACAAACAAGACCTGAAATTAACGAATGTTACAAAAATAGATTTTATAAATTTTCTAATATAAATAATAATTCATGATCAAAGAATGATTACTAACATAATTTATATAATTTCAAATGTTAGCTCGTAAGCCCAATGACCAAATTTTAAATTTGAGGTGCACAAAACCGGGTCTTTCAATACCCGGTTCAGGGTAGATTGGGTATGGAGAAATCGGGTATCGGTCATAACCGTGTAGGATTTGGAATCGGTCATTAGTTTGAAAAACTATACACAGTGTTACCGATTTTGGGTATGGTATGGAACCAGATGCCCTACCACTAGGTATTTCAATACCCTATTTTTAGGTATAGATCGAGTATTTTAGAGGGTTGTATATTTTTTTTGTTTTGTTTTAAGAGTCCATTTTTTTTTCATAAAAACTTCAAAATCAATATGGTAAATATCAACAAACAACATAAAAGTGCATGTATATTCTAGAGTAAAAATATTACAAACATATAATATAATGTATTGGAAATATCAGGTTCGGGTATCCAAAAACGTGGTTTCAGGTACGGTTTTGGATATGGTTTTTGTATTGTAATGCATATCCTGTGTGTATCCTATGGTTTAGGATCCAGAGGTCCTAAAAATAGGTTATCATAAAACCCGGTTTCAGGTATTTTTTTGGTTTCAGAGTTTTCATCTAAATGTTAGTCTTGTATGGACTTAATTCTTAGGCTAGCCCAAATAATGTTCAAATATTAAGCCTTAGCTCATAATTTTATACCTTATTAAAATTAAAAAAAAAAAGATTAAAAGAAGGGACAAATACAACGATGCAGAAGATTGATCGACATTTTTTATTAAAATAAAAAAAAAAAAGATTAAAAGAAGGAAATTAGGTGTGGCATTTCGCCACTAAATCACTGATTTGTCATTTGATAAATTAGTTTTAATTTATTTATTAGGGGTTAGGCTTTGAAAATTTACAAGTGAAGAACTATAACAACTATAGATTGAATATTTAAATGAGTAAGCTAATGTGGATTAGAAATTAAATTCTTATGAGTTTGATTATGTCCAGTGTGATATATGAAATACATTTTAAATTGTGAACGTGTGATAAAGTGATAAACTGATAAGGTTAATCCATGGGGGTATAGTTTAAACCCCATTTCTTTAAAACAGTAGCCGTTTCCGGTTGAGTGCGGCTTTTTGAGTTCGTGGCAACGTTTGTGGTTGTTGTAGAAAAGCTTGGGCTATGGCTACAATAGAAAAAAAAATAAGAAAATCTTTTCCGCCACACCAAAGTCGGATGATGATGTCGATGAGGAAGATGAAATATGAAAAATATATATATAAAGGATGTTAATAATGATAAAGATTGTTTTGGTGTCAAAAAAATGATAAAATGTTGAGTGAGGGTAGGTTTTTGGATTAAAAAGAAAACAAAATATTTCAATCAAATTAGCCGTTTAGCAACTCTACTATTTTAAACTGTGAAAGGCTTAATGCATGTCCATTTTAACACAATTAACACTTGGAGGTAGAGGTGCAAAAATAACTGGTTCGAAACTGGTTAAACTCAAACCAAACCAGACCGGTTCGTTTTTAAAACCGGTTTATGCCAAACCGGTTCCCAAACCAAACCAAACCAAACCGCCGGTTCGTGTAGCGGTTTGGGTATTTCACAATCAAACCGGTTTCTTTTGTCTTAAGCCGGTTAAAAACCGGTTTAAAACCGAACCAAATTAGTCCGGATCAGTCAAATCGGTTTTGAACATGCAAAATCCAAACCGGTTTTGCACACCTGTACTTGGAGGGGACTGGTTTTTTTAACGGCTTTCTCCACGTAAGCTTTAACGGGTGGGCCGTGAGCGTGTACTGAGAGGCCTAATGGAATGATTCCACAAAAGTAATGGCAAGATTTTAAAAATGAAAACTTGTAAATAACAACTTAAAATATATTAGATTTTCATTATACATTTGTAATTGCATTTAATATACTTTTGTTGATTATATGAAATATAGTTTGATCATCTCCTATTTTATATGACCCGACCCTATCCGAATAAAAAACTTATTTATATAATGATAGACAAACGACCTCTAAAACTTTCTACCCCTTATGAAAGAATATTCTATATCCATCACTAGTTGTTGAGTATATTGTTCGTTTATCTGTATACATAATTATATTTCAGTTATATGCTCTGATATTCAAACAACTATTCACATTTGCAGTCAATCCGTTATGATATAAGTTCCTTGTTACCCTATCGTCCTATTGTTTTTGTATTTGATACTTAGTTAATTATCTTGTTAGTTAACTACTACATAAGACTATGTGTTGTGGAGCATGGTTAGTTAACCAAAAGTGTCGCCATGTCAATGCCACCTAGGAGATGAGGCATTAACTAACTAACTAATTCATGAATCATGTGTAGTGAATGGGCTTTAAATAACCAACTTTATGATCATTTTCGTTTTTATAAATATATTGGTTGGATTTGATTGTGGTTCTGCCATCTTGAGCCCTTTGCTCGTTACTCAACTGGCGCTCCAATGAAATGATTATGCATATAGCTGGACGTAATGTTTTGAAGGCCAAATTGATGGTTAGGTGGCTGGGAGTGACGTCCCCAGTGGCGGATCCATGTTTTTTTGTCAGTGGGGACAAAAAACAGACCTGCCAAAACAAGCCAACTAGATAATTTGATTAATTATGTTAAAGTTAATCGCAATCTAAAGCAATAAAACTAATGTATCTGTAATATATATATGACGAACCAACTAAAACAAGAAGTCATGAATTTAGTGACATTTTAGGCAACTAAAACAAGAAGTCATGAATTTAGTAACATTTTAGATACGTGTGACGACTGCACCAAGATTTGAGTGAGCAAATGTGTCTAGCTACTCATTGTAAGTTTTATCCTTATGTAAGAAAATCAGCTATAGTTCTCAAATTAGAAAATAAAACTAATATTAAATATCATCCTTAAATTTAAAATTTGTATTAGAAAAAAAATCAACATATAGGTAAATAATGAATTAAGAAAATAGTAATTAAATAACCAGTTTACCTCCTATCATAAATATATTGGTACATTGTAATTGGATAATCCCTTTTGATCAAAGTTTGTGAGTTTCTAGACGAACTTTTACTTAACTAAATTTAGACTTCATAGGGGGTGTATGAGACTTTTCTTTGGGGCCAACACGAAGTAATAAACCTACTATAACCTTGTTGGACTTGGTTCAATGGGGCCATAACCCCCCCCCCCCTCCCCCAACTATACATCAATCCGTAACTGGACGCCCCACACCTCACCATAACACTTGGTTTTAGTTACCACCTTATTAGTCGCCTATCCTAATACTGCATAAAAGAGTAGGATTTATAATGATAAAAGAGGGAAAAGGCATTGGATTTTTATTCGCTTTTAGACTCCCAAAATCGTTGAGCAATCCATATAACATAGATTAGTTAGTAATAACATAAATTTCATCTTGATATTTTTTTTTGTTTCACAGGTAAACATTTGGTGCACAAAACAGCAAACTAGTGCCATTAACATCCACGCGAACACATATATAAGCTCCGTCAAGTACATACCTGAGTCCAGCACTTACATTAAGGTAATATTCTTTGACTTATAAGAATTTAAAACTTGTCGATTAATTGCATCTAGAACTGCTAAACAAGCCGTGTTCGTACGTTGATGGGTCGGACCCGATACTGTTACACCCTAAATTTGAAACAACCAATAATATACTTGCAACAACGCGGATGCCAATTTAAAAACAAAATCGGCATGGTGGCCCTAGAAAATCGTATTTCCTTACGATTAAATCCAAGAGAATTCAAAGCACAATTTACCAGTTAAAAGGTTCAACCAACTGAATACAAACGACCCTTACTTGAAAATAACATATAAGCTCTCTAAACAACCGTTAAACAACATAATATTCTTTAACTGAAGGTGCGTGCTTAGCTAAATACGAGCCCTTGATCTACGAGTCCGCTTCAGTGCCTTCACTTCCATAAACCTGCAATTTCATTTTCCAAGACTACTTCCATCCTAAACCTAAGGCCACATTGTTACCAAATCATTAGTATTAATTATTAAACATGTACAAGATTTACGCCAACTAAAGTAACACTATATGAATTCAAACATCAAGATTTATACACAACGTACAGTGTAAGGCAGAGAGCAATAGAGCATTAGCGTAAGCTACGCCCCCACCTAACATAGCATACGCCATGACGTGCAGCTTAATTTATACTTCAACTCATTTTACTTAAACATATGCTTCTACATTAGCTCCAAGTTCATAGAAGGTTTTTATAAATCAATAAATTCAAGACGGTACAGTGCCTTGATCTCATAGTATTTTGATACATCAGTAACCCAGTTGACCCATTTAAATCTTTCCTTCTAAGGAATGTTTCAAATTTCATACTGACCGAACTACAAATTAACAACCTCATATTAACCATTACACTGTAAATGCCTAGAATTTATTTACAAGTCAACCAACTGAAAGTAACAACAAAAGATGAAGATTTAATGGAGTAACATACCTTGTCATTTTACCTTACCATGCTGTAACACCCCAAAAACACGGGTGTCACATATGTTGGATTTACACAGTCCTTTATATGTAAATAAAATACTTTTATTAAAATGAAGTGTAAGGTGGTGTTTGTTTTTGCTTAAAACATCTGCAGGAGGCTTATGTCGGCGGGCGTGCAGACATAAGCTTCTGAAGATTGTTTGTTTTTTTTTTCAAATAAGATTTGCAAACTGCTTTTATGGTCTTAAAAAAGAAGCTATTGTTTAACTTCTTCACACATCTTCACACTTCTTAACATCCTACCAACACACAATGTCCAACACCACCACCACCATCACCCACCACCACCCACCGTCCACTACCACCACCCACCACCACCACCACCACCCACCCACCCATCGTCCACTACCACCACCCACCGTCCGCCACCACCATCACCGTCCATCACCACCACCACCCACCCGTCGGCCACAACCATCGCCCACTACCACCATCCGCCACCCACCACCACCACCTACCATCTGCCACCAACACCGTCCATCACCACCACCACCCATCGTCCGCCACCACCACCGCCCACCACCAACTATTTTACTAGTCTACAGACGTTAAATGACTTCTATCTACTGTGATATGTATGATAGGTAACTAATTTTCAGCTTATGCAGACGATACCCAGTTTATAAAACAAACAGTATTATATTTTCAGATTGCAGATCTTCAGACCACATCTTCAGTTGCAGACATGAAATCAGATGAAATCATATTGCAGACAGTTTTTGTCTTCAAAAACAAACATCACCTAAGTCTAAAATAATTTTTATAAAATAAAACGTGTTCAAACTTGCAAAAATAAATAGTCGTTTAAAATAATAAAGTCGGATTCTTTCTATCACACTTTCATTATTCCTTTGCTACTTGAGGCTTCACCTTTTCCCCGAAATGCATGCTAAGAGCATCCACACCCATAAACCAATTCAAACCTCCACATCATCGCCACATCATATTCTAAACTTTTCACCAAAAAACCCCACTTTTTCTCCACCCATAAACCAATCTAAACCCAATTAAAATATACTAAATATGTATATATATGTGCATATATATATGATTTGTGTGTAGTGGTTGTGGTGGGGCCACTACAAACCCACCTCTCAAACGTTTGAGAATGCAAACAAAACCTAACACAAACGTTTGTCTTCACCCATAAACCAATCCAAACCACATGCCATGTCACCAAAAACCAATGGGTGGAGATGCTCTAAAGAGGGCCAGCTTATGCTGGTGAGTAGGGGTTACGGTTCGGTTTAAAACCATGAAACCATCCAAACCGGTCATCGGTTTGGTTCGTGGTCAGATTTTTTCTTTAACGTTCGTGGTGGGTTTCAACCCGTAGCAAACGGTTTAGTTTATGGTTTACACAAAAAAAAAACCGGCCGTATAAAACATGACCGAAATGTATAATGTAAGAATATTATTAAATTTTCAAACATATAATAGTAGTCTAATAACTGAAATAGCATTGCCAAGTAGCTTACAGTTGAACTGTTGAAGTATATAGGTTAGTAACGTAGTTTACTCTTCAGTTAGTTTTGTATGAATTTTAGGATTATGTGATAGAACACATAAAGCTATTCAACATTGATTTAGGTTGCACCAGCATGCTTGAATCAACTGTGATAAAATACACGAGTGTTTATAAGCTAAGTAATTTGTCAATCTAGTTTTGTTTTAACAATATTTTGGTCTGTTTCTTTAGGTGGTCAAGTAAATACACTTATCCAAAAAATCAATCGGTATAGGATACCAACTTCATGAAACAAAACAGCCCCGAAGTCTAAACCGTGAAGCCAAATCGGAACCAAACGGTGTGGTTTTAAATTTCAGTGGTCTGGTTTCGGTTTTCGTTATTTAAAAACCGTAACTAACGATCTGGTTCGCGGTTTAACCTAAAACCCGTCAAAACCGGGACTGTGAACACCTCTACTGGTGAGTTCTAGGTTCTCAATTTTAGATAAATTCTTACATGCCAACTAAAAGCCAATTAAATTACCATCATTTAGGTCACACAAATGTGTCACTTTAACCCTGGAACACTTTGACGTGCTCACTGACACACCGTACGGGGGCCCAACCATTCTGACCAAAGGCCTTTACTAGCATAGCATTAAGCCAACATTTACTTTAAACAACAAACATTTGTGGCAGCATGCATGTACTTTCAAAACACATAAGAGACTTTTAATAACTTTACAAACATGCATCTCAGCCCAAAACACTAAAACATTTAAACAGGCAAAAATTCTAGAAACTCACCTTAAGGTCTTTTACTTGGTGAAAACAAACACCTGCTTTGCTTTAAATAAGCCTCCTATAAACGTAGCATCTTATTCAGATTCTAAACTAATTTTATTGCTATCTATGTAGGAGTTCGAGTCAATTGGTTGAGTTTCTTAACCGGACTATTTAGAAACCGTGTCAAATATTAAAAGAAAACTTTCAAGACTGTCAAAATAAATCCCTCCACGGTGGACATATTATTGCTTCATGCGAGTATTCATGAACACGAGTAAAATAAATCCCTCCACGGTGGACGTAATAATCCCACCAAAACATTTTATTTAACTCTTCAGTTGTTACATGAACACGAGTACTCAAAGTGTTTATATGTTTTGTAAACCACTAGGTTAATGGCAATTCATAAATTCATAAGAATAAATAAAAGAAAGCTTGCAGCCATTAACTTTGGTGAAATAAAACCAACCCACTATACTTCTATGTTCTCATTTAAAAGTGTTGGATCTTGAACCACTATCAAACTTCTTCTAAATTTATTTTAGAACAAACATGTGGCCTAAAGTTACGCTTTTATTCACGTAACCATATCACCGACTAGGCATGCCTAATATGCACAATCACCTGCACTCTCTATGTAACCATTTCAACGCACTATGCATTTTTTTATGAATGAGAATACACCCATGATCTCTACTTTAGCAGCATAGACATTGTCTAACTGTTCCATATATAACTACCATCTTTATGAAAATCATTCTAAGCTATTAGAAAAGGCAAATGTTTGTTTCAACATATGTAATCAATTAAGCTACCATTTAACATAAGATCAATCAGTACGTAAGTATGCATCTATACTATCATACAATGAAAGATTACTTACCTTTGTTTAATGATGTCGGATGTCCTTACTGGATAACCTTCCTCCTTGATCATTTGACTTCCTAAAAGTTAGGTGTGTTGTCATTCATCCGTCCTCCAACAAGCATCTACTAATCAGATATAAACATTGGGTTATTAATCTAACCCGAGTGACCGTTTGTACTTTGTAGGTTTATTTGCATATTTCATTTATTAGCCACACTTCTTAGCTCTCGACATTTAAATTGAATATTTATAAACCTATTTGGTCTGTTGGGACCAATTGCTCAAGGTCTTTTTACCCATTTGTACAAAAAAATCACTTTAGGTTTATTTCAAGAACCCAACACTTTTACACAGCATGTATAGTGTGCTGTATATAACGATTTCGCCTTTTTTCCAGGTCAATCTGTTTATGGTGTTCAAAACAAAAATGTAAAAGACACGTGTACGTAGGACTGTTCAAAAAGCTCGTAGCTCACTCGATGCAAGCTCGAATAAAGCTAACAAAAAACTTGGATTTGAAACGACCTGAGCCGAGCCAGCTCATTTTTGTAACCGAGCCGAGCTCGGCTCGTTGGCTTGCTCTTAGGCTCATTTGTCTTCGAGTTCGATCTGACCCAAGCTGCCACGTTTAATTATTGGTATAGCTTTCTAACAAAAACAAATCACCTTAATCAGAATTTTCTGTGATTTTATATGATTTTTGCAGCACATAGTGCACATATCAGTGAGCAAATGGCACATTACAGTACAGTAAATGACCATTGACTGCTGCACATGTAATTTTGACTGAGTATTGTATTCAAGTGAATATAAATAATAAACCAAACACCAGTTGACTTCTGAATTTGAACCCCGTATCTCTTCATAAACAAAACCGGTGTCCATTGACTTTAGTTTACCAGCAATTTGACTTTCAGATTTTGCCTCCAAACCACCACAAATCACTGCAGTCTCCCTTACCATTTCTTGAATCATTTTCACTAAAGTAAAACAATGCCCAGATATCCTTATACCAATTTTGACTATTAAATTCTTTAAATTGTTATTCCCGCTCAAAAGCTGTTGACCTTTATTTAGTTGACCTCCAGGCTTCATCTATTAATTAATAGTCAACTGTTGAGTTTTACAACCAAGATGTTGACTTTTTTGTTGACTATATTAGTCATAACTTTATGCAGCATAAAAAATTCTTTGAGATATCGACTTTTTGTTTGCCACATATTTAGCAATATACAAGATATTCCGTTGACTTTCTTGTTGACCCATTTCCACTGTTTGACTTTTGCTGGCCAGTATCCAATTACTACTCCCACAAAAACCAATACCAGATTGTTGCATTTTCTTTGATATTTTATATGATCTTTGATGTTATTTATGAATCTTTTTGCAGGTTGGTTCAGTGGACCACACTATACACTATTATGATTTAAGGTTCACTAGACAACCTCTTAGTATCATCCGTGGCCAGCAAGAAACTGCAGCTACAGACGGCATTGTCCGCTTATGGGATGTGAAACAACATCATCCGGTAATCTACTTCCCAGTTCCCACTCTATTTTATTCATTTAACTACTTTAATGTTAACGTTTTAAGCACAATCTTTCAGGTTAGTACCTTTGTTGGAGTCTCACGGGATATCCAAGTGATTCCCACTGATTCAGAGAGTGAAGCTTCGACTGACGGCTCCGAGAGTGGAGCTTCACCAGATTCCCAAAGGCATTTGACGATGACGAGACTGAATCATCTCAATCGTCACCTTTGAGTTCTGTTAGCGGGACCGATTCATCACTTGACTCTGAAACCGACACACTTGATTTCCAAGGAAATCCTGCGGACAAATCCAAAACAGGCGGCTGGCCTGCCGCAGCATACATCTTAGGTATTTATTCCGCTTAAAACTATAATTTACAATAAACTAGCCATTTTAGAAAATAACATGCGAAGCATGCTGATGCCTATCAACAATGATATTCCTTTCTTGTTCTTAAATAAAATGGATCAACTGGTGAACAATATAAACACGATATTTCTGAATTAAGCAAGATAAACAATTATGTAAAAGAAAGTGAAGAATATCAATAAAATCGATAATGATGATGTGCTGGACAACGAAGTGGGTCGGCGGCAGATGGTGGTGGGTTAGTGGCGAAGGGCAGACGGTGAGTGTCACCGGTGGAGGTGGCAGTGTTTGGGGCAGTATGCTTTAACAGTATACTTTTAACAGACGGACAAAAAAAACCCCGAGTCCGATCCAGTTCTACTTTTCCATCTTTAATTTTCTAAACATTTAAGCCTGAAACAAAACAATTCAAATTAAACCTATACAACTCTTGGCTTTTGATGGTTGAATAAGGTTTTCTTTAAACGAGTCATGCACACGTGTTCAACCCGAGCACGGCCTGAACATGAAAACTGTGTCACTCAGATACACGAACATGGCCCATTTGAGCTGAATAACTTTTCTTTTGCATATTCTACTCCAAAATGAATAGTCTATACCTATAATAAAATATAACATCAAAACTCCAACAAAACAACACTTCTCTGTGTGAATGCCTTAATTGAATAAGGAGATATCGGCCTTTAAACTTTAACCCAGATTTTGGAATTCAGACTTCACTATTATTTTAAACTAGAAACACCCAACTCTTATAAATACTAACACAACAACCCTAGGCCGCTTAGCTGACCAGAAACTGACCCACTTAACGCATTGTCTATTGAGTTGACCCGAATGAACACATATGCAAGATGATGGGTTACACAACGGCTGGAAATCTTGAGTTTGAAGGCAAACGGATAGCAATGACAGAATTTCACCACCTAATCTTGTGAACATAAAAACACTACCACACTTCATTAATTAAAAGCCCAGGAACGAAAAAAAAAAAAACTATAAGTAGTACCTAAGAAGCAAAAAAGCACAACTAGAGAAAGCTTAAAGAAAAGTGCAGTAACATGGATATAAAAGAAGTGGGAAGGGAATAACCCACTCATGGTGGCAACGTGGATAATGCCAAGCACGGTTCCTTCAACCTCCATCCATCACCCGTTCGTTCTGCCCGACCCAGGTCCAACCAAACTTTAACCATGAGTAAAGTGCTAAAATCGTCAATAACGTTCACCAATTGTTGTCAGGGGCAATCTTGTCTATTTCACTTATTTGAATATTTTAACTCAAAAATAATATTACTATCTTGTACTATTATTATTTTTTTATTATTATAAATTATTTATAGCATTCAAACTAGCTAACACATCCACACCAACCCTATCCCTAACCAGTGTTGAAGCAGTCATCGCCGTCGGCCAACATCCAATAGCCACCAACACTGTGGTTGGCTGCTTGAACCCAGAAAATCAGAATTGGTTTGGAGGTCATGATGGTGGTGGACGGGAAAGATATGATGGCCAGATGATGATAATTTTGATATGACGATGAAATCCATTCAAATAATAAAGAACTTGAAAAGGACTCTTTTGCCCTTCATTCATCGTTAAGACACACACAACCGACTGGGTTAGCAATTTGGACGAATTTGACAAAAAGCAAGAAACCTCGATAATAAAACTTTTGGGACCAAACTTGCATATTTGATCAAACCTCAAGGACGATTTTGATACTTTACTCTTTAAAACAATTCAAGTTTGACCTCCAACTTAAAAATTCAATCTTTAGATCACTGCCTTGGGCCCAAAACTTAAAAAAAATTATATATTTATGAATATAGATTTGTTTTTGATAAACACAACGGATTGTAAAATAGTTAAGTGGGAAAGCATGCTTGCTTGTATTTCAAAGTAGAGGTGGTCAAAAAAACCGGTTCGGGAACCGGTTTGCCGGTTTAAACCGGAAACCGGTTTTTACAAAAACCGGTTTGACCGGTTTACAAACCGGCGGTTTGTACTTCGGTTACAACTTTTAGATCCAAAACCGGTTTTCAAACCGGTTAATGAAAAAACCGGTTTTTTTTAAATAACCGGTTTTTATAAACCGGTTAACCGGTTTAAAAAAAAACCGGTTTTTTACCGTTGGAAAAAAACCGGTTAACCGGTTTCTTTATAACCGGTTAAAAACCGGTTTAGACCGTTGTATAACGGCTATATAGCCGTTTTTTTTTTTTTTGACCGTTTTTTTTTTTTTACCATTTTACCCCCACAAACATCTATATATAGTTTAGGTTGGGTATTGGTTACATCACACTCGATTATACAACTCCAAACGCTCTAAACGTTTATTTCATACGCGATTATTTTGTTATCTCACGCTCAATTATACCACATTACCACTCCATACGCTCTTATTTCGTAGTCGATTATCATGGCCTCCCAAAGTGCTGCTTCATCCGTCAACATGGGTGCCTCGAACACGGGAGAAACGGTCGTTCGGGTCATCCCCACGAAACGAAACCAAGATGTTTGACAACATTTCGACCTATGCGAAATGTCTAACGGTAGCCAAAAAGCTCGATGCAAACATTGTTTGAAGTTTTATGGCAAAGATGCAAACTCCACTTTAAAAGCGCATGTACAAAGGCCCTTTTGCAAGGCCTTGAAGGACGAATCGGGAAGTAGTTCGCAGCCGGAGATGACGAATCAAGGAGCGGTGTTTACGTACGACCTTGAAGCGGTACGTCAAAAGTTTTCAAACTTTGTGATTCAACAAACACTTCCTTTCAACCACTTCGACAACCCTCAATTCACGGAGATGATGCAAAAGTATGTTCAACCACGCTACCAACACGTAAGTCGTTCGACCCTTAGAAGAGATTGTCTTAAAGCATGGAAAAACGCTAAATCCGAACTAATTTCATACTTTTCAAACTTACAAACTGGTGTAAACTTAACAACGGATGTGTGGTCGGTACCTAATGGTTCGCCCGACTCATACATTTGTGTGACGGCTCATTGGGTTGACCCCGAGTCGTGGCAAATGATGAAACGAACCGTTGCGTTTCAATTGTTTGATTACCCGCACACGGGTAGAAATATTTTTAAACTCTTGGATAAAGTCATTCGACAATACAAGATTGAACATAAAATCTTTTCAATTTCGTTTGATAACGCGTCCAACAATACGGCCGCGGTTGGCCATTTAAAATTAAAGTATAAACCTATTTGTGATGGAGCGTTTTTTCATAGCCGATGCATTGCACATATTATCAACTTGGCCGTGCAAGATGGGTTAAACGTGATCGAAACGCAAATAAACAATTTTAAAAGAATGTTACGAGATGTTTTTAGCAACAATAAAACATTTTCAAGATACAAAAAATTTTGTGTAGAAGCTAATTGTCAATGGTTGGGGCCAAATTGGGATTGTCCAACAAGATGGAACTCGACTTGTGATATGTTTGAGAAAGCCATCCAACAAAAAGAATCACTAATTGCGTTTCATCAAATTTTGTCAAGTAGGGGTAAATGTGCACCGTACGATCCTAGAAACTGGTTATTGATTGAGATCGTTACGGAGGTCCTTCAAATTTTTAAATCTTGCACAACTAGTTTATCCGGGGTTTACTATCCAACAAGCCCCATTGCTTTACCAAAAATTGCTGTCATGTGCACAAAGTTGAGTGAACTTCATTGTAGGGGTGCACCTTATTTTGATATGGGTGTAAAAATGAAAGAAAAATTTAGAAAATATTTTCAAGAACTACCAGCTGTTTTGACATGTGCTGCTGCGTTAAACCCTTGCATCAATGTTGGTGGTGTTGAAGCTTTAATAGAAAAAATTTGTGATGAGCTAGAGTTAAACGACGATCAAAACCCCTATTATTGCCAAACTTTAAAGAATGCTTTCAACACCACCTTGTCAAACATGTATGATGTTTACCTTACAAAATACGGGTCGTCTTCCCAAATTCATGACTCGTTAAGAGCTGTTGCCCAATCCCAATCCCAAACCGACCTTGAAATGGGGATGTACTACATGATTCGGGAAGACGCCGGTAAACGTCAAAAGGTAAACACCCCAAGCAGTGAACTTGGAAGGTATGGTGGTACCAACTTTGTGAAACACATGACTCCGGATGAATTTAGAAGTCTTGATTTGCTGGCTTGGTGGAGAGGTAAGGAGGATGAGTTTCCGATCCTCGCCGCCATGGCCAAAGATTTACTAACGGTCCAAGCTTCCACGGTAGCTTCGGAGTCTGCTTTTTCTGTTTCTGGCAGGGTTATATCGATTAGGAGGACTCGACTCACTCCACCAGCTATAGAGATGTCGATTTGCTACAAGGATTACTTGGACTCTTTAGATAGGGCACAACATCAACGCTCACTCGAGGGGGAAATGGAGTATGAGGCGGGCTTGTATGAAGACGAGGTCAATCAAGGACACACTCAACCAATGACAGATGAAAAAGCCGCGTACGACGATTACCTAAGGAATAGCTCGGGATCGGGTAGCGAAGAAAATTAGTTAAAGAAACAGCAAACATGGAGGCAAATAATGAGTAAGAAACAGCAAGTTGTTCATGTAATCGTGTCTAAGCATTCTTTAATGTTTGTATTTTTGAGTTACGAATATGCGATAACGATTTAATATTTGTATTTTTATTGTAAAAACTATAAATGAAAGTTATGTGTTTTTAATCTTCAAAGCAAAGAACCCTAACAACGAAAGCAAAGAATGGCTTCGGTCAGTCCGTTTTGCCTTGTAGTTACCGGTTTGCCTTGTAGTTACCGGTTTGTTTATACTGTGAAAAAATAATGGTTATTTAAAAAAAAAAAAAACCGGTTATTAAAAACCGGTTAATAAAAAAACCTGTTTATTAACCGGTTCTAACCGGTTTCTAAACCGGTCCTAACCGGTTAGACCGGTTAGGGTTTTGACATACAAAAACCGGTTATTAACCGGTCCGGTTATTAACCGAACCGGTTTTTTTCCGGATCAAAAAAAACCGATTTGTGCACCTCTAATTTCAAGTGCTCAAGTTTGATTCCACTGTTACAATTTCTACAACTTTTTTTTTTCTTTTAACAAAATGGCTATATTAGCAAATAAACTTGTTAGAAATAAGTTTGATTCCACACCATTTTTATAACCTTTTTTTTTTACACAAAATGGCTATATTATGATATAAATGGTTAGAAATCCAAATTTTATAGAAACTAAGTTGTTTTTCTATTGTTGATTACTTATTTAGTTATATGCGATTTATCTTATTTGGCCATTT
Source organism: Bidens hawaiensis (assembly GCF_021521415.1). Classification (NCBI taxonomy): domain Eukaryota; kingdom Viridiplantae; phylum Streptophyta; class Magnoliopsida; order Asterales; family Asteraceae; genus Bidens; species Bidens hawaiensis. The sequence continues at coordinate 121,541 of NW_027493096.1, forward strand.
AATCATAATTTTACCATTACCATTAGCATATTTAAATCATCATTGATATTGAGAACGATATATTTTAGAGTATGGATTACAAAATGTTGATTAAGATCTTTGCTTCCAATAATGCTAGGAGAGATAAACCATCTGCTTAAGTATATAAATTAGATGGTTTTGCTACAATACTTTTATGTAGTTTATTGTTATCACAACTATATAAATAATATATGAGTTACTAATTAAGTTTATATTTTAGCAGACCATTTCTTTAACTTGCCTCGAGTCCCGAAATTTTTAATGATTCCCAGGGATGGTCCTGTTTTATGAGACAATTTTGTTAAACTTGTGTTAAAGAGAGAAATGAGCAAGTTGATTGACTGACGACGTGTACCATTATTCTAAAAATACATATACAACTAGCTTTTAAGACCCACATGCTGCCTCAATGCTAAGCCGTACGAAAATCCAACGTTATGCTACCAAAACTCGCTGTAGCAACCAAAGGAGAACCTAAAAAAATACAACTAGATTATATAGTATGTCTGATGTTTTTATTCGTAGCTTCAACGTGGTCCATGACTTTTTTTAACGTCAAAACCAAGATTTGAGTATTGGAACTAATGACTATATATCAACAGCTCAACTTGAAGTCATAGCAATTACATTCATGTTTGAGATGCTTAAATGCACAAATGGAGTTATGTTCTAATATGCAAGAAAATTGATTATTTAATAATACTACATTAAAACCACCACCTATTTCAACGTAAATACAGAAACTATAACTCAAATATCACAATACATTTCTCCTATTGATGATATTAGTGCATAAATTTTCCAAAAATCCGTTACCCACTATCTTATTTATGATATTTTCCTCAAAAACATTAGCTAGTACAAATGATGAAGCATGCATACCCTATTACCATCAAGGTCAAATCCCTTCTCCAAGGGCACCATAACAACAAACTGCAGCAAATATATGCTAAATACCAAAAGGCTATCTTTGTATGGAAGTCCCACCATATCCTATTGAAACCAATAAAAAAAAAAATAGTTGATTTTTCAAAGTGATCAAATAGCTTAAAACTCTCAATGAAGATTTGGAAACAAACAAATAATTGTTATCGTTTAAGAAGATATTACCTTTAATCCTATGCCACCAGAAGGCCAGTACCAGCACCACGCTAGCAATGCTGCATGCTTGGTTTTTACCTGGCAACTACAACATTAATCAGGAACAAACATGGTGTGAATAGCAAAACCAGACGCCCAATTGATATCATTTTTTTTATTTCTTCAAAATAAGATCACCAACCAACCCATTTAACATGTTTTTATTACCCACATTACGGTCAACAGGGCTGTGATCAAGTTGGATTATTGGAACTCCATAAACCAGCAAGTTTCCGTTAATTAATATAACATCATGATTAGCTATATAAGTTCCAAAAATATACTAAGTTCGATACATAAAGTTAGGGGTGCTAAGCGGGTATTTTAATCAGATTTCAGGTTATTCGGGGTCAAATCAGTCAGGTTTTGGGGGTTCAAAACTTCAACCGAATAACGACTTGAATAAGGTCGGTTTAATCAATATTCGGTTATCTGATATTTGGGTATTCAGATTATGAAATGGGTTGCTAGAAAGTACATGGATTCAAAATATGCGTATATACATACATATGTTACCAAATATATGAAACACGTTAAACACACCTAAAAACTAAAAAATAAACTCACCTAGCAGTGCTACCTTGAAACTCTTTGGTGCAAGATTCCATGCCATGGCCTTTTCAGCAAGTTCCTTGATCTTCATATAATCAACATATAAGCAAGACTTATTTAAAAAAAAAAATATAAATCTAATTAGCGTATGAAAAACTAACCTCATGCTCAATGGCTTTCTCCTTATTGTATCAGTTTAAAAGCTTGCTCGAAAAAAGCTTGAAAAAACTCACTCAAAATCGGCTCGTTCACAAACCAAGCCAGCCCATTCAGCTTGTTTACAAACCAATATTTTTAGAATCCTAAGTAAAAACATAATACAACTTATAAGCATACTAAGTAAAAAACACAATCCATAAACATCATTATAAAATACTGCAAAAGGCAATAAATGAACAAAAACACGTTCATTTTTTAGGAAATAAATAGGAACAATAATAACCGTTTGTTTTAGTGTTCAATTAAAGTTATACAAACAAACACAAACATTCATTTTCTTGATGAACGAACACGAACACGAACACGAGCACATTCATTTTCCTAACTAATGAACGTCAAGTCTATTAAAAAATAAAAATATAAAACGGTACTTAAAAACGAACCCACGTTCTGGATGATCCATCAAGAAGTGGATGAATGTCATCTGACTCATCTTAGGTTGGGCTTGGCCTCAGACCCAGCTCGTTTATAAGTAACAAACTGTATTGTTAAACTCGAGCTTGGCTCATAAAAACATCAAGCCAGCTAAGATAACCTGGAAAAAGCCATGACCAAGATACTCATTTAGCATACAAACATAGAAGCTGCAGTCAAATTCAAGAAACATAGAATAGGTAAATTCAACTTCAATTACTGTCGGTGGATTAAAAACATATGGCACACATCTTTAATTATATAATCAACAGCAAGCAAAAATGCTTCAATTAAAACCCCAAATGCCTAAATAACAAATTAATTTAAAACAAGAAAAAACACGTCGATTTAAACCCTAAAAATACATAAATAACACAATTTAGGTAGAAAAAAACCTTCGCTACTGCTACCGGAACCAGCTCACTGTTTTTCGATCAATCGTCTCGTGTTGATAGTAAATGAAGAACACAACGAAGGCAAAAGAAAGTACTGCAAGAAACAGAACATAATTTGTTTCGTAATATATAGTCTTAAAAGCTTAAATATTATATAATACATACCCAATTCTTTTTACTGCAACTCAATTACAGTTTGAGTTTCAAAACCGAAACACTCCCAGCACACTACCTTGACCCATAAAAAGTCAAACTTGGCCCAAGTTTCAAAATTGACCATAGACTTTTGCTGATCCATACTTTTCAAAATGACCAATTCGCCCCTGACATCAACAATCTTCCTTTTCAGCTTTTTGTTAACCCATTTCCACATGACTAACTCAAAAAAGACGCAATTAAAAGCAAGAAAATGTTAAACAAAAAATTTATAAAATTTAGGGACATCAACATAAATGTTAGTTATAATCTTTAAAGAGATGAAATCCGACAATGGTGAATCTTCAATGCTGTCAAGCATCTCTAGCCTGCTTTAAAAAACAGGTCTTCAGTTTGACCTGTTTAAAAACAACTTGACCGGTTAACCCGTTTTTATTTTAGTGTTTTAAAATAAAATTTGATTTTCCCTTTTATTCGAGTGTTTTAAAATAAGACATAGCTTTAGGAAAATGGACTTGTGTTTATAGGAGTCATTTTAGGAAAAACAAATAATATCAAAACGGGTTCACCCATCTTTTAGCAAGGCTATGAATCCAGCCACCCGTCTTGTTTTGACCCGAACAGAAAATTGCTCAGTCAGAAAAATCTCTAAGCCTCGGATGAAACCACACCTTGCTAACCTCCTTTAAGCCATTCATTATTCAAGCAAATGAGATCACTAACAGTTTCTTTGAATTACAGTTTGAATATGAAAAAATAGGACTTTTAAAATGAAAGGAAACTTACAGTTTCTTTGAATTGATTTCAACTACGGTCACTTCTTGATGAGCAGGCCCGTCTTTTAACCTAAACTGGTAGGGCTGTAGATTCTTAGCAGAGCCGTCTCTGAAAATTTCTTAAATTTTTTGGGCCTGGCGCTAGTAAAAAAGTAGGGTTTTAAATATAAACTCAATAATATCCATATAATTTAAATAATCGTGATAGCAATAAACAAAATAAAAGTATTATAGCAAAATGATTTTATTTAAATAATTAAATGAATCGTAAACCTCATAGCATTTTAGAAAGCAAAGCTCTCGATCAATTCCTTGTAATCCATAGTCTCTACTATATCGTTTTCAATAGCAATAACTATTTAAATGGCTAATGGTAAAATTATGAGCTAGATGGGCAAACGGTTCAGGTTTGGCACATAACAAAAATACGATACAATAAACGAAAAGAAAACGCAAATAGTTAATCAACATCAAGAAAATAAGTAAATCTGTTGGACAAAGCATGTGTGTTTTGGGGCTAAAAATGCGGCCTAGTCTTTCTTTTGTTTATAAAAAAACAATAAGTTACAAAAATAACAAGTGAATGTGAAGACTCGAACCTGCATGTGGAATTTCGGGAAACAAAATAAGGTTTTCACCACTCCACCATTTGCAATTAATTAAGCCATTTCTCTAAAGAAATAATATATATACTTAATATGTTTTTTTCCCAAACGTTTTGGGCCCTCAAGAAGGAGTGGGCCTTGGGCTGTGGCCCACCCCACCCCTGCCTTGGGCTGGGCCTGATTCTTAGTTTCAGCACGTAGTCTGATTTTAACCAAAATGACACCGGTTTCTGACCTGTTTCGCATAGTATGCAAAACGGTTATATATATCGAATTGAATGTAATATGAACACAAATCTAGAGCTATATAAACCTTGTCAAGGTATTCATTCAAATCCTTGACCCATTGCACTCACATAGAACGGGTCAAAGTCAACCTTCAAATCTACATATAATTGGACATAAAAAGAAATGTTAATAACATAATAGTATATAGTTATTTTGTAAACGTGTGATGTAAAATAAAGTTTAGTGACCTACAGCTGCTGCAGCACCTGGCCATATGGCATGTTCAATGTCAGACCTGTCTATAGTTTCGCCCTATGTTTATACTTCAGTAATAGAATATCTATATTAGGCTACTAAAATCATTCACTCATTGAATGATATTCTGTTAAATATATCCCAAATACAGATGGACTCTATTTATTGAATATTGGAATAGGAGGAGAGGAGACAGATTACATTCCAACATGGTATCACAGACCAGAGTTTAGAAAACCCTGGCCTCCCTTCTCAAAACCCTTTCCTTGCCATGGACACCAAACTTCATCCCTCGGTGACGGTATCCAATATCAAAACCTATGTCCCTATCACCCTCGATATGGAGACACGTCTTGGAGTGAACTCTTCAAAATTCACTGTCGGGCATGACCATCTTTCTCCTCGCATCACCCCTCAATCTTCCACCAACAGGAGACAAACCGCCTTCGGTAGAAGACAACTGGGATCGGCTAGATGCCATTGTTCTTCAATGGATCTACGGTACGATCTCGAATGACCTGCTGCAAACAATTCTGAAAAAGGACACACATGCGTGTGACGCATGGCTCGCTCTCGAAAACCTGTTTCAAGACAACAAAACTACCAGAGCCACACTCCTCAAACAACAATTCACCAGCACGCGTCTTGACATATGTCTTCATACTGTCAAGCCTTGAAAGTAATTGCCGATCAACTTGCTAACGTAGATGCGCCGGTCGATAATGACTCACTAATCATACAGCTTATAACCGGTCTCGGGCAACAATACGAAGCCACTGCCACTATTATTTCAAACATGAAGCCGCTTCCCGACTTCTACGAAGCACGTTCCAAACTATCCCTTCACGAAGGACGGAATGCCAACAATGCCATGCACGCTGCTCAAACCGCGAACCATGCTCTTCATGCTAACACCACGGCCAAGTCGCCATCTCCACCATCGGACTCTTACTCGGAACGTGGTCGTGGTCGCACCCGGGGTCGGGGTCGTGGCAGATCTTCAAACGGACGTGGCCGGACACAAAATTTACTTTATCAATCAAATGGATACAACTCATCTTGGAACCCACCCTGGCTAATATGCAGCAACAACAACATGGCTATTCTCAACAGTGGGCCAGCCAACCACCAAATCATTCATATGCAAACCAACAATGGGCCACTCCTCCATGCCCTTACCCATCCCATCCAGACCCACTGGAAACAATACCCAAACAGGAAACGGACTTCTAGGCCCTAGACCGAGTCAAGCTTATCATACCGCCTATGCTCCAACCGACATCGAACAAGCTCTATACACGATGTCACTCAACCCTCCCGAGCAAAGCTGGCTTATGGATACCGAGGCAACCTCTCACATGACAAACAATCAAGGTAATTTTAGGTCATTTTTCAATAATTGCATGTCTAAAATAATCGTTGGTGATGGTACAACCATCCCGGTAAATGGATATGGCAACCAACAACTTCCACCACCATTCCCACCCCTCAAACTTAATCAAGTCCTATACGCACCAAAACTAATTAAAAACCTAATCTTTGTTCGTCGGTTAATCACCGACAATTGGATATTTATTGAATTTGACCCGTTTGGTTTTCTTGTGAAGGACTACAAGACTCGGATCCCTATTCTCAGATGCAACCGCGGCGGTGACTTGTATCACCTCCTACCCTCAGTTGGAGCAAAGATCACACCACCAACCGCATTTGCAGTTATCTCCTCTCACCTTTGGCACCAACGCCTTGGTCACCCAGGCTCTAGTTTATTGCGTACCTTGAAAAATTCTAGTTCTGTCAATTTTGGACCTTTAAATAAACATGTTTGTCAATCTTGTGTGTTTGGAAAAAGCATTCGCTTACCGTTTACAGATTCTTATAATTGTACGTCTTTACCTTTTGACATAATGCATAGTGACCTTTGGACCTCTCCCATTGTGAGTTCCGGGGGTCACCGATACTACATATTGTTCTTAGACGACTTCACCAACTTTTTATGGACATACCCATTGGCTCGTAAATCTAACACATACCCAACGTTTTGCACCCTAGCTAAACAAATCAAAACCCAATTCGAACAAACAATAAAAACCTTTCAATGTGATAATGGTAAAGAATACAAAAATTCTTCCTTTCAACATTTCTTCAATCAAAATGGAATGCTTTTTCGTCTCTCTTGCCCACACACATCTCCCAAAATGGAAAAGCCGAAAGAAAAATTCGCTCAATCAACAATATTATTCGCACCCTCTTAGTAAATGCCTCGTTACCCAATCATTTTTGGCACTATGCACTTGAAATGGCAACATACCTCCTCAACATTCTCCCTAGTCCCACTCATAACAATAAAACACCCACCGAACTTCTATATAATCGGACACCATCATACGACCACCTACGTGTATTTGGTTGTCTATGCTATCCCCTAATCCCATCCCCCACTATCCATAAACTCGCCTCCCGCTCTAACCCATGCGTTTTCCTTGGTTATCCTTCCACTCATCGAGGATATAAATGCCTTGATCTCCGCACCAAACAAATAATTATCTCCCGTAATATCGTATTTGACGAAACCACATTCCCATTTGCCACTACAAATATGAACCCACCCTCATATGATTTTCTAAATTCCACCTTCCCTGCTCAATATTGGGACCAAATACAACACTCCTACCCCACTGTTCCAAATATGTCACCCTCAAATACACATAATATTTCCCAACCCACACCAACCACTTCTCCCACTCCCACTTCGGACCATACACAAGATCAGGCTCACACACAAATTTCTCAACCTTCAGCCCAACCAACAACCAACCCCATATTGGCAGACCAATCCACTACACCGATCCACTCACCAACCCACCACTCGCTTCCAACAAACTTACAAACTACCATCCTAACACAAACCACTCACAACATACTGACCAACCACAAATTTCTTCCACCACCACAAACCTACAAACCACCATTCCTAACACACAGTCTCTATCTCCAAATGTTGCTACCTCTCCACCACCGACTCGCACTATCCGCACTCGTGCAATGGATGGGATCCACAAGCCTAAAAGTCACTTTAATCTCAACACCTCCACTATCATTCCAATACCTAAAAACCCCGCCTATGCCATATCCGTACCGGAATGGCACAAAGCCATGACTGAAGAATATCATGCACTTATTAATAATGACACATGGGACCTTGTGCCTAGACAACCAAACATGAATGTTATTAGAAGCATATGGTTGTTCAAACATAAATTTCATAGTGACTGGGAAACTTGAACGTTACAAGGCACGCTTAGTATGTGATGGTCGATTATAATAGGTCGGGGTTGACTGCGGGGAAACGTTTAGTCCGGTTGTGAAGCCGACAACCATTAGAACGGTCCTATCTATTGCATTATCAAAGGCATGGTCAGTTCACCAATTAGATGTCACTAACGCCTTCCTACATGGACATCTAGCTGAAACGGTATATATGTATCAACCCATGGGTTTTCGGGACAAGAACTATCCGAACCACGTTTGCAAGCTCAAAAAGTCACTTTATGGCCTCGAACAGGCTCCGCGTGCTTGGTACCAACGGTTCACGGATCTTGTTATACGATTGGGATTTTTACAGAGTCGTTGTGACAACTCCCTCTTTATTCTTCACAGCGGCAAAGAAACGGCTTACCTCCTCCTTTATGTCGATGACATAATAATCACTACGTCATCAGAAAGTTTTCGGCTACAACTCATGTCTCATCTAGCAAATGAGCTTGCCATGAAAGACTTGGGCCCTCTACGATTTTTTCTAGGCATCTCGGTCACTCGCACCAATAATACTATGTTTTTGTCTCAACAAACATATGCATATGACATAGTCCACCGCGCTGGAATGCAATCATGTAAACCCGTGGACACTCCGGTTGACACGAGTGCCAAGTTAGGTGCAAACTCGGGTACCGGTTTCACGGATCCGGGTCTCTACCGTAGCCTAGCAGGTGCCTTACAATACTTAACATTCACTCGTCCGGACATTACTTATGCAGTTCAACAGGTTTGTACCCACATGCATGCTCCCAAAACTGATCATTGGAACGCTCTTAAAAGAATCATCAGCTATATTAAGGGTACCGCAGCTTATGGTCTCACCCTTGGTGCCTCCCAAAACCCATCCCTGAAGAGGTAGGTCCCAGCAGAGCCCAGTTGGACCCGCAGGACTCACCTTGAAGAGAGACGTCTGCGCAGAAACCAACTGGATCCGCAGGACCCACCATGCTCAGAGACGTGACGTCCTTACGCGCAGTACGCAAGCTGTTCCCGCAGGAAATGCCTCCCAATGGTGTACTCCGCCTGTTCCCGCAGCTGCGGATACAAGCCATCAGGGAAGGCCACCCGCGCAGCAAGGCTACACGCACAAGGCACTTAGCTCTCAAAATAATTCAGTAATGTCACCTGAAGAAGGAATGAGCAAAGCCGGGAACAATCCCGCACAAAGGCGGGAGGGGGAATACTCCCGCCCAAATGAGCCAGTCCGTACGATACTGGAGGATCTTTTGTACTGTACCTGATGAGGTATGGGCAAAAGATCTGACCAGAGATACGACAGCTCATTGACAACAGTATGGCGAGCAGCATGCTCTTGTACTGTATGTCACTATTAGCCGCTGCCTACTCACCAACTCCTGTCATACCACGTGTATAGCCTGCAGTTGGTGGAAAAGGAATAGTACACAGCAGGCCTGGTCACTGTCAGCCGCTGCCTACCCACCAACTGCCAGCATGGCACGTGCGTAGGCCACAGTTGGTAGAACAGGAATACTATTCAGCCGGCTATACCTTCTTGGAAACCTACCTTCGGCTATAAATACCCCAAATGGTATGATCATCTCATCTTATCTTGTATCTTATATCTTATACCTGATATCTGCTCTAGCAATCTCTTAATATACACTTATATTCAAGAGCAATCTAGTCTGATTCTCACGCCGGAGGGTGGTCACAAGGAGGTACCCCCCCTTCTCAGTGACGAGCTCACGGTGTCTGTTTTGCAGGTTATCAGAAGAACCATCTTTGCCGGATCTAACCCCTCGTGGGAAACATCTATTTAACCCCCAGATTATCCGTAATCTGCCCGGGGTCGATTAGTGTTTCTTCATTGGCGCCATCCGTGCATAAAAGCTAGAACTTAATCTTTTTCAGTTTTCTTAAAACTTCTGGAAAGATGGTTAAAGAAACTCCGGTAACCACAACCCCAGCTACTGGGGGGAATACCGGCGACTACACAGTTTTTACGAACACTACCCCGGTTACCCAAGCCGGGGCAAGTGCAGTAAATTTTACGAACACTACCCCAGTTACCCAAGCTGGGGCAAGTGCAGTAAATAATCGCTCACTGGGATTCACCGATACCCAGTTAGAGAGACAACGAACGAGGCTCCCCCGCCAAACACTCGATGAAGTTAAAGCGTGGGCGGAAGCACGTCAAAAAGAATTCCAAGCTGAGTTGGATGAACGCTTACGTTTACTCCAACAGGCTGATGAATTCGTAGAGTACTTTGACGATGATTCGGAGGAATCCGATAGTGACGCAAACCCTCGTCATAGGGCGAGAGGGAAGCGTAAGGAAACGGACTCCCAACCGAGAAGTCATTTTCGAGAAACCTTCAAACCAAAAAACGAGGGTGGAAACCCACGTGACTTCTCCAAAGCATTTAGACCAACTGCGGCAAATGCGGGAATGTCCAAATTTGCAAGGGACATTGCGGAAGCAATCGCCCCGAAAAGTGCCAAACAGATGTCCAACATCGGCACTTACGATGGTATATCTGATCCAGACGATCATTTAAACAGATTCATAGCGAGGGCAACCGTCAGTAATTGGACGGAACCTACGTGGTGTTACATGTTCCAAATGACGCTTGTTGGGCCAGCTAGAGCGTGGTTCGATCGTCTACCGGTCAACCACATCTACGATTTGGCAGACTTCCAACAGAAGTTTAGCCAACACTTCAGCCAACAAAGAAAGTATACCGAAGAGCAATGGACAATCCTCAAATGCATTCGAGAGGAAGATGAATCTTTGCCAGACTTCATCACTCGCTTCAACTCAAAGAAGCTAAGTCTGGGTAATATTAGCGAAGATCTTGTTCGCGCTGCTTTTATCCGGGGCGCGAACGACCCAGAGCTCATCCGCACCTTAACGGGTAAAGATGGCATGCCATCCACATGGGATGCCATCATGACAGCAGCTAAACGCTTTGCGGAAACGGAGAAGCAACTGGGTAGAGATCTCCCCAGAGCACAAACCTCTACACCCAGAAACAAGAGAAGACAACGTCCTTACCGCCCGACTAAACAAAAAGCGGAAGCTAGGCATTTGGCAGTCAAGGGTAAACTTTGACACCTCATCCGGCTTGCAACATCGGTTAGGCGGAAGGGATAACGTACAGTCGAACCAGAACTCCAGATGGACGCCACTCACCAAAAGCGTCACCGAGATATTCGCCACTGAGGAGCTCCCATGGCCAAAGGCTCCAATAATCCGACATCGTCACAATGCTGATCGGAGCAAATACTGTGACTTTCACAGGACAAAAGGCCACAACACTGAAGAATGCACAGACGTAAAGGACATCGTCGAAGCATTTGTCAGAGATGGGACGCTCGCGCACCTCGTGGCGTAACGAACGCTGAGCAGCCTGATGCGTGTAGAACCCCAGTTGGGGAAAACACGAATAAAATTGCAGCTTCAATGTTGGAGACTACATACTGCGTAAACAACGAGATCCCGAACCAGGTGCATATCGGCTCGATGGCACTCCCATCCCAACAACATGGAAGGGAGCTCAATTACACAGTTTGCATGTAGATCAATTCCAAATTTGTAAAGAAAAGGCCCAGAGCCACTTCTAATGGAAATGATTCTCCTTAGAACATCGACGCTGATGATCTTACATTTATACTTATGAACTTTCCACACTGATATGCCGGTCTTCACCGCATACATAAGTGGGGAAGTCGTTGCTTGTGGAAGGCGGCAAAACCCGCATAAACACAAAAAATGGCAAACCTTCACGCAGGTCAGTCATAGGTAAAGTTGGGTCATCCCACTAAATGAAAGTGCCGGTCCTAACCGCACAAATCATGATGGAGGAAACCGAACTAACCTATTGACAACCGCGCGTCGAACGGTTAATTTATTCAAAACACTGATGCCGGTTTTCACCGCATAAATAAGTGTAAAGAAATCGTTGCTTGTGGAAGGCGGCAAAACCCGAATAAACACAAAAAATCGCAAACCTTCACGCAGGTCAGTCATAGGTAAAGTTTGGTGATCCCACTAAATGAAAGTGCCGGTCTTAACCGCACAAATCATGATAGAAGAAACCGAACTAACCTATTGACAACCACGCGTCGAACGGTTACCCTATTCAAAATACTTAGAAAATTTCTAACAGAAGGATGAGGAAAACCTCAACGCAGGTCAGATATAGGTAAAGTTTAGCCATCCTACTAAGTGCAAGTGACGGTCCTACCCGCACAATCTCGAAGGAGGAAGCAAAACTTCAACCTATTATCTACCACGTTCAAAGGTTAACTTATTCTAAACACTTAGAAAATTTCTAAAAAAAAGATGAGGAAAACCTCCACGCAGGTCAGATATAGGTAAAGTTTAGCCATCCTACTAAGTGCAAGTGACGGTCCTACCCGCACAATCACGAAGGAGGAAGCAAAACTTCAACCTATTATCTACCACGTTCAAAGGTTAACTTATTCTAAACACTTGGAAAATTGCTAATTTAAACTAAAGTATGCATGAGCAAGTCATATAACGTTTATAAAGCAAGTCATCCAGTGAAAGTAGCGGTCTTACCCGCACAAAGATTTATATTTCATAATAATTCATTACAAGAATGGCCGGGTAACTACCCTCCTACAAGAATATAAATCTATACAAGCTAAACCTATCCTAACAGTGGGAAGGGATCTTAAGGTTCAAGCTTCAGGACCACTCCCTCCAAACCCACTTGTACCTGCACCATCAGTTGGCTGTGGCGGTTCAAGGAAGGTCTTTAGAATGGCTAGCCCATCATCAGCAGCAGCAACTTCGTTCACCTTCTCCACCACCGGATGCAGGAAGGCGGCATACTGATTCACTGCTTGGTCATATACAGCTTCAGTATCAACATCATATAAAGGGAAGTTGGAAGGCGGGATGCCTTTCTTAACGAACCCTAGACCAAGCAGGAAGCCGGCCTTTTCCCCATCCTCGTGAGAAGCGTTGAGGGCTGCGCTCATGGCATCGTCGTATGATGTGTCCGTGAAGACTCGATGCACAACCTACAAGAAAAAATACAAGTATCAAAACCTTTTCTATTTACAAAGAAAAGCGTGAAGACATTATGAAGCTAAGCTTACCTGCGACAACGCTTCTCGAAGAAGCCATTCCTTGGTAACCAGAGCTTCCTGGAGGGCAGCTTGAGCTTGGTTACGGGCGCGTTCGGCTTCACTTTTGTTGAGGTTGGCAAGCAACACTTCTTTAGCCGCAGCCTCTTCAACGCCCTTTAGCTTCCGCTCAGTGTGGTCAAGCACCCCCCCTCTGGTCCAAGATCTCTTGGAGCTTCTTGGCGTCTTCCATCGCCAAGGCATCATGAGCCTGTTGGAGCGTCTCTAGTTTGGCTTTAAGTTCCTCATTCTCGAGGCGTAGAGGCTCAGCAACAGCTTCAGCCTTGGTAGCCCTCTCAGTTGCATTCCGTGCAGTTTCCTTAGCCAGCCGAAGCTGTTCGTTAACAGCTTGGGCAGCCTTGGAACGGGCCTCGAGCCGGGCCTGAACTTCAACCTCGAGGGCCTTGAAGGCCTTCTCCTTTTCCGCAGCCATTGCGGTAAGCCTCTTGTTCTCCTCCCGGACAGCCCGCGCCTGAGCTACTTCTTGAAAACGAGCTGCTTTTAACTTGTCGTTTTCACGACAGAGCAGCTCGACGCGCGGCTGCATCCGGACCAGGAGAATCCGAAGCTCGTTGGTTAGCCTACCCTCCTGGTAGCTAGCCATTGCTTCCCCCAACGCACCACTGGGAGCTGCGTGACGAGCCCACTCCACGCACTCCACAGGCGTGCGAAGGGTTGTTCCTCGGCGGATGTTCCATCGTGGAACATACACTTCATTGGAATCCGACACTGCAAAAAACAAAAAGCAGTTAGGAAAAGATGATAGGAAAAAAAACAGTTAGAAAAAAAAAAGGCCAAAAGAACCCTACGCACCTGTAGGGTCGACAACAGGCCGATAGCCGCCAAACCCATCACCTGAACCCAAGGGAAATCCATCCAAGAGGTCAGGCAGATGGGAAGGAGGCAGAGGTTGGCGAGAAGCCCCAAGCATACCTGAAGGATCGGCCGTAGCTGCCGACGTCGGAGGAGGCATGGAGGCCGCCGCGGTAGAAACCAACGGAGGTGAACTCACAACCGTGGTCGCCGCTGCGGAAGTACCCGCAGAAATAGTCACCGCCGGCTCAGTGAAAGATTCAGTAGATATGGCACTGACAGCCGGCGGAGATGTCATCACAGTTGGAACAGTTGGCCCAACTAGGTGAGCAACTGAACCAACAACTGAAGCAGGCGCAGCCGCCTGGGTCATCGCCTCAGGAAGGTTGACCAAGCCTACCGTCATGGGTCCGGAGGTGCTCCTCCCCGCTCCACCCTGGAATGCGGTAGCATCCACGCCTGCACAAAGAAGTAAGTATATTGGCGGAAAGATATGAAGTTAAAAAGTAAAGGAAGTTTGTACTTACGGGTTTTCTTGAGCCTAAAAGTGCGAACAGGCGGGGACGAACCCGATGGAGCCGGCCTCTTCACGCCGCTCAGCGTAGTTGTCCTGGGCTGCTCGGAGGTGACGGTCGTCTCAGCCTCCGGAGCAGTGGTCTTATCACCACCAGGGTTCCCCGCCACCTCCTCGCTTTCGGTCTCTGAATCAGACCGATGCTCTGGATCAGCAGTGGAGGCAACCTTCGCCTTCCCCTTCCCGCCGGCAGCCTTCTTCTTCCGCACCAACGGAGGACCATCTGAGGATTCCTCATCAGAAGATGACAAGATTAGAGGAATTCCAGCAGAGGTTTCAACATTGAGAGGTCGAGGGTTGAATAACGCCTTACCTGGCCGCGTGGCGCTCAGAATAGGGTGGCATGGCGGGTAGACCTCCACAAACCGACCCTCGTTTGCTCCAAGATGGGCAACTCGTTCTCATCGAGAGCACGAGTACCCATCCGAGCGGGACCATCACTCTCCCGCGGCTGCAGGAGAGACCGCAAGTCGTTCCCCTCTGAAATAAAAGAAAAACAGTTAGAAGACAAACCTATATAAACAAAGAAGACAGAGCATACCGTAAGGGACAGAGTTCAAACCGTATTCGAGGACGATGGGAACCTGTGACGCCTCCTTCACACCCGGCTCATCCCAAGCATCACCATCCCAGACTCCGCAAAGCGGTACACCGGAGTCTGGATCCGAGAGATCTTGGCGAACCATTCCGCCTCCTGGTAGTTTGGGGCGTGAAGGGTGGGGAGTGCTCTCCCATTCTTAAACGTCATCGCTATCGGGATGACGCGATCGGAGATATAAAAAAACTCCCTCTTCCACGACCGAAGACTGCGCTCGGTTGTGCAGATCTTCAGACCCTTGATCCGATTGACCAAGGTATACCACCCCTGGATGCACCTCCAAGAATAGAAGGTCATCAGGCGGTCAACATGGGGCTCCACGCCCAGAATGAGGCACACCCACTCAAAGTGGCGGATCTTGGCGATCGCCATCGGGTGTACCTCCGTCAGATGCACACCGTGCCTCTCCAAGACACGGTATACAAACTTCGTCAATGGGAACCAGAGATTCCCATAAACGAAGAATGCAGCATACATACCTATTTTGCCTTTGGGGGCATCGTACACCGTCTGGTGTGACTCCAGAAACTCAGGCTCGAACGGCTCGAGCATGAACTTCCGGACGATGTACTGAAAAAGCTCAGTGGGAAGAGCACACTGGCATTCGCCAGCAGTGCTCTTATCGTCTTTATCAGACGTAGACGTCGGGATCTCGACGTGCACGTCAGATTCCTCGGCAGCAGCTTCAAAATCGTGAGTAGAAGACATGTTTGGATGTACAGAAAAACGATTTCAGAAGAATGCTAGACGGAATAGTGAGTATTCGCCGGAAATCATTTAGAAGATGAAGAGAGAAGTGAAAGTGTGGATTGCAAAGGACCCTCTCCCCCTTTATATACTCATCGCAATTAATGCGATGAATTTAATGCGGAAGAGAGAGAAATCGCATGTGCAATGAAACTATGACACGTGGCAAAGAGCAAGCTGGCAACAGCTGTTGAAAGGACGCGTGCCATTAATTTCGCGGCCACGCGCCCGAAAAATCGCGCCCACGCTCCTGAAAAAGCGCCTGGAATGACCATATACTGTCACGTCGCCATAACTTCCTGCACGTCCTGACACTGTCAGAAGAAACCGTCGGACGACGTTTCAACAGTTTGGACTGTTCTTATCCTTTCACCAACTCTTCGAAATTCAAAATTTCAAAAAGATTCAAAAGTAAGCGGGAATATACCCCTTACCTTGGCAACCAAGTAACTATAAGACAGGTGCGAGTACAGTGTTAAGGCAAAACCCTTCACATACTTAGCACCTGCTGGGAATTGAAGCCAATAATACCTCGGCAACCAAGTAACCATAAGACGGGTGCGGGTACAGTGTCAAGGCAAAACCCTTCACGTACTGAGCACCCGCAGGGAATTGACGCCAGGAATACCTTGGAAGTAAAGTAACCGTAAAACGAGTGCGGGTACAGTGTCAAGGCAAAACCCTTCACATACCTAGCGCTCCGCAGGGAATTGAAACCAAGAAGGATCTTCTGGGCCATGCTTGCGGAAACGGGAATAACATCCCCGCATAGCGGGAACATCGAGAACTACATTGTTTGAAGCTCCAAGATGGAATTGGTGGTTTTAACATAATTGATCACTATGTTCAAAACTACCAAAACCTCATGGAGAATCTACACAAGTGGGACTCAACGCTCCTGACTTGCGAGGAGGTTACAGACCTACCCGCATCATACCCAAAGATCAAGCAGGAAAGTCGGGAATTTCTGCAAGTGACATTAGGACTTCCGCGGGAAGAATCCCCATGGAAAACCTTAAAACTAAACCCTTTTCAAAACCCTTTGCTTAAGTCCAAAAGTTCACCTCACTTATTAAACACTCATGAGAAGAACATTGGACTGGGGGGGCTTGAAGAGGTAGGTCCTAGCAGAGCCCAGTTGGACCCGCATGACTCACCTTGAAGAGAGACGTCTGCGCAGAAACCAACTGGATCCGCAGGACCCACCATGCTCAGAGACGTGACGTCCTTACGCGCAGTACGCAAGCTGTTCCCGCAGGAAATGCCTCCCAATGGTGTACTCCGCCTGTTCCCGCAGCTGCGGATACAAGCCATCAGGGAAGGCCACCCGCGCAGCAAGGCTACACGCACAAGGCACTTAGCTCTCAAAATAATTCAGTAATGTCACCTGAAGAAGGAATGAGCAAAGCCGGGAACAATCCCGCACAAAGGCGGGAGGGGGAATACTCCCGCCCAAATGAGCCAGTCCGTACGATACTGGAGGATCTTTTGTACTGTACCTGACGAGGTATGGGCAAAAGATCTGACCAGAGATACGACAGCTCATTGACAACAGTATGGCGAGCAACATGCTCTTGTACTGTATGTCACTATTAGCCGCTGCCTACTCACCAACTCCTGTCATACCACGTGCATAGCCTGCAGTTGGTGGAAAAGGAATAGTACACAGCAGGCCTGGTCACTGTCAGCCGCTGCCTACCCACCAACTGCCAGCATGGCACGTGCGTAGGCCACAGTTGGTAGAACAGAAATACTATTCAGCCGGCTATACCTTCTTGGAAACCTACCTTCGGCTATAAATACCCCAAATGGTATGATCATCTCATCTTATCTTGTATCTTATATCTTATACCTGATATCTGCTCTAGCAATCTCTTAATATACACTTATATTCAAGAGCAATCTAGTCTGATTCTCACATCGGAGGGTGGTCACAAGGAGGTACCCCCCCCCTTCTCAGTGACGAGCTCACGGTGTCTGTTTTGCAGGTTATCAGAATAACCATCTTTGCCGGATCTAACCCCTCGTGGGAAACATCTATTTAACCCCCAGATTATCCGTAATCTGCCCGGGGTCGATTAGTGTTTCTTCAATCCCTCATTGCATATACGGACGCGGATTGGGCGGGCTGCCCGGACACCCGTCGATCGACAAGCGGATATTGTATATATTACGGTTCAAACCTACTTTCATGGTCGTCGAAACGGCAGGCAACAATTTCTCGATCTAGCGCGGAAGCTGAATATCGCAGGGTTGCGAACGCCATTGCCGAAATCTGTTGGCTACGCAACTTATTGTTTGAATTACGGCATCCCCTAACTCGAGCTACAATCGTGTACTGTGACAACATCAGTGCTATCTATTTGTCGAGCAATCCCGTTCAACATCAGCAAACGAAGCACATTGAGCTTGACATTCACTTTGTACGCGAACAGGTTCAACGAGGCCAAGTGCGGGTTCTCCACGTCCCTTCTCGTTACCAAATAGCAGATATATTCACCAAAGGACTTCCTCGGTTATTGTTCAATGATTTTCGGTCCAGTCTCAGCTTACGCTCGCCTCCAGCTTCGACTGCGGAGGTCTAATAGAATATCTATATTAGGCTACTAAAATCATTCACTCATTGAATGATATTCTGTTAAATATATCCCAAATATAGATGGACTTTATTTGTATCTATTTATTGAATATTGGAATAGGAGGAGAGGAGACAGATTACATTCCAACATTCACCAATATCCAACTTTTGTTGATTGGAATCTGTAATATATTCAAGAATTCATGCAAATATGTGAGTCCTCTTGCAGCATCAAGGGCAATCCACATTCTTGTATCACAATCCAATGGCAAGTAGAAGGTGATGGCTGCACATCAAGAACACAACAGTTATTATTCGTACACTTTACTGTTTTATCACACATTAACATCATCGATGCAAAAACAATAATATTCAACAAAACTACTTACTAATAGGTTCGAACCACTTGGTCCATTCCACAGCAAGAACATAAGCATTTCCTCTAGACATTGAAAAGTAAAATGTCAAACCCGATTTCAATACCATTCCAATTGTGCCTTGGTGGGACCGCTCCGGGCATGGTGGTGGTGTCAAGAATTGGGTCATAGTAAGAAAAAGTGTTGCTCAGGATGTACTCGATTTCAAAGTGGAGTAACCGAATTTTGGGGACGAAATTTTCTAACGGGGAGAGAATGTGACATTTGAGCCAAAACCAGGTACACCTCAGTATGTATTTACCGATTAAGCAAATAAACACTTATTTCGTAACGAACGAACGATTAACCGAACGAGTCTGGTTATTACCCAGATATTCCGGGGGGCATCTATAAGTGATATACGTTTAATATAAGCTAACATATTAATATTATGGCCTTAGTTCAGTAGCAACCAAGTCTCTAATTCGGGTTCTGGTGGCTTTGGTCAAGTTCGGTATTCAGGTACGGTTTAAAAAACACACCCCTAGAATGAACACTAGTATGCACGATGTCTAGGTTGTGTAAAGATCTTAAACGCGATAACCTCTTCTTGGTGAACTACAAAATAAGCGTGAACCCTTTTCACATGACAACTCCCCTATGCGTAAGCCATCTTTTACGTGAACCTTTAGGGTCGGGTATCTTTGATCAAACATGAACCCTATAGTTTATTGAGATCCATGGGTTGAGCATAGACTTAGTTTAGTAAGTGCTAGGGAGGACTAAGCCTTCTGCGTGTTTTCGTGTAGCGAGATGTAAGTATAAGAGAGAGTAAGCCTTTTACATACATACGGTGTGGGGGTGATGTTAAGTTGATGTGATTGGTATTCGTTGAAGTCGTGATATACATATTTGTGTTGTAAAGAAAAAGTGGGAGTCATGTTAACCGAGTGGAGTCGTAAACTAGAACTCTCTCAGTGTAGCTAACATTTAGTATGCACGCAGGTTGTTGAATAAAGCAAGCGAAGTAGCTTGGAGTGCATATAGCACTGTCCGTTCAGTGGGAAATTCGTTTATGTTCGTCCGTTTAATAAACGAACCGGACACGGACAAAAAAATTTTGTTCGGTAAGCTTCACGGACGAACACAAACAGAGGACGAGTTCATTCAATAGTGTTTGTGAACATCCGGTAACGCCCGTCAGATTGCGTCCGTTAACGTTCGCTCGATTACGTCTGGTTACGTCTCTCCGGTAACGTCTGTTTAATAGTGTTGTGTATGTTGAAATTCCTTGAAGAATGAAGAATATAAAGCTTGTTTCTCGTGAAACACTAGAAATTGTGGATTTTGAAAACCAATACATTATTTTGATATGATTATGTGTTTGGTTACTATTTTAAGTGGTAGTATTTTTAAATATCATGTGGTGTAATGTTCATTAGTGTTTATGTTAAGTATTTTGATATGTTTATGTTTGTTTGTTTATTAGTGTCTGTTAGTGTTCGTTTGTCCATTAGTGTCAGTTAGTGTTCGTTTACAATACTAACGAATGGACACAAACGGACACGAACAAATTCAATTCCTTAATGGATGGACACGGACATAAATTTTCGTTCGGTAGGGTGTTCGTGAACCGTCTGTTTTTCCGACAAAATCTTAATGGACGAACATGGACAAGGTCGCATCCGGTTCGGTTCGGTTCGGTCCGCTTACAACAGGATAGGATGTTTGAAAACAAGTCGATTGAAGATGATGTCAAATGACGTTGAGAAAAACCTACATGAGTCGTATAGCGTGTATACAAGTGAAGGTGAAAAACTTGATAAAATTTGAACAAGAATGAGATATTATGGCCTATACAAGGCTTATAGGCCTATATGAGGCATATAGTTCATTCATGAATAACTTTACGAGTAGTATAAGGTCATATAAATATAGTTCATCCATGAAGAACTATACGAACCGTATGGGACCGAACCCACGTATGTGGCAAAATACGAGGATGACTTGTGGCTAGGGGTGAAAGGCCAACCTATACGATGTCATCGATGCGTATGGGGCCACAAAGAACTATACTTGACATAAAAGGCTATACGACTCTTATAGATTGCAAAAGGCTATCTCCTTGTTCTCTCCGTACATTTGTTAGTCATGTGTGGTCTATACGACTCCTATAGGCCTATACAGGTCGTTAGTCGTATAAGTTCGCACGGACCCCATGAGGGTGGTGTATGAATACCGCATCCCATTCGTTATAGTGTTTGGTAAAAGTCTTGCTCAAAATGTTTATCCGCGTATAAAGCATTGACTGGTACATTCAATTTTTATAAACTATTTCATATTATACTAGGACTTATTATCTATTATCATTATCTAATATATTATTATATATATAAAGTATAAGTTTGGTGCCGCTAGCATTCCATTGGGTCAAGGGGCAGTCCGCTATTGGGCCACGTTTTTTTTTTTTGCTTTTTTTGTTATTTAGTTTCATTATCATAGCAAACGTAATTGAAACTGGATGATTTCGTGTTGACTCACCGCCAAAACACCCGAGACTGACAGCACTCAGGTTTTACCGACTCACCACCGTAACGCCTGGATTTTACCAACGTTTTTATTTAGTTCAAGTACCGTAACGAAAGTAACCTCCGATCAAATTCGCATCGACTCACCACTGCAACGTCCGGGACCGACAATGCTTGGGTGTATTAACTCTTTTGTTTTAGTTCCGGTACTAACCATCCCACATTAATGCACCACTGCAACACGACGGGTACATAACAGATTCGACATGCCCGGCGCAACGCACGGGGAAGAACACTAGTTTTTCTATAAAATACAGGTCTTATTTTTTATGGTTAACCATTAAAGTTTGAAATAAAACCAATAAAAATCACACTTTAGTGGTTAACTGTAAAAAATAAAACCTATATTTTATAGAAAAATACGTGAACGGCTTTGTAATCTAACAAAACCGCTTTTTACCGTTTTTTAGCCATTTATTTGTGTACTATCGACGTAAAAAGACTTACTGTCCATGGGAAACTATTTTTAGTATACGTAGTGTTAAAAACTATCTAGGCTTGGGTTTTGATATATTTGTGTCGGGTTCGAGTTTCTAATGCGTGCCGGTTCGGTTTTGGTTTAAATCAGGTTTAGAGTCGATCCTTTCATCACACTCACTTAAATATTCTGTAAAAGTAACATTTTATTACTTAGAAATTTGTATATTTTGTATTTAAACAAGTTTAATACGATTTTTAAGATATATATTACAATGTAACATTTGATTTAATGATAATAAATCTTTATACCTTCTTGTAGTGGTGTGCATAGGTTGGTTTGGGGCGGTTTTTACTTTTAGGTCAAACCCATAACCATAACTGATCCGTTATGGCGGTTTTGGTTAATCGGTTTTAAAGGTTATAGCGAGTCAGTTATGGGTCAGTTAACCGTAACCAAAACAATATGACCGGGCCTTAAAACATCAATTAAATTCAAGTTAATCCGATAACAAATGTTGAACCAAAAACATCAAAATGGTAAATCCGAAAATATGTTTGGTGAAGTTAATCCCAAACATGTTGTTGGTTAAATAAATGGGTCGGTTTGGTTATGGCGGGTTTGGAATCATCTTTATCCAAAACCGACCCGCATAGAGTGGTTTTCAAAAATTCATTAACCCGACCCACTAGTTATGCCGGTTATCAGTTAAAATTGCTTCGTTTGATGGTTATGACGGTTAAGTTGCTCGCCCTGCCTTCTCGTGTATGGTTTGAAATAGCCTAGCTAACACGTGTGGAAGGCTCAAGAATGTACAACCTGACATCAAAGTTGTATATGCATCACATATTTATTTGAAGATTGTTGGTTTTAAAAGTGTGTATATATTATATATTCGCATAAATCGATACATCATATTCTAAACTTTTAAAAAAACTTTATTTTTTCTACAACACCAAACCTTCAAAAACCCCGATACAATATTATTAAAATTATATATGTGATGTGAGAGAGTACGAGAGGGGATCCACCTTCCACCGTCCCGTCCGCCTCCAACCCCACAACGCTACCTCATCTGTTTTGCTCTTAGTTTGTGTTCGGAAAAAGTTCAAGGGCTTATTGATGCATTTCCATATGATTGAGGGTAGAAAGTGAAATTAGTGGTTAAATGTGAGCTAGTGGTTAACTTAGTGGTCAAATTACTGGTTACACTATTCTTTGAAAAATTATAAAAATTACTTTCACTCTTGACAACTTAGTTTAACCAGTTAAAATAGATTATATTGAAACTCCAATTTTTTTTGTAGCTTGCTAGCTTCAACAAGAATGGCACTGAATAATTATCATCCACTCCAAAACCTGTATCTATATGATGTTAACTACAAACTTGCAATTTGTAACTTTCAGTCGGTGGTGTCTACATATACACCATACAGGTAATATTTATGATCATTTCTTTTTATGTTTGTGTATATATTTGAAACCAATCCATTAATCTTTTCTACAATTATTACACATATGATATAATGATATATCTCAATCAGCCGACTAAGGGTAGTTGCTGAACTCAAGTATGACGGGCTCTTTCGTTCAGCAAACACGATATCCAGGTACCATTTCATTAACTATTTTTCTTTTGAAGTTTATGCATCAAACCAAATTGAAATTTGTATAATGTGTTTTACACAGCTTTGACTTTGTTCCCGTTACACGTAAAAAGAACCAACTTGAAAGTTGTGATTATGAAGAAACACGCCTACGTGTATATGATGTGAATACGCAACAGGTATAATTGTCTTCTAGTTTTCCTACATAAGATACAGACCAAGTTTAGAAATAATAATCAGCTGCATTGATTATTTTAATGTATAATGTACAGATTGTAACACAGTATGAGGAACCCGATAAGCGATTATCCTGTTGCGTTGATTTTTCATGCATGGAGCAGTCGGTGATTTTATCAGGGAGTGATGGCGCTAAGGTACTATACTAGCTACTTATAAGCTTACTGGCTTTAACAATTTACAACTTGTTAGTTACTTATGCTGGTCTAAGACTCTTAAGTGTTGTTATATAAGTGTCCAGTTTCGCCATTCCAAAATTTTTGGGGCCTAGTCTTTAAAAGTTTATTCGTGCAAATATATACATAAAAATAAATAATAGAATATATTAAATTACATTTGTGTCCAAGGTCAAGAGTTTGATTTTCTGTGTGCACATAATTATTAAATTTAAATTCTTTTTTTTTTTCGTATTTAGCTTTGCTTGCTCACCTCTGGGCTGCTATTCTTGGCCCCCCTTCAACTGCCATGCCAAGTTATCAACCAAATCATGATTATTGGTGCACAAAAAAAACCGGTTTCTCAAACTAGAACCGGTTTTGGTTTTTAACTGCTAGCACAGAAACCGATCCCAACCCGATTTTAACCGGTTTTGAATATTGAGCATAATATAAGTTAGGATTTTTGAGATACGAAAACTGGTTATTAATCGGACCAGTTTTTGGCCAAATATATTTTGGCTGCGTTGACTGAAAACCGGTTCGGTTAATACCGGTTAACCATTTTGTGCATCTCAATAGCCCATTGCATTTAATGTATACAATATCTATTTAAAGTTTTAATATGCTATAAACTACAAGAAGAAAAATATTATTTGAGTTATTAGAGAAAGTATATAAATCATATTTCTATCAAGTTAACAAATTTAAACATTAAATAAGGTGTGCATCTATTTTTAGAATTTCTTTTATAGTACTCATAAAGATTATTAAAACTTATAAAGTATTTAATCTTTTTTATAGATATTACAATCTAATGATAACATGCTATCTACTTTTAATGTTAAATAATATTTTATCGTTCTATAGAAAAATATCAACATGTTTAACGATCATATTCTTTACCAGCTTTTAGCCGGCGTGTCACGTGAGTTTATTTAGGTTTTTCTAATTAATCATTGTGCGATTATATTTTTGTAATTAATTGTTTTATTTTTCAACTGATTTTTGTTTTTATTTAATAGGTATATATTTGTTTGTTACGTTAATACACGGGTTTTGTTGGATGCGTATTGTTAATACTATTGTTATTTAATTTTGGTTTATTTTAATTTTATTTTTTTGACTGTTAATACTATTATTATTTAATAATGGTTTATTTTAATTTTACTTTTTTGGACAGAAACTTGTTTAGATTTAATACATATTAGTTTGTTTGTCACGGTTACATAAATTTTTTAGATTTAATACACATATTATTTGTTCGTCATTTGTGTAGTGATTTTTTTTGTTTGTTTGAAAAGAATTGTTCCTTCGTAATTTAGGTTGCTTATAAATAGTTTAGTGATTTTCAGAATTTTGATATTTTTTTAAACAACCAAAACTACAAATTAAAAGCAAAACCTAAACAAACTCGATATGCCCAGAAAAACAGAGCAATAAAGCTAGTATTTTTTTTTCTATTTATGTTTGATTATTTAAAAGGTAGTTATAAACTTATAAAAAATGAAATTCCACACAACGAAAGACCAAATGAGATGGCCATAAAAATTAAAGGTAGTTATAAACTTATATAAAACAATTAATAATTAAAAAACAATTATTTATATAATTATATTAGGCAAATATATGATTTGTTTTTATAATTATTTTGAATATTGAAATATTGAATACTAAATCTAATTATCTTTTAAAAAAAATAATTAGATTTAGTATTCAATATTTCAATATTCAAAATAATTATAAAAACAAATCATATATTTGCCTAATATAATTATATAGAAAATCTTTTATAAAAAATAATTATATTTAGTACCATAAAAGCCTAAAATAAACTATTGGACCAAAATTGATAATTTTAAAAAACCACAAGGACTAAAATCGAAGTTCTCTCTAATTTATTTAACCCAATTCTAAATGCATCTTAATTTAATTTAATTTAATTTAATTCAATTCAATGAATATAATAATATAACCTAATTTGACGTAGTCACTAAACATGTCTTTGCAACTCAACCTATTTCAGTTGCTATCATATTGTTGTTAGGTTGAACAAATTTAATCATGTACGTAAAAATTTATATAGAAATATAGTTCATCTCATAATTAAAGGTTCTCATTAAAACACACCCATATGCATTATTTGAAAGTCGAGTATCTGAAATTCAAGATATACGTTTCCCAAGCCATATTTTTATTATCTTTTAAGGATTCGATAAACGAAAACATAGATATTATAAGGTAAAGGAAAATGACATCAATTCCATTCTTTGTACTTCACCCAATTACCGGGTTGAGGTACGATGGTCTGAGGAATATAAAATCCATCTTTCTCTACCCTCCAATAACACTCGATCTTATCCGAACTAAAACAATAGGGTTGAATTTCAGTAATGGGTGGTTGTTTAAAAGCATAGAACTCCTGCTACTTTGATTCCCAGTTAAAATGGCAATTGAAGTATGAACGTCCCAAGAAGTCTACGCAAAACCTGATTTGGAATTCCTCTCCAGCATTCCGAACAACATCCCCAAGATCATCATCTTTTGCATGACAGTGAAATCGAAAATTGTTTACTCGGACTGAATGTGAACAATACATTTTAATGTAAGGCAGTTAACGTCTTCATAGTTGCTAACGTTCTTCCCATAAATTACATAAAAAAATTGATAGTTTAGATGAAGAGAAATAATAATTTTCTCATTAGACAAAGCGATTTGCTTGAACTAATCATTTGAATAAATTTTTGATATGATATGCCTTATATAACGCTTAGTTCCTACCTACCATGGTTTCTTGAATGTTATCTTTCATCATATTAGATTGATATACTAATATTATTACACTTATTGTCATTATAGTAAATCTACGTTACATTACTTTATGTTCAAATACATTGTACTAGGTTAGACACCCGTGAATTACACGGGTTGGAAAATGACAACGGTATAATTGATAAATCTTTAAATAGTTTATATGACTAAATTACGTATTACATATGATAATAAATACTGAGAAGTTATTGTTCATAAATATCTAAAAATACAAATACGTTGCAAAGTTTTATATATACAAATAAATTAATGAAACATGCACAAGTCATGGCAACAAAGCATACACAAATTAAACACACTTTTTTATTTTTTTAATCCACATAACATATTTAATTATTTGGTTTGAGATATATATCAAAATCAGTAAAATGTAGGGATGGCAATGAAATCCGAACCCGATGGGAAAACCCGAAACCCGATATACATGGGACGGGTAATACCCGACCCGTTAGGGTTTGGGACGGGTTTGAGAATAGTTTTGAAATTTTTCGCGGATTTGGAACGGGTTTGGGATTTCTAATATATCCGATTACCCGACCCGATTACCCGATAACATAGACCCATTTACCCGATTATATACCCGATGTACCCGATATAGCTTATTATATTATACATATACTATATTCCAAATATATTATTTGTCGAAACTTGTTTATGTCAATTATTTGATATATTTTACATTTATGGTAACCATCTTTGTAATCGATTAGTTATATTTTGTCAAAACCCCGGTAGAAACCCGATGGGTTTTGAGCCGGGTACACGACGAGTATTTTGTCAAAACCCGATAGGAAACCCGAAACCCGATGGAAAAACCCGAAACCCGACGGGTAATTACCCGATTAAAACCATACGAGTTTGGGGCGGGTTTGGGATGGACTTTTATAACCGGGTATGGGTTTGGGAGTACCTAAACCCCACCCATTGCCATCCCTAGTAAAATGGGTGGTGCAATGAGTGGGACTTTAAAGAATGAATCAAACTCCATTGCCAAACCATGCGCAAACATGTCCCAAATAGGGATGGCAACGGGCCGGGTATTGCTAATCCCATACCCGTACCAGGTTATAAATTTCAGTCCCATACTCGGCCCATTACCCGTCGGGTATGTGTTGGGTAATTATCCGTCGAGTATCGGGTAAACCCATTAGATTGTTAAAAAAAATCATTAGGATTTTTAAGTAGATTTTTTACCATTATAGTTATCGTATATATTTTTATTTATATATGAACTGCTACAAACTAAAATATGACACATTACATCTATATAAACGTTAGCATAAATAAATAATAATACTATAACTTTTGTATAACTTTATATATAAATTTGATAACATATAAAACATAAACAATACTTTTTAATGCATATCTTAAATACAAAATGTAAAGAAAAAATGGAATTAATAATAAAAAATTTCGGGTTTTCATTTCGGGTATATAGTTCGAGTAAACGGGCATGCCTTTTCGGGTAATCGGGCCGGGTATCACCAAATCCCATACCCGGCCCGTACCCACGAAAAAATTTCAAAACTAATCCAATACCCGGCCCAATACCCGTCGGGCTTCGGGTATACCCGTCCCGAGTGCTTCGGGTTTCGGGTATACACGTCGGGTTCGGGTTATTTTGCCACCCCTAATCCCAAATCCCGATCACAAAAATCAAAAAATATTTCTTTTATTATACATCTTGAAGCTACAAAAACCAATTTTTTTTTCTCTTAAGGAAATAGTTAGAACAAAGATGGTTCCCACAAATGTCAAATGACATAATCAAACTTTTATTTATTAGAGTATAGATACGATTCCATATCATAATCTTTTATATACAAAATGAAGTTATAGAATATAAATATATGTGTATATATTAAATGTAGTACACTATTATTCAAATAAATGTCTTTTGAAATTTTTTTTATTCCATATTTGTTATTAGTATTTATTAGGTTGCAACTATTATTTATTAGTAATTATTGGTTTACATGTGGCAAATTGAGGGATTAAAAAGGCTCATTTAGTGTCACATAGGATGAAGAGGAGTTAGAAAAGGCCATGTGGCATTAGATGTTTTTGTTTATTAATATAGTAAGATAAGATAAGATTACACCTCGTTATATTAAATTATATTTTGACTTTCTTTGACTCTTTGTTAATAAAATTTGTGAGTGGTGGTCTGAAGGTTAGGTTCAAATGAAAAGTATACAAAAATTGAGAAGGATGAAAAACAAAATAGTCCATTGATTTCGAATTTGAAGGGTTGAGATTAGTTCGGGGGAAGAGAAGGGCAAAAAGAAAATAACCCATATTTGTTGATTTTTTTACTTCATATGCAAGACACATCCTAATTCTCCAATCATTGTAAAGCGTTCATAACTTTTTTCATACAACATTTTAAAAAAAAAGTTCACCACCATATCAATTTTTTTTTATCTTTAGTATGAGTATAACTTGGTTATATAAAAACTAGGAAAAAAAGTAACGTTTTTTAGTGAGTGTTCTTAGTTATTGTGTTTTTCTTCTCATCATTTCGTCTTCTGTTTGTATTTTTTTTTTCTACTCATCATTGCATTTTGACATTGTGTATCAAGTTCGTTGTCTTTCATTCAGGATTGACATGTGACATTGGTTTAATTTGAGGAAAAGAGTATTACGTCCATTGTGTATTAAACTCAGATCATTGTGCAATATGCATTCACCGTTGTGTTTTACGTTTCAGGTCATTGTGTAATACATATTCACCATTGTATTTTACGTTTTTAGATTATTGTGTAATATGCATTCATGATTGTGTTTTATGCATTAGATATATTTGTTGTTGCCATTCTAAAAAAAGGATAAATTTGTTGTTATTTTGCTATTTCACTACTACGTTTTCAGATTTCATCATTTAAAAAAAAAATAATTACAAACATAAAGACACAATAACGAATAGAAATCCCAAGCAGTTGAAACTATGAGTTATTCTTTTTTAGTCCCCAGTTAACACATGAAAATCAATGATGTTTTCACACTTTTTGTTTTTCCTATTCTTCTCATTACAACTTAACCCAACTATTTTATATCGAATGCCAAATAATGATTTGTATTATTATTAATTTTCAAGTTTCAATTTTCAATTTCAATAGGAGACTACATCTTTTGTATTAAAAAACAGAAACGTGAAAATAAATAAAAGGGTTATATTGGACAAGTTAGGTCATAGCCCATATGCGTGATGGTATTGGTGGCCGGTGGTAGCATTAATCAGTCACGAAAGATGGCCTAGACAAGCACGCGTAACCCACGATCCACTTGTTATTTTATTAAATAAATATTTAATAATTCATTAATCTATTTTTTCAACATTAAGAAAAGGTATTGCTCATTATTTATTCAACTTAACTAAATCATTTGTATTTTATACACACATGCTTGTGTAAGTTTCAACTTCCAAGTTACAAAATATTTCTTCCTCAGATCAAGAAGAGGTTAATTCAACCCTTTTCTCTCCCATCTCTCTTTTTCTATATATGTCATGTTCTATTTATCTTGAATACTTGATCACTTGCATCAACTCCATTTACACACAACCCATCTTTTAAAGACCCCACTTTTATTTGTTTTTTTCTATTGATCTAACATAAAGATCCATCAAATGGGTAGATCATTTCATCCAATCTTGTGCATTTTAATTTCTATCTTGAGCACCATCTCTTACGCTCAAAATTGCAACACATACACATTCTCAAACAACAATGTGTATGCAACATGTGTTACCTTACCTCTTTTAAACTCACACCTTCACTGGAACTACCACCCCACTAATGCCACCGTTGACTTGGCATACCGGCAAACCGGAGTCACAAACTCCCAATGGGTGGCTTGGGCGATTAATATTGGCGGGTCAGGTATGGTTGGAGCACAAGCTCTTGTGGGCTTGGTGAGCTCAAACGGGTCTGTTCAAGCTTACACATCGTCGGTTACGGGTTATGGAACAGGGCTGCAGCCATCCGGGTTGAGTTTTGATGTGCCTAGGATCAGGGACGGTGGATTTTGCTTCGGGTCAGATCGCTGATGGCGGGAATGTTGGCGGTTCACGGAAGCTCCGGAAAAATGTAAGTTCCTTATCATGTTGTATTATTACAAGATTCAGAATCTTTAATGAAATTTGAAAGTCAAAATGCTCCAACTAATTTGATATTAAAAAATAATTTAATTAATGACAGACACATGGAGTGTTGAATGCTATGAGTTGGGGAGTAATGATGCCAATGGGAGCCATGGCTGCAAGATACTTAAAGGTGTTCAAGGCAGCTAACCCAGCCTGGTTCTACATCCATGTTGCGTGCCAAGCGTCCGCCTATATAGTCGGTGTAGCTGGGTGGGCCACCGGGCTCAAGCTAGGCAATGACTCAACCGATATCCAATACAACACGCACAGAGACATTGGGATTGCGCTATTTACCCTTGGAACCATTCAGGTATTATACTCACAAATCACCATCTAGTTCTATCTTAAAATCAAAATTAGAAACCACAATTTAAACTTAATAATAAACTTGGTTTGTACTTAGGCATTTGCTCTGCTGCTGAGGCCGAAACCCGACAACAAATACAGATTTTACTGGAACATTTACCACCACAGTATAGGTTACACCGTGATCCTCCTAAGCATTATCAATGTGTTCAAAGGGTTTGATATTTTGGACCCTGAGAAGAAGTGGAAGAAGGCCTACATTGGCATACTTTTCTTTTTGGCGGTTAATACGGTTATGCTGGAAGCTTATACATGGTTCATTGTGTTAAAGAGGAAACAAGAAGAGAAAAGCGAGTATGCAGGCAATGGCTACAACCAGTCAGCTTAGAGGTGAGATCAGCAGCTAGATAATCTTATGTTCTTTGTTTTCCTGATTTGTTATTTTGGATATGAGTTGTAATTCTTTTGGTGGTATATACATGTATCAACATTTGATGATATGAATCAAGACTAAAGTGCAAATTTCGACCATTAAAACAGCAAAGCATCTAAATTGTCGTCTTTAACAACTATGCCTTTATATCATGGAAAACATAAATATGCAGGCGTCATTTCTACTTGGTCCAACAAATATAAAAGGTTACCAAGAGGTTAGTCTTAACAAGCGATTTCTTCGCATTGCTTTGAAGTCGAGCATGGTTGATCTTTTAGCTCAAGGGTGGCAATTTCCTTCACCACTTCAGCTTTGTCTGATTCAAAATGTTCACCCGCTGCAAAGGGATTATAATTTTAAGCATCTTGTTATAGTAGCATACACTGAAATAAAAATCCTTTCTGTACCTTTTTCAAAATTGAATTCGCTAAAAAATTTAAGTAGCTTGTCTCTGTTTGCAATCAACACTTTCACAATCTCTCGAGGCTTTCTCTGGTTAGCAGGAAAAAGCTATTCCAAAGACCAACAAAACCAATTAAAGAAAACATAAATCCAAATACAATCAAACAATAATAATATCCATTATTACCTTGAACACCTGGAAAGCTTCTAGCTGTATGGTCTTGTTTGAATCCTGGAAGATGTAAATTGTCCAAGTGTCAGCATGCATTGTAAAAAAAATATGAAAATGAAACATTAACGAATAATAAATACCATAAGAAGATTCATGAGAATTCTCATGTTGTCCAATGAGCACACGTATCGAATCATCACCGAGGTGTATGAACGATCCAATAACAATGCTCCCAACAGCTGAAAAGATTTGCAGACTCAGTAATAACCACAGAACTATATTTAATAAGAGCTATTGTACATTAAATCAAAAGAACATATTACTAATATATATGTAAATTTTACCATGACAGCATTCCTTCTGCTGATATAGTTGGGAGATTGCAGCACTAAGTTATATTCTTGGAAGAACTGCACAAAAATATAGTTAAAGAAATTATGAAACCAAGAGTCAGTATGTATAAATATAATACATAAAAGAGCTGCCAATATTAAAGTTTGAGATGGAATTTATGTATGAGGTTTAGTGAGTCAACCACTCACCCAGTCAAAATTTTTGAAAAGAAAGTCACAAGCAGTTGACTTATGCCTGGTCAATAGCTCCTGAAACAAGGATGAAAAGACACTCACCATGCAGTCCACAACAATATTACAAAGATAATATGTAAGTTTCACACTTATACTTAACTCTAAATGTTGTTGCTGCATCTGACGCAATCTCAAAATTTGGATCTTGCATGTATTGAAAGAACAGTTTAACGTGATCTGACTCCAGAAAATATCTGTGAAACAATTCAGCAGTTAGCTTACAAAATTATAGCAAGATAACAATTGAATAACACTGGTTTTCAAATCGATACGTACTTTGCAGCCACTTGATGGCGGATACACTCTCTTAAAATTGCACCATATGATATAGCAAGTTCCGGCTCATCACATCTGAAAATTGAACATATTTAGATTTAGCTCACACCAGATAACAAGAAACATACATTCTGTAACAAATAGCTCACCCAGGTAGCAGCATAGTCAGAAAGGCTGTATTGCCCTCCAAATATTTAGAGGCAGGATACCGTCCATTCACCAGTTGCCTCTGCATATTTGCAATCACATGCGTGACGTCTTGACGCGTCTGCATCATACCAAACACAATATTTTCACATCATGTAAACCAAAACACAAATGAAATAAAAATAATTAAATCAATATCTTATACCCCAGTGTCCAAATGAGGAAAGGATGCAATTAGCATATGACACGTGTCTTCTTTGAAGAACTCCTGTGTCAACTTCACACAAGCCTCTTCTACAGGTTCTACCCGTTCGTCTCCGTAAAGAACCGTCCTCATTTCAAGAATCACTTTCCTTACTTCACAAATCTGCATCACAAATGTGTATTTCAAAGAAGCCCTGAATAATAATATTAACAAAAAAAATATTGGTTTTTATATTGATTTACTTTTCATGATATTTTCCATTAATAAGATCAAACTGATTACAATAAAGTGGCGGGTAAACGGGCAACAAG
Source organism: Bidens hawaiensis (assembly GCF_021521415.1). Taxonomy (NCBI): domain Eukaryota; kingdom Viridiplantae; phylum Streptophyta; class Magnoliopsida; order Asterales; family Asteraceae; genus Bidens; species Bidens hawaiensis. The sequence continues at coordinate 155,224 of NW_027493096.1, forward strand.
CTGCGCCGCGACCCCCTTATGTAATATTTACCACAAATCAGATCGAGTATACTGAATTTCACATTTATGCTAATAAAAAAATTAGGTGAGCAATAACCGAACCATTAACCTAACCGAAAACCGCTGAAACTGAACCGAACTATTCATATTTTCATTTATTTCATCATTTCATACCTCCATTTCATGTATTTCACGTTTTATACCACCATTTCATGTATTTTTATCTCCATTTTATGTATTACTAAGTAAAAACTTTAGCCCAAATTTGATTTTGGTTATCAACCGAAAACCGAAAAAATAACGGAATAAACCGAACTCATTAACTGAAAACTGATTGGTTAATTTGGTTGAGGCTATTAACTGAACCGAACCAAATTACCGTACACACACCAAAATAATACGCAACTTAATAATTCTGGACCGAATTAAACCTTTTGACGGCGTTTGGATTTACGAACGGCGGGATTGGGGGCGGCATACGGTAGGAGGCGACGGAGATCCACCACGAGCTCCGCCGGGGTGCGAGGCTTGGATTTGAAAATCCCCAATTTCATTGGTGCGGATGAATACTAGGGTTTTGGAATTGGAAGAAAGAAAGAAAGAATGGATGGTGAATATTATATGTGTATATATAGGACTAGTTTTGGATTGGATTGGATTGATGATTGTTAATTGGGGATTTGTGAGTGAAATTAGGGTTCGGATATGCATGAATTTGATGTTTAAATGATCCATTAGCAGTAGCTGCTGGAGAAATAGAGTTTGTTGATGAATCAATGAAATAATAATAATAATATATCCCAGATTTAGCGGGAAGGACTAGCTAACTAACTAAATACTTCCACGTGGCCTTTTATTATCAAACTGTTATTTAATTAATGTGATAAAAAAAAATTAATCTATAAGCTACAATTTAAGAATTTATAATCACTGATAGGAATGGCGTTTTGCAAATTAAACTAGTTTTTTTATGTTGTTTTTATTGTTTTTATAAGTTGAAACTGAGTATTTACTTATGAGTTATGATTCGGTTAAGGTTGATGATATGGCCGCACCTCGCATTAACTGTGCAACCACCAACGAATTTTTAAGTGTATCTCTTTATCTCGCATTTATTTTAAGGGATATCCTTTAACACGTTAACTCGTTTTTTACAACTATAAAAAATAAATAATTATATTTAAAAAAAATATCCATATTACTTTACTCTTTAATAAAAGCGATCTTTAACCTCTTTCATTTCTGTATCTAACGTAAGATTAAAAGCTCCAAAAGAAGAAGTGTGGTGCGCATCATTGTAAGCCTTGTGATATGGGGAATTTGTCGTGTACATTTATAAGAAGATAAACACTAACATTATTCAGATTAAAATAGTGAGCATCGCAAGGATTAGTGAGATGAAAATGAAGAGACGTTGTAATGATAACGCTATTATGTTAATGAGACATTGTAACGGTTATCTCTACTGCCTAGAGATAATATTTTCGAGAATGCAAACTCTCAGTTGAAGATCATGAAGTTAACGTAAAATATATAAGCCACTATCTACTTGAATCACTGTACATCGGGTGCCATCCCTCATATATTTATTTACATGTAAACCTCATAACATTTCAAAGAGCTTAACAAGTTGTTTTATATTAAAATGAAATTCAATAATAATAAATAAAAACCTCCTACAACAACAAACATTGCTCTCGAATTTGATTTTCTACGACCAAAATATAACATCAGGAATAACGAAAAACCTTAAATACACGTTTTCACCAGTAATATAACTTGATATATACCCTTGAAAACTTTTTGCTTGTATAAACTTTTAATATTATTAATAATTACGATAACTAACCACACATAGTTGTGTGATTTGAAATTCGCTTAGAAATAGTAAAAGTTGGCAAATGTCATCTTAAAACAAGATCATATATGATTCGTAGCAATGCAATGCTAATAGATATTTATTTTATGCGGATCATTATATTTATTTTAATTCACTGTTTGTAAGAATTCCAATAAATATCATGTTTTTGTGGAGGTGTAAAATTATATTTAGTCCATTCTTCCCGTTTAAATTTGCACTCTTCTTATGATGGTTGTCATATTTCTCCTCTTTGCATACTCAAGTCATCTCATTTTTACATTTCTTATCTTATTTGAGATACAAGTCGCCCCTAGTTTCTCCCGTAAGACTTCACTTCTTTTTGTTCCATTCTCGTGTGCCCACCTCAATCTTTTTATGTTGTGTCTTCTTAATAGCCCAACAATTAGTATTACATAACATAGTCTATCAAAGTCGCAGTGTCAAACTACAGGCCTATAAACTTGCTCATTCAATTTTGCTAGGAACCTCTTATCACACAATATTTCTATGGCCGCTCTCCACTTACACCAACCCGCTTGAACAAGGCAGGCTACGCCATCGTCTATATCTCCATTATCTTAGACAAATGATTCTAAATACTTGAACTTGGTTGTCTGTAAGACTGTTCAACCTTCGATACTAATTTGCATAACTAAAGTTACAATAAGGTACTCATTTTAGAGTTTTATTATATGATAATTTATAAATATTTTATACATTTTAATGCAATTTTTTACATAATAAGTTGCATTTTCTCACAAATCTAACCTTAATATGTTTTCTTGTTAACATCCATTGATACCAGGACCAACCTGGTCCACAAATCCTCAACCAAGAACAATCAATCTAAACATCAAGAATCAGTAGAACCAAACACAAGACAGGCAGACAGACACCATGTTTGTCCTGCACAAAATGGCTTCATCAGCATCAGCATCGGCATCGGCATCATCATCATCCTGTCACCCACTCTTCACCTCATCTTTCAGATTCTCAACAACCCATTCACCTTCTTCTTCATCTTTCCTATTCAAACCCATCTCCTATCGCCCAAAGATTCAATCTTTTTATCTTTTCAAGAAAACCCGTTACCGGTTCTTTTCGCCGGCCGCCGTAGCCACCGACCCTGCTACCGCCGTCGCCGCCGATGACCGGAATCTCTCCGACGAGGTTATAAAGGAGGCGGAGAAAGTAGTGCTTCCTACTAATGAATCGTCCAATACACTCCTCAGAATTCGTCATACTGTAAAGTCACTTCCTTTATTATTATTAATTTTTAGGTTAATAAAGGTGCATTTTGACTTTTGGAAGTCAAAGTCACAAAATTTGACATGGGTTTTGCTGAATTTTGTTAGAACGTTTAGCAATTTAGAAATTATAGTATTAATTAGTAACAATTTTATATCATTTTAAAGTTTGAAATTAATCATACTTGTAGTTTGACTTATTTTAAGTCAATTATTTTACTGCATCTCAAGGGAAATTACTGCAAACCTGATTGTGTATTAGTGTTTGTAAGCATTTATGCTTTCTTTTTAGGTGCTAGTTAATGTAAATGCATGGATGATTGCTCGGTCATTCTGTCTAATTGGTTATATATATGTGTGGATACAGTGTGCACATGTGATGGCAATGGCAGTTCAAAAAGTGTTTCCGGATGCTAAAGTAACGATTGGTCCATGGATTGAACACGGGTTTTACTATGATTTTGATATAGAGCCGTTGACTGATAAGGACCTCAAGAAGATTAAAAAGGAGATGGTATGTTGTTGAGCATTGGTTATGTAGTCATATGTTTTCCATACTCTTTTGAGTCGCAATACATTGTTGTTTCACGGTACATAATTCGTTTTCTTGAATTTTAATCATATTTAGGATCGTATCATCGGTAGAAATTTACCATTAATAAGAGAAGAAGTGACTAGAGATGAAGCAGAAAAAAGAATAACCGCCATTAATGAACCGTACAAATTGGAAATCTTGAATAGCATCAAGGAAGAGCCTATTACTATATATCATATCGGTAACACTTCCCTTACATTCTTTGACACTTATAAGTCAAAAGTCAATACCTTTATTCATTGTAATTGATTTTTTAATTGTGAGCTATCCATTGCTTTAGGTAATGAATGGTGGGATCTTTGTGCGGGCCCTCATGTTGAAACTACTGGAAATATTAATAGGCGAGCCGTACAACTTGAATCTGTTGCGGGTGCGTATTGGAGAGGAGATGTGAATAAACCTATGCTTCAAAGAATTTATGGCACCGCGTGGGAGAGTGAAGAACAATTAAAAGCATATTTACACTTTAAAGAAGAAGCTAAACGTCGCGATCACAGACGTCTTGGTCAAGATCTTGATCTCTTTTCCATAAAGGTAGTTAGCCTTAAGGCTTAAACACTAAACCCTGAACACTATATTTTATAAAAAAAAATATATATATTTTTATAGGGGTCTTGGCCAATAACTTGATCTCTTTTAGTCAGCCTTCATTCAACCCTGAACCTTGAACCATAACATTGTATATTTCGAAAAGATAATATTTTTACTGGCGTCTTGGCCAAGATCTTGATCTCTTTTAGTCAGCCTTAATTCCTTAAACCCTAAACCCTGAAGCATAATATTTAGTATTTCAAAAAGATTATATTTTTACAGGCATCTTGACCAAGATCTTGATCTATTTTAGCCAGCCTTAAACCCTAAACCCTGAAGCATAATATTTAATATTTTAGATTATATTTTTACAGGCGTCCTGGCCATGATCTTGATCTCTTTTAGTTAACCTCACGCCCTAAATCCTAAACGATGAACCATAATATTTGATGTTCTAAAAAGATTATATTTTTATGCATCTAAAGGATGATGCTGGTGGAGGGTTAGTTTTCTGGCATCCAAAAGGAGCTGTTGTGAGGCACATAATTGAAGATTTATGGAAAAAAGTTCACACAGAACGGGGTTATGATCTTTTATATACTCCCCACGTAGCAAAGGCGGACCTTTGGAGTATTAGTGGTCATTTGGATTTCTACAAAGAGAACATGTATGACCAGATGGAAATAGAAGAAGAACTTTATCAGCTTCGCCCAATGAACTGCCCCTACCATATTTTAATTTACAAGCGAAAACCTCACTCGTATCGTGATTTCCCAATTCGGGTTGCAGAGTTAGGCACGGTTTATAGATATGAATTATCTGGAAGCTTACACGGGCTTTTTCGTGTAAGAGGCTTCACTCAGGTAAACACATATATCATTTATCTGTCTCTTCTGATTGATTTACATTTATACATTGTTGATTACTTTATATTGTTGATTTATAGGATGATGCACATATATTTTGCTTAGAGGATCAAATTAAAGATGAAATCAAAGGCATCTTGGATCTTACCGAGCAAATGTTGCTCCAATTTGGCTTTGACAAGTATGAAGTCAACCTCTCGACTAGACCCGAGAAAGCGGTTGGTGATGATGATATATGGGTTAAAGCTACGGGCGCATTGAAGGACGCATTGGATGATAAAGGATGGGCTTATGAAGTTGATGAAGGTGGTGGTGCCTTTTATGGCCCGAAAATTGATCTCAAGATTGAGGACGCTCTCGGTAGGAAGTGGCAATGCTCTACCATACAGGTACTTAAGGGCCGACCGTTTTATGCTTTATCTCTAATGTGTAAATCGAAAAACATGCTAGAAAGGAAACAGGCCAAAATGAGTAATGGATTAAAAATGTTTAAATTATAGAAAATTAGACCAAAATGGTGTTGGGTCAACCCAATCTGACCCATAAAAAGTTACACATTTTGACCCGTTACCCAACATGTACTACCCTGGAACAAAGTTGTGAATGTTATCATCGCAATCTAACAAGACTGTTCAAGATTTTAGCCCAAAATTATAAAAAACTAGACAAAATTTATGTTGGGTCAACCTGGCCCGACCCTTACCACATTACACATTTTGACTTGTGACTCAACTCATCTTACCCTGCAATAAAGTTGTGAACTTTATCATGGTAATGAAACAAGAATGTTCAAGATTTCAACCCAAATTATTGAAAGTTAGACCAAAACGGTGTCGGGACAACCCAAACATGTTGACCCAATATCTAACTTGTCCTACCCTGCAATAAAGTTGTGAACTTTAATACTTTATCATGGTAATCAAACACTGCAATAAAGTTGTGAACTTTATCATGGTAATCAAACAAGAATGCTCAAGATTCCAACCCAATTATAGAAAATTAGACCAAAACTGTTTCAGGTCTACCCGACCCGTACAAAGTTACACATTTTGACCTGCTACCCAACTTGTCCTACATTGCAATAAAGTTGTGAACTTTATCATGGTAATCACACAAGATTGTTCAAGATTTTAACCCAAATTATAGAAAATTAGATCAAAAATGTGTCAGGTCAACCCAACCTGACCCGTAGAAAATTACACATTTTGACCCTGGACCCAACTTGTTCCGCCCTGCAATAAAGTTGTGAACTTTATCATGGTAATGAAACAGATTGTTTGTTTTTATAGGTCGACTTTAACTTACCACAACGTTTCGACATCACATATATTGATTCAAACTCAGAAAAGAAGAGGCCCATTATGATTCACCGAGCCGTTCTTGGATCTTTAGAGCGGTTCTTTGGTGTACTTATCGAGCATTATGCTGGTGATTTTCCGTTGTGGCTTTCTCCAATTCAAGCTCGAATTCTACCAGTCACTGACACACAGGTAGTCAAATCAAGTTTGACTTTCTGTTAAATGTCTAAATAGCATTTAGATTTAAGATTATAACAAGGTATTGCTATCATTTTAGCTTGAATACTGCAAAGATGTTACTGAGAAGATGAAAGCTAGTGGGATACGCGTTGAGTTGTGCACAGGTGAGCGGCTGCCAAAGCTTATTAGAAATGCAGAGAAGCAGAAGATACCATTAATGGCCGTTGTGGGGCCCAAGGAGGTAGAGACACAGAGTGTGACTGTTAGATCTAGGTTTGGTGGGGAGCTGGGAACGATGGCAGTTGATGATTTTATCAGCAAGATCAAGGAGGCTGTCGACAATCGAACGTCTGTTTGACACGGTTGTAAATCAAGATTGTTTGGGTCAATTGATTAGTCATTGGTTTTGATAGAAATACAAAATGTAATACAGGTACATTCGAATAATAACATAATTACTGTTAGTTGATGTTCATCCAGTCAAATAATGTATCTAATTCGATGCACGCAACAAGCCAAAGTTAGTTATCAACTGCTAGATGGAGTATGATAGTGTTTTGGTAGAGAAATGTCTAGTTTGATAAGTATAAAATAAACCTATGTGCTGATTTGGACGTTGTATGGTATGATAGCCCCTTAATTATTCTGTTAAGATGTTACCTCTGAATCTATCAGAGGTAAAGCGTGTTTTGGTTACACTTTTTAATAGCTCATGGAGCCTCTTAATGGTTCACTTTTAGATACTTGTTGAATAATTTGGAGGTTACCTCTTAATTACTTATTGATTTGACACAAGATTGCAAACCCATTAATGTGTAGCAAACCTTGTTTTAGAAATTTGTATGCGAAAGATTCATTACTGAGTTATACTGCTGGCAAGGTTGAGGGGGAACTCGATGCCCAAGTATTAATTAGGAAGATCTGATATATTTTTTGATTAGCCGAGTTGAATTATATTTACTAAAATCCACCAACTAAAAAGAATTAGTATGGGCAAAACCAAATTACATAACAAGGAGCGGGTTTTTCAATCACTTGATCCAACTAGTTTTAAATTTAACAGATCTACTCGGAACCCATAAAAACACCAAGGCCACTATCGAATCAACCAAAGGCTTCATCCTAAGGCCATTATTGTTAAAAACCTTATCATTTTGTTTCCTCCAAATGAATCACCAAGTCTAGAAAATAGCTCCGATTAATAGTTTGGTCACGTGCACTCAAATATGTTCCTATATTTGAGAATGTGGCCAAAACATCACCATACTCTAACTTATCAATCATTAACATAACCAACAGTTGTTTCTCATCAACGCTCTCGTCTCCCAATACTATGCCGATACCCCAACCATAAAAAAAAAAGTAAAACTCAAAAGGAAAAGGAAGAAAAACTAGAAAAAAGAAACGTAAAACCAAAAAAAAGAAAATGAAAAAAAAAAAACTATTAAAAATGGTTTAACTTGTAATTTTTAAGTTTTAGTAAAAAAGAAAAAAGGGTAAAGTATTCGTTCTATGGTTTGTATTAAGAAATAAAATGGAAAAATTTAACATTTTTAGTTTTTATATATATATATATATATATATATATATATATATATATATATATATATATATATATATATATATATATAATAATAATAATTTATTTCTTTTAGGTTGGACATATATGCAATTAATGAAGTATGCAGGGGTATATGTAATTGGCCCTAATCAGAGACCCATCGTTTTCTAAATTGTAATATTGTTCAAGCGTTTTATGTAAAATTGTGTTAGGATTGGTAGGCCTTGGTTAGGTATAATCTTAGTTGAAATCAGAGGAAAGGAGATGGGTGCAGATAGGGGTGTCAATCGTGTCGGGTTGGTGGATTGACGAGTTGATGGATTTCGGGTTGGTATGCTAAAATTCTTCAACTCTAACCCAACCACTATATATATTCGTGTCGTGTCGTGTCGACCCATTTAATTTGTCGTGTTCGGGTCGTGTATCAGGTCAACTCATTTTACATTCATTTATGAATATGAGTAATACGTAGGGACTTAGTAACGATTTAAACAATTAAATAGTGGTGTGTACGGTTCGGTTCGGTTCGGTTAATAACCAATATCAAACTTGGGCTAAAATTTTGCTTAAAATATATGAAATGAATGCTTAAATACATAAAATGAAGGTATAACTACATGAAATGAAGGTATAAATATATGAAATTGAGATATTAGTATATGAAATGGAGATATAAATACATGAAAGTGATAGTATTATACTATCAATACGTATCATACATGAAATAGAGGAAAAAATGGCTTGAAAATATGAAAAAAAAATGAAGAGTTCTGTGCGGTTCGGTTAATTCGGTTATTCCGATTCGGTTTCGTCGATTTCGGTTCGGTTTTGGTTAACGATTCGATTATTGCTCACACCTATAACTAATTACTCGTATCCATATAAAACATTTTAATAGTTTGTGAAAGATCTAATTATATTTGTGTATTTATCTTTCATTATTAACTAACGAACTTGGTTTACATGTTTAGCTCAATAGAATAAAAAACGAATGGAAATAATTTGAGAAATGAGAATAGACAATTAATACTAATAAAATAAAAATGTTGGAAGTGAAAGATAGATAAAAGCATTTAAAAAAAATAGATTTAATAGATATATGAAAAATTAAAAATCAAAAGTATTTAATATTAAAATTTGCAACTCTTATCTCTAAAATAAAAATATTAACTTCTCTAAAATTCTTAAACGGTTTAACAGGTTAACCCATTTTCTAAAGGGTCGGGTTGACCCGTTTTCTAAATGGGTTAGGTTCGAGTTGACCTGCATAAGAAACGACCGTGTCAGCCGACAAAAACTTATACGTTTTCATGTCGAGTTTAGATCGTCATAAGCCAATTCTGTTTGAAAATTGTGCCCGGATTAATGCTTCTGACGACAACGAGGTGGAGAAAGTAGTACTTCTTACCAATGAATCATCCAATACACTCAGAATTCGTCATACTGTAAGAACGTACACTTTAGCATTAATCAAGATTTTGTTAACATAATTAAATGCTTAGATGATTGATCGGTCTAATTAAGTGATTATATTTCATATATATGGATACAGTGTGCACATGTGATGACAATGGCAGTTCAAAAGGTGTTCCCGGATGCTAAAGTAACCATCGGCCCATGGATCGAACACGGGTTTTACTATGATTTTGATATGGAGCCGTTGACCGATAAAGACCTCAAAAAGATTAAAAAGGAGATGGTAGGTTGTTGAGCATCGGTTCTAGAGTCTAGTAAAAGAGCAGGTGAAAGGTTCGTGAGATGTCTTAATAAATAAATTGGCTTAAAAGTGCAACATTTGTACTTCTTTATTTGTTAGAACGTCCCTCAAACCGTCACTTGCTAAAATAAGTCTCGCATCTTCTTGATCTTGCTTGTGTTGAAATGCAAAATTTGGATTGGGTATAGTCCATGGTAAGTCTTCCTTGTCTACACCTTGATTACAGGCATACACCATCGCATCCGCAAGTGTAAGTCTTCTTTCAACGTTAGTGTTGTTAACCTAAAATATAAAAACTAACAATCGAATTATTCTTGTGAAAGATTTATCAAGTTCTTTAATTATGAACAAGATGAACATTTATCAAGAACTTCACTTATATAAATTACTGTTTGAGGCTAGAGGCGTAAAGAAAACCGGGCCAAATTGAAGAACTTAACTTATATATGTCACTGGGCCTCATACCGGCCCAACTTAACATATTCTCACAGACTGCTACAATTAAATGAACCTGCGATATAACAAACCATAAGCCGAGGTAGAGGTGCACAAAAAACCCGAATCCGAAACCGGACCCGAAAAAAATACCCGGAACCGGTTTTTTTTATACCTGGGTTTTTAATACCCGAACTCGTACCCAACCCTACCCGTAGGGTACGGATAGGGTATGCATTTTAGTACCAAAACCCATACCCGGAACCGGGCCCGATTTATACCCAGTAATACCCGAAACCCGGAACCGGTTACATACCCGGAACCGGGTTTTTCCGATACCCGAAACCGAGTTTTTAAAATACCCGATCTATACCCAAAATTACCTGAAAAATACCCGAAAATACCCCTAAAAATTGTAACACCTTAAAAAATCCAATCTATACCCGGAAAAAACCCCAAAAAACCCAAAAATAGGGTTTTTATCAATACCCGAAAATAGGGTATTCAAATACCTGGTTTTAGAATACCCGGTTCCATACCCGACCCAAACCCGATGCATAGGATATGGTTTTTAAAGACAATACCTGGACCCGAACGCGACCCAGGTATTACCAATACCCGAATTTCCAATACTCGATCATACCCGAACCCGGTTCCATACCCGAACCGGGGTATTTAAAAAATCTGATTTGTGCACCTTTAAGCCGAGGTATTATGCACTCATTTAGCATTATTGATAATGTGGGTGATGTATACTTTCAGGTAAAAACTCATTTAGCATTATTGTTAATGTGTGTGATGTATACTTTCAGGTAAAAACTCAAACACAGAGAATAATATAACAAGTTCCTCGGGATGATTATAATATGTTTTAAGTTTAGGTTATGTTATAACTTAATAAATTTATAACGATCTTAACTAAATTATGTTGTGATCGTAACTTTCACCCTAACTTTTCAAGAACACAAATTAATTAAATAATCCAATTTCGATAACTTGGAATTACGTCGAACAACCTTTTAGTTGATTATATTGCAATTCTATTTCGCCATGTTTATACGTTTGAAAAATGAAAAATTAATAACGATTGATTATATTGCAAGGGTTTTATGTTAATTCTAACAAATATTGTTACTTATCAAGCAAACAAAACTTAGTTGTTAAATGAGTCTCTTCTTTTACCGTTTATTTTCTAGTTACTTATTCTACATCAATTTACGGGCTTGTGTTGTTTTATGAAGACTACGATGATTGAGGTTGAACACGTAAAAGTAAAGATTGATCAACGAAGCAAAGACAATAACAATGAGGGAAACCAAGAGCGAGTTTCATAGTCGGATCATTGAGGCCAGTCATCATCTTCAGCTCTTTATGATCTTGGAATGACCAGTGTCGATGTATGAACAAAATATCAAAGTCATCAAGTGGCCCCAAAACTCTTATCTTCAAGAAAAAGGTTATATCGACTTTTCATGTAAAAACACAACGTTTTCTCAATTATAGCTACACTTTATTGTCTAGTTGTCTACCTAACTTAGGTTGCATACTAAAATAGTAAAGTGGCAACTACAAATATTATACATATTTTATCATCAAAACATGTATATATGTTCATGTTTATTGTCTTATGAAACGTACAATAACATGCAAACTAATTAAACGCAATGCACTAGTCACGTCTATATTTAGCGTTTGCGTGTCATATTAATTAATCCTGGCCCCATGCATACTAAGATCATCAAATGACAACGATCAACATTATAAATCATTTCATCAAACCACATGTTTAATTATTCGGGTTCATTGTTGTTAGAATATTAATTATACTTAGAGTTAATCGTTATTAGTGATTTAGAGTTAGGCCCATTAGAATAAAGTTCATATTTTGTTTGTATATACTATTGCTGATTGTAACAAATTATTAGTCTCAATAAGACACCTCTTTGACCTTCACAATTATGTTATGAACACATACAATGATCATCTAGTCACATAATCTTTAGTGTTTATGTGCAAAATAACACTGCTTGTGGAAACTTGTTTAAATTATATGATATTATGAAAAATAATTCAATGAACATTATTGTGTACATGGAAAGAAATTTGGAGTATCAACTTCTTGTGTGTTCTTTTTACACCTACTATGGGATATGAGGTGGTGGAGATTGAAGAATGGACCACCTTGACCAATGCAATTTCATTAATCTCATAACTTGATCACTCTACTTTTCTTTTTCTCTTTTAATCCTCTAAACTTTATTGTACCTAACTAACGCTCGTTACAACTTTGGTTCGATCCGTCATCGTCCATCCTATCAGTGCATTTTTTTCCTCTTTAAATCGAAAGCGTCAAGTTGTTAGGATAGCGACGCCACAGTTCTTGGAAAAGTTTACGGGAAACTTTAGTCCTTGTAGTATCAAAATGAGCAGAAACCGTCCTTGTAGTATTCAAATGAGTGAAAACAGTCCTTGTAGTTCCTTTTGCTTCCTTTTCTTGATAGCACAAGAAATAAACATCCATGTTACCCTCATGAATCATGATTTATGATAACTTCCGTAGAATCTCAATCATTGAATAGCATATGAACACCACAAGTTGTTATGATTCTATTGTACAGACAACTTAGCTAAGGTTTAAGAATAATATAGTAGAATCATTGATTACAGAAATTACTTGGCACATAAGGTACCATCAAATATCTATCAATAGCAATAAAAAGAGACTGATAATGGCATCTGGTCATAGAAATGAGGAGTCACCAGAAGAATATTAGTGGAGGAAGCAATTATTAAACTTAAGGTTTAAGTATAGTACAATCAGTATAGGCCAATCCCAATCATAAATAGTATTTGGTACAAGTTGGTACTTGTTTGGCTCCCATTTGAACAACATTATACCACTTGCCTTTGACTTTTTGACTTCTCCTGGTGTTGACACTAATCACTAATCTCTTTTTCTTCATAAAATATATTATTCATTAACGAAGCGATAAGATAATGATGCTGTCCCAGTAAGTGCAATCAAGATTCATGCCCCGAAATGAATGGTTTTCCATGTTAATAAGTGGTTGACTACCTTTTTAGTAATCACAAACCATCATGATTTTGCAGACCAAAATCAATGCATCATCAAGCCGTGGTCACAAAAATTTACCAAATTCTTTAACATATTCGTTCTTTTATCGCTTCATGTGTCATATATGTACCTGGCATGCACTCGAGTTAATTATACATTGATTAATTAACTGAACATTTTAAGTGTGACACTAGTAAATGTTGTATATTTTGGTTAGTCTATAACCCAAATCAATCAATTAAACGAACAAACAAACCTGGTAATCTTGTATGCGATTGTATGATAATGAAATAGCAACCTGGATTAATCTCTGAATCGTGAATCACTTTCAGATAAACCTATTTGCGGGTTACACGCAATAATTTATCGGATAAGACAGAGATTTCTGCACATGGAATTGAATTTTGATTGTTCCATTTGATGAAGATCACGAGCGAATCAAGTAACCATCGTCCTCTCTTCTGTATATTCGATTAAGATCAGTATGGCTATGAAAATCATCGGTTTATTAAAACCAATTACATGAGCCCAAGTAATAATCCATTACAATATTACAAGCCCATTTAACTTTATATTTAAGTCCAAGTAAATAATTACTTAAGTCCAAATAACATTAGTATTAAATTGAGCCCGCACTCCCGCGTCACCTAACTCGTTTAATTTCTTATGTTATTTCTTCAATCGATAAGTTACTCCAATAGCACTAAAATAACCAACAATCCTTCCCTATTTTAGTGGTATCCATGATCAACTTAACCATCCTCACATAAACACAAACACTATGCATAAATGAAAATGTCCTATGGATTGAATTTTCATCTTAGTATTTACACGTTACAAATATTAGAATATCTTGGGTGTCGCTATGAATTGAACCCAAGTTATCCATTTTTAATGCCTGTAGGTAAATACACATGCGTTTCAAATCCAAATTCCACTTGACACTATATTTTACTAGCCTGTGTCCTAATCTTTCAAAGAATATATCAAAGCTCAAGTCCAAAGCTTCTTGAAGCGGCTAAACTTCATATTCTTATAGGTAGTTCATTATTATTACACCCACACTGCAATTTATCAATGAACTATTAAGAAGCTATACTTCAACCTACTTTATCTTGCGGTCCGAACACATACCTTGGGATGATTATATTAATGTGTTCCAATATCGTTATGACAAACTTGCCACATTGAATTCAGCATCTAACGTTGTATTAGATGGGAATTGGATGTCTTGACATAAGATATTTAAGTATGGACTTTAAACCCATCCCCATGACTGATATGTTCGCGAGATCTCTTCCTAACTCTTTAGTTAGACCATCAGCCAAATTATACTCATAAATTACAAACTCAACAGATATCACATCTTGCATGATGAGCTCATGAATCATGCTACGTATAGTATATAACCGTCTAGACTTTTCATTATACATATGACTATTACCTTTAGTCAACACTATCCCACCTGATAGATTTTGGTGATATCGGTTTGACCACAATAGAATTTCATAATAGCAGTTTCTTAGCCATTCAACCACTTTTATCAGTTGTTGTAGATGCTAGAAACTAGCATTCCATTGTCAAATGATGCAAATTCATTCATTAATTACCCAAGAAACGAAACCTCCCCATAAGAGAGAATACGCATCCACTTATACAACTTGCATCATAATACCATTCTAAAACTGAAGGAAAACCTGAATAACACAAACCATAGTTCATGGTTTCTTTCAGGTACTTAAGCAGTCCGTTTACTGCTTGTCAGTGTTGAGCACAACTAATTACTAGCATACCTGCTCAACTTACCCACAACATAAACCATGCCAGTCCTTGTGCTAATCATAACACACATTAAGCATCCATAAGCCTGCCAATTGAATCTATGGGAGTACTTAAAAGAGAACAATTGAAATAATTAAATTTCTTCAATACTATGTAATGATCTGTGTCATGGTTCTACCATTGTTATTCCCTTTTATTATTATACCTAGGATAACATCAACCTCCTCCAAATCCTTTATATGAAAACTAGAAAATAATAATTTCTTTGTCTTATTAATCTCTCAAATCCGAGTAAGATAACAAGAAATTGATCATTTCTTTTAAGATTCTATTTTCCTTTTATTCTAAAATAAAACACACAGTCTTCCCTGCTTTCAAATGATTATGGCATACAAACATATTCAATAGCAAATGGGACGTTAATATTTTGTTTAAATACTCCATTACATAAATACCAGAATCCAACAAAGGTTCCACGTCGAGATATATAAAAATTCATCTAACTCTATTTAAAACCAAAAAATATTTAGAATAAATCCAGACAAGAGGTTCTTATAATCCCTAAAACATACAACACATAATCCAAAACAAATGTTTTCCACGAGTAAATAAAAGTCTTCAACTTTTACATTTCTCATCCTAAGTACAGATCCATCTTCAACTGGTTCAAATTCTTCAAACCATTCTAGATCCTTGCATACTTGACTCGTGTCAGCCGAGTCTGCCCACCATGCAAGTATGTTATCCTGTACATAGTAGAATTCAGAAATAAACTATACATAATTCTTAACTGAATTATACTTAAGAACCATTGAACTATTTAAGTCCAATAACAAACCCGAAACCAGGGTTTAGTTTATTTCACACCCAAAGGATTTTCCTAACTTGTATACTTCTAGTGAGTTGATTATTACGTGGGTCGTGGCCCATCAACCTCATGTGTGTACCATTTGGATAAATATTTTAATAATATTTTTATTTCATTCAAATTTCAAAATAAATTTTGTTTCTCTAAAACAATCCAGTTATGTGTTTTACAAAATTTAACATATCTCTAATGAAGCAGTGAATCAACTAGAAAACTCAAGGCTTTTGCAATTTAAAGTAGAATTAACGTACCTTTAGGAATCTGCAGTAAAATATATATTAACCGCGTGTTTTTGAAAATGCCAATCTTATTGTTCCATCAAAATGCCACAGAACACCAAGCTATATTAACCGCGTCTCTCTTTGTTTCTTCTAGAAACATCTTAGACCATGTCAAAAGTGACTTACACTTTCATTGATTCAGATGAAATGGATACGATCATCAATAATAAAACAAACACCAGATGGGTTTCAAAATGATTTATCTAAATAATGATTTCATGCATTTGCATTAAACGAATATTAATCTTCTATTCTAATGCAATTATATAGTGATCATTATCCATTGATTTTATATATGATTTTATGGCTTTAAATGAAAACTAAATCATATAGCAATCATTATATACAATCACTGTCCACTAATTTCTTGTGAAATTACAATTGTATAGGTAGACATGAGGAACTCATATTATGTATATATAAGCATATACGAAACTTTATTTAATTCATCATATCAGGAGTTTACCAATTAAGAAACATAATCTAATCATGTTTTAATTGTATCACATGCATCAGGTTGAATAAAGAAGAAAATTAAAGTACGTACAAATTGTGTACTTTAACTTTTACGCATTATCCATGATTTCATATGAATTTTTAAAATAATAAAATTTAATATAATTTTCCATGGTGAATAAATATATCACCACATCATGAGGCAAATTACTGGATGTTGTTATGTTTTATACTTTCATGTGAAAAATTCTATCCATTAACCCTTCCAGAAGTGCGTATATATTTCTAAAATAACATGCAATGGAATCAAATGGATTAAATTAAATCTCAAATTGAAATCCAATCTGATATTTGATACTTATGTTACTAAACCATACGAATTAAATTCACCATATGTGAATTAGGGTTTCAAGAAAACTTACAGTCAACCGAGACATAACAATGAACCCAGAATTATTCATTAATAACCAAATCAAACCCTAATAGGTTTATCTTTGTTGTATATTTTGGTTAGTCTATAACCCAAATCAATCAATTAAACGAACAAACAAACCTGGTAATCTTGTATGCGATTGTATGATAATGAAATAGCAACCTGGATTAATCTCTGAATCGTGAATCACTTTCAGATAAACCTATATGCGGGTTACACGCAATAATTTATCGGATAAGACAGAGATTTCTGCACATGGAATTGAATTTTGATTGTTCCATTTGATGAAGATCACGAGAGAATCAAGTAACCGTCGTCCTCTCTTCTGTATATTCGATTAAGATCAGTATGGCTATGAAAATCATCTGTTTATTAAAACCAATTACATGAGCCCAAGTAATAATCCATTACAATATTACAAGCCCATTTAACTTTATATTTAAGTCCAAGTAAATAATTACTTAAGTCCAAATAACATTAGTATTAAATTGAGCCCGCACTCCCGCGTCACCTAATTCGTTTAATCTCTTATGTTATTTCTTCAATCGACAAGTTAATCCAATAGCACTAAAATAACCAACAGTAAAATCCATTAATTCGTGGATCCGCCATAGGGCATATCAGACTTTGCATACATAGTTTTAAAGGCAGCATAATGTTGCAAATAAATAAATGGAATTCTAAAAAGGAATTAAGCTTTCTAACAGGATAAAGATGAGCTTTGATGAGCTGGCCTAAAGCATACAAATTATATATGCCAATTAGTTCTGTATGGTTCAGATTTCACTTAACTAATTTTGTTTTCTTTCACTTTTGTCTTGAATACAATTGGACTATTAGTGATACCAAGATCACTTACTACAACAGGAAAGAGGGCCAAATAAATAATTTTCATGATTTGGTAAGTACTAGCTTGACTTAGTTTACTACATACGCACATAAACTTATTATATATATAAAATGAACAAGTAAAATAAATTTAAGGCCACATGAACCAAGACTGACTGATATGCTTTCACAAGACAATATCAGTAGCAAGATAAGGTGCCCATAAAAGTCACATGAGATCTGGGAAAAAATATGTAAGGAATTTTTCAATTCCTTTTAAAGTGCATACCTTTAATGCAAGCAAGAATCAAATTATGAACAAAGTGCTGCAATTCCTGTGGTACTAGCAACATGGATCTGCCACAATTCTATCAAAAGTATTGATTCTTTATGTAGATATTCCTCTGATCTAATTTGTTGATCAATAAAGCATAAATTCTTATAATAACATAAAATATTATGGGATTTTTGAGCTTAATAAATAAAAAACCAAACACCAAACTGTTTAGATAAGTCAGAAAACAAGATGGTATGATAAGATTCAACTGTACTTCATACCGAATCAAGATCTTGTTTATGTTTCAACTTCTTTCTGCTTAAACCAAGAAATTTTAGTTTTTTTTTTATAATATTGTTGTAAAGTTTTAGTTAACCTAGCTTATAAGTGACCCCACAAAATACCATAAATAAAAATAAAAAAAAACCAAAGTGAGTCCTTAAAAAAAGCACTTCCATAAACATTTTTGTGATAAGTACTACCACTAACTCCACCACTATCAACATGCCATTATAGAAAGGACTCCTTTTTAAGCCCTTTTCTCTTGCATTCATTCCTACATAACCAAAAGAGGCAGTGTATAGTTTCTTTAAATTTAAAATCAAAGAAAAACGCTCCTCACACTGGCGGAGATGAGGCGGATACTGGCGGCCATGAGGCAGAACATTGAAAACATGAGGAAAAGTCATAAAGTGGTTGATGAAAACATGCTAGGAGAAGGAAATGGAACTGAGTTTCCAATTATAGCTCACCATACAAGGCAAGGGCGAAACGGGTTTTCTCTTATACACAGTATAGTTAAAGCTCCACTCTCACTTGTCTCATGCATATCTTCTCATCCACATATAAATGGTACCACTGATGGCGTATGGGTTTCGGGTGATCGCACACGCGTATCAGAGGTGAATCATCTTATGGTTAGTGATAGCATGCGTTATGCTATCTTGATGTGAAGTTTTAAGTAGTGATGATCACTTTAGTACCGGTATTATGAGATATATTTACGTCGGTATATTCTTATATTTCTATCGATCCATCATCTCATGTAGTAGATTAGATAAAATATACAGTGATCAATACATAAAAATTGGGGTTGAGCCATATATCATTTATAGCATGTATATATGTATTATTAATTTCAGCATGTTTTTTCTTTTTTCTTTTTGATCAGTTTATTGTGCTGAAAATATCTTGTTATAGTTTGTATAAAACCGAAATGGTTGTTACTAAATTTGAATTTAAACGCGTTCCTTTTGACTCTTAAAAGTCTAAAGGCTCGGCCGGGGACTATTTTGGGATGATGCTAGTGATATCTATGCGACTCAATCAAGCATATTACTATATTTGATCTAGATTCAGACCTAGTGCATGATTGTAAGAAGTTGTATTCAGCATCTTGGTAAAGCATACCAAATGATAGTACAATCTGTCAGCATAGACATTCTTTAAAAAGTGAAAGTAATACACTCAAAGTTAAAGGTAAATTGAAAATGAAAGAAAGCCACTTACTACCCTACAAAAACTAAAAGTTTAGATATATTTTTGCATTTATTATAATAAATGTATATGTATATGTATATATAGCTGAAATCATAAACACGGTTCATACATAGCAGTTATGAGCAGTTGACAAACCAATGCTTCTTCTTAGATGCAATGTTTAAAGTGAATGCTTTCTAGAATCAATTATTAAAAATCAAATAAAACGACATACACGAGTTGCGGTAATCTACATCTAAAGAGTGGCATAGCTAGTAAAAGGCGAATGGGAAGGGAAAGTGATTAGCTTATAATGTGATGTCTGATTAGACAGATAACTAACTACCTGTTTAAGCTTAAGACTGCTTTATATATCTCATTGGCTGTCAGATGCTTATGACAAAACAAAGTTATAAAACTAATAGTTATCATACTTGTGTCTATTTTAGTATCTCCTGTTTGGTAGAACAAAAGAAAGAACCTGTGAATGTTATTATCACTAAAGGAAAGACAACATGCAACTAAAGTAACTTTAAAGTACAATCATTTATCTCAGAAAGAAAGCCCTTTAGGTAATTGAGCATTGATATATAGGAAGGGTGACTCCAATACTTAACCCTGCATCTATACTTGTGTATTTGACTTAAGGCTGTTGACCATTATACATTTTTCATTTTAACTTTTCACTAACTATGCAAATATGAAGCAACCTCCGATTTATAAATAATTCTAAACCCAGCGTGAACCCTGTCAGGGACATTTCCCCCTTCAACCCCTTGGTCGCTAACAGGTTTTGCCCCCTGGAGCCACCGATTGAGCATAGTTTTGTACAACGGTGTACTCTACACCTTCCAACTTGTAATAATGTTATATCCGTTTCTCTTTGATCTTAAGAGCACCCATAATGATGGTTATTCACCCCTGTCCGGATCTAGTTGCCATGGGACGAACCCAAGGCAAATGGACCACCATTGATGTGGGGTGAAAGTACGGGACTCGAGTCTAGATAGTTGGACGAGGTAGTGGACATAAGTGGTGGGTCCCATATTCCCATCAATGGCTCCTTGCATTTGTTAAAAATAAGTCAAAAAGGTTTTTTGTAAATAAAACCAATGGTTATATGGCTTTTTTTTTAAAAAATATTTCAAATTAAATTATATAAATTAACATACACATACATTCATACTTCATACCTACATCTCTCAACAATTCTCTTAATAACACACTTTCAAACACAAAAAAAAAAAAGAATGATAATACTTTGTTTCAATAACTTTTACATCATGCCGCAACTCCATACCCGAGCCAACTCATCCTGACTTCAAACTCTAGACAATGCCCAACTCCAAACATGGGTTCTTGCTCAATTTTAACACCCCGGTTATCCACCCTTCCAACACCAGAACTAGGGGTTGCAGGATTTTCAAAATGTAAAAAATGTACCAAATTTTCAACAAGTTCAGTTTCCAATTTCCACCATGATTTCATCCCGGCTTTAATCCGAACGCACTACATCCATCATCGGCTTTAATCCGAACGCACTACATCCATCATCCCCATCTACTCAATCGCCGTGAACACAGTCCCAGTTGCTCATGTGAGTAGAAAGTAAGGGGAAACCTAATGTCGAGAATCTTCTAAGGCAATAGTCGTAATACATATATGGAGCGTTGATGAAGCAGTACTTCTAGCCTATGCATACATTCACACCTATGTCGACTCGAACACCAGAAGCAGCCAAAAAACATCGATTTCTAGGCTCGTGCCTATAAGTATATTTGCACGAAATCGGAGAGTAATGGCCCGGATCGAATTAAACACCGGAGAATATTTTGGCACAACTCACCAATTTTATTAATCAAGAAAATAACTCAAAACTTGATCAATTCTCCAATAACCCTTACATGAATTCTTTGGGTTTATATAGAGGCTCGATTACAATTAGAGTAAAACACAAACTCCTATTTATCTATTAAATAAAATTTCATCTCTATCTAATAAATAAAATAGATAATTATCTCTAATTATAATAATTAATTAATTAATGAGATCGATCCATTAGCTCGAACCGGCCCCACCTTCCCGACCCATAATTCGGTTAGGGAATTACCTCCAACAGAGAGAGCCTTCGATCCGCTGAAAATTTAAAGTCACATTGTCATATAATGGAAGGCACATTTAACAAGTTTACTGTGTTTTTCAACCACAACTAACGTGACGAGAAAAGGGTGATATGATGATCAAGTCATGGCCTATGATAAAAAGCAGTGCACGAAGAGATGAAATCTGTTTTTTAAGTACGAGTGTGTGTGGAATGGAGCCAAAAATGGGCAAAACGGGTCAGTTCAATAAAAAAGGACGAAGACTTCAACTTCGAAGGACTACATCACATTAGCTTCTGACACACATACAAGCATTAAGGTCAATCTCAAGGACACGAATGAGGAACTAACGTTCAATGTTGCCAATGAAATTAGAGACTTGCCGTGCCATAGAATGAGGTGGAGAGGGGGTATCTATTTATAGGCCACAAGATACCATTCCAATGCACAAGGTGCCAAGGACGCTATAGAAAATGCCACATTGGCCCCAATCATGGTGCCCGCGAAAGGGTGTTTTGCACGTTTCCAAACTGTTTAAAAAATTTTATTAGTTTTATTAATATAGTTAAATACTATCGTGACCCATTTCCTACACCAAACTCCCACTAATCTATATCTATACTATTTATGATAGGAGTGATCTGCAAATTAAGACATTTCATTTTTAAGTAATTTACAAAATATTTAACACAATGCACAACTATAATACATGTTGAAAAAGGGTAATATAGTCTTTCAAGTAAAAATATCTCATGTTCATTTTATATATTTATAATTCTCACCTTTAACTTTAGTTAAATTAAAAAAATAGTTGCAAGTTTGCCTCCTCATCCTTAACTATATATTACTTTTTCTTTTAACTTTTAAACGACTTCTTACCAATGATTTTTAGTCGGCCATAACTTTTGATACGCTAATATATTTTTAAAAAAAGTTGAACTATAAAAAACGAACATTTTATTCTTTTTAATTTGAGTATGTTATTGTTATAGTTTTTTTCTAACTAAAAATATATAACATGACTTGATCTTGCTAAAGATGGAGTTCTTTTATGGTTAACAAGTTTACTGTGTTTTTCAACCGCAACTGGCGTGACAAGAAAAGAGGGTGGTGTATGATGATCAAGTCATGACCCATGATAAAAAGCAGTGCACGAAGAGATGAAATCCGTTTTTTTAAGCACGAGCATGTGTGGAATGAAGCCAAAAATGGGCAAAACGGATCAGTTCAATCAAAAGGGACGAAGACTTCAACTTCGAAGGACTACATCACATTAGCTTCCAACTCACATACAAGCATGGAGGTCATTCTCGATGACACGAATGAGGAATTAACGTTCAATATTATGTTGCTAACGAATTTAAAGACTTGTCGCGCCATAGAATGAAGTGGAGAGGGGGTATCTCTTCCTCCAATGCGCAAGGCACCAACTATATTTTATGTTTTATTTTAACTTTTAACAACTTCTCACCTATGATTTTTAAATTGCCATAACTTTTGATATGTTAATATATTTTTTTAAAAAGTTGCACTATAAAAAACGAACATTTTATTTTATTTAATTTGAGTATAATATTGTTGTAGTCTTTTTCAACTTAAAAATATAGCATGCTACGTATGGGTGTTTGCCCTTCGGTTCGGTTTTGAATGTGTTTAAGTTAAAGCTTTGAGTCAAACCATTGGTAACAATTTTTTGTCATTAAAAATCGAAACTGAACCATAAAAAAACAAAACCAAAAGTTAAAGAAAAACCAACCATGAACCCTAACAAATGACTGGTTAAAGCGGTTTTAAGGGTTCAAACCAAACAATGAACACCAAATTATTGTTAATTACGTGATTACCCGGGTTTGTTTTCAAACACCCGCTACATCGTGTAGGCACCCCGTCTAGTCCTTTATTGCTAAGGAACTAAAAACCTACTATTTTTCACTTGTGAACTCTTGATAGATTGTTATTATCAAGTTTTATATTGCTTTTGAAGGGGAAAAAGATTGTTTAATCGATTCACGAGGAAATGGGTTCCTCTTGGCTCTTGCAGTCCTGTCCTGCCGCCAACATGTTTGGTTCTTGAGATATAAAAATGGTCACATGCTTTTATTAAATTCGAATTCTGAATCGTACTTATGTTTTACTACTATTTGACCCCCAAGGTTTTAATGATTTGCACATGTTTACCTTCTCAGATCTCGATTTCTTTTTCTCATAATAATCTTTTAATTAACATGAAGTCAAACATGCATTCCCTTTAAATATTTGTAAGAATATATTTTATCTGTCAATTTTTTATTGATATTCTCCGCAATTTATATGAACTATTCAAATAAGATTTAAACTTGGAACCTCAAAAGTCATAAGCAAGTAGCGTAACATTTTACCAGAAAAAGAGTCATGTGGCCTTGTTTAAAGTTCAAAAGCAAGTTTAACGAACCCAAAAAAATTTATATGGAGCTGTATTTTTCATACACTGGTCTGTTAGGACTTATACGGCTCATATAAGCCTATACGAGACGTATAGATACTTAGGTGACAACCCCATTTTTTTTACCTACGACTATACGAGACATATAGACTATAGACCCCAATGTCTCGTATAAAACCTCAGGCCTATACGACTCGTATAGATCTATATTAGTTGTATAGATCACTAGTACTGATGCCATATATCACTCGTGTAGGCGCATTAATTTGTATGGGGTGCATGTATGATTCATGCAAGCCTATACAAGGCGCACATTTTACCGGCCAGAGTCTCCTGACACACTATGCCATCTATACAATTCATATACAGTAAAAATGGTGAAGTATGTTCCAGATGGAAAATAACGTTCACAAACTATGTTCTATCTTAGAAAGCAAACTTGAGTTATCTTAGGTTCGTTTTATTTCAACTTGTATACGTTTGAAAATATTAACAATATTATATGGCTTGTGACGGTGGTAGGGTAGACGGTAGAGTGCAAGATCGGACACTTGAAATTAAGACTATTTGTTTTATTTCCGTTTTAATAAGTAGATTCGTTTGATTGAGAATCCCACCTTGAGGAGAGCAACCAAGATACATACATACATCCTCATTAATATTAACACAATAAAGAATTAAATTCTATTTAATGCCCACAAATATCACGAGTCCAAATTAATTATTTGTATGTACCAAACAGAACGATTATTTGGACCATGACATGTAGGATGAGTGCATTACCCTGTGCGTTTTACTAATTTAAAACTTAAAAAGTTACGACAATTTGTAAGAGATCATAAAACACACGTAGACAAAAACAAGCACAATGTCACTATATGGCTTGAACAAGAAAGGATCACTTACGTTCAAGATTAAGTGATCTTTCACGTAACGGGTCTAAGACGATTTAACATGTCACATGTGGTGGTTAGAGTTGGTTTGTCAGGGTTCTAAGTTTTTTAAGAAATAAAACAAAAAATGTCACACTCGTTGAGTCGTTGAGGTGCAACATCATATTCCTTTACTTGATAGTTCGTTATTTTTTTTTTCGACTTTTAGCAATTATCAGTTGGTGTAATGGTGACTATTTACATTAATGGCATTGGATAATAGAAATATTAATTATAGCTTAAGTTTGCAAATATGAGCATGTATCGATATAAAACAATGAAGAAATAATGTAAAAATATATCAAGTTGAAATACTTTAATACTTTAATAATTATAACTTTTGAATATTTCATCCGGCATCATTTTAATTTACTAAAACTCTATTTTTTACGTAAAAATCACACTAAGTTTTAACCAGCAGGGGTGACTGAACTCTTGTCTCTTAATAAAACCAAGCTCTATTTTTTTAATAACGAATTAAAATAAATTAAGATTTTAAATGTAATAAGAATTACTTTGTTTGTAAAACATGAGATTCTATTATATTTTAAATAATAAATTATTTTTTCCTTATATTCAGATGTAACAGGACTTGATTACTTATCAAATTTTTATAAATTATTATTTTTAAATGTAATAAAGCCCGGCTTCTTACTACAATCAGGTTCTGCATATCTGTTCGGCATCGAATTACATATTAAAACTCGTTTTCTTTTTAAATCAAGTTTAAATTCTGAGTTACGTATCTTAGATTTTTTTTAATAATGTAATTAAAATTATACATCACAAGCCTTTATGTTGTCTTTAAACATGCAATTTATTCTTTAAATGAAGATATTATACATACATTTATGAAGATTAAACATTCAACCCTATCTGTGTGAACCCTCGGGTGGGCAAAAATGAAATTGCACTAATTTTGACGTTATTTTACTAATATCGTGAAAGTAACGTTAAAAGTGGCGGAAGGTTAATCAGGCATCATGTGGTGGCGCTGATAGCCGAAAGACAAGGGTACACGTACCAATCGGCCGATGTCCCGGTGGTTGAGTGTTATGTGTCTTATATCCAATGCTTGATGCAAAACTACTATCGAGCCGGGGGTCTCACCGGAAACAGCCTCTCTATCCCTTCGGGATAGAGGTAAGGCTGTCTACATCTTACCCTCCTGAGACCCTATCATAGATTTGCTATCGATGGAATTTACTGATTAAGATGATGACGATGATTATGAAACATTCAACCCAAGCCACAATATTGTTGCTTGCTCTTTGACTTGGTACCAACACTTAAATCTCACCCTTCCGGTCTATACCACCAGTCACCACTCTTAAAAATATTAATATAATATTATTTTCACTTAAACACTCTTATTTATACTCTCTCATACATTCCACTCTCCATTGTAGCTTCTCTTTCTCTCTCTCACTGCAAAGGTCAGTCTTTTATCTCTGCAATTCAATAATATTATCAATCTTGATGATTACATTACCTTCTTGTTTGCATAATTGAAATGGGTTTTGTTTTTTGTTACTAGTTATTGCTTTTTCTTGAAGAACAGATCTAGATCTGTATATGTATGTTAACCTTTATGAAACACATTGCACACTTTACCTACTCTCTGATCTTTATAATTTAATTTGCTACTATATTCTTGTTTCACTTGATTTATTTGTTGTATCAAGATAGTGTTTTAGATCTCTTTAATTTCTTAGATCTTTGATTTTATATCAATGCTTTATATATATAACATTATCTCTAGGTTTATCTCCTTGTTTCTTGGTAAAATCTTTTTTTGTTACAGGGTAATTTAGTAATTCCACACCTCTCAAACAATCTATCCTCCATTTAAACATACTCAAACGGAGTCAACTTTAGAAAGTCAAACCATAAATCTTTTTCACAAGATCTTGTAGTTATTGCCTAATAAACTCACATTGTAATTTTCCTATTATGAACAAATCCATGCTATTTATTAATCTTTTATACTCAAACTAGTTTCGAACAACTACCAAGTAAAAAAACAGTAAACTTGACTTAAAAAAGTCAAACATGGAGACAAAATTGTTAACCCTTGAGATCTAATAGCACTATCTTTCTATATGAACTTGAGCGGCATGCTGAATCTCATTGGATCATGACAGCAAGGCGACTCTGTCACTTACAATACCTCGTCTTGTATTTAATTTTAACAGTTCTGTAAACACTTTGCAGGATTAACCATGGGTTCCACCAAGATTCTTTTCATATGTTTCACCGTACTCATGTTCACATACTCACAATCAGAAACACTACCCAAATCACCACCAACCATCTTACCCCCAACTCCAGCACCAGCTCCGGCACCGGACTATGTCAACCTCACCGAACTCCTCTCCATGGGCGGATCTAATGAAGAAAAGGGTGGTTCCTCGCCCGAGTTTCGAAATAATAGTGTACGGATATATAGAAGATACTAGAGGAACCACCTTATAAATTAAGAGGGAACCACCCTATTAACAATTGAAATGATGGTCTGGTTGGCAAGATGTTGTTCTTCTAAGCTCAAGGTCACGAGTTTGATTCCATGATAAAGCAGTTTTATGGATTATTTTTCCTAATCCGTAACTCTTTGTGATAGGCACATTTTGGCCTTTCTAATTATTTTGTTAATTATAACATCTGTTTGGTTTTTATTATATGTTTTGTGTTACATTAATTTCTGATATAGCATGGTTGAGTTTCATGAAGCTGCTGGTGTTTCATTCGGTACTCTGTATAAGGTACTCTTACCATTTAGGTCCAAGTGCTTTTATAAACAAATAGTGTTTCGTATATTATTTTGAAATGTTTTATTTAAATATTTGTAGAGTGCCGGAAAACAAGCAATTGCCGAAATTGTCCCAACTCTTCTTCATGCTTTGGAAGATGATGACATGGCAGCACCTGCCCTTCGTGGTCAACAAATTTTGAGGTATTAAGAAACAAGATAGTATTATTACCCAAGCCAAAAAGATGAAATTAGATAGGCCATCTACTTAGAAGTCTATGCCAACCACCTCCGTGCGTCGCGGGCTCATGCTTTTCCCCAGCCACCTTATTCCAGACTTGTTCGTTGTTACTCATCCTCGAATCCTCCGACCGTGATGGTGACTTTAGATTCATTTGTTAATTGTTCTTGATATTGTTAATTGTATAGATTCAATTATTAATTGTTAAGTTATTTGTTAAATTTTAGATTATAATTAGCAAATTAAACCAATCGTAAAGCATTATTATGTAATGAACCGACCCGAATCGTCAAACCGACCCGAAAATTTTATACCCGATTCCATGAAATTGAATCATTTAATACTAGTGCACCACCTAAAAAAATTCCTGGATCCGCCACTGCTCCTCTCCGTCGCCGGCCCCTTCTCAAACTTCCTTAAACTCCTCGAACAAACAAAAGTCATCGAAACACTACAAAACCAAGCCAACAACACTGGAGAAGGCATCACACTTTTTGTACCCAAAGACAAAGCTTTCACTTCCTTAAAGAAGCCATCACTCTCAAACCTCACCGCCGACGAACTCAAACAACTGTGTCTCTTCCACGCGCTCCCACATTACTACTCACTCTCAGACTTCAAAAACCTCAGCAGTGCCGGACCGGTTAACACACTCGCCGGAGGTACCTACACTTTGAACTTCACCGACGACTCCGGCACCGTGCACATTGGGTCCGGTTGGACGAACACGGTGGTCAGCAGCAGCGTGCATTCGACCGACCCAGTTGCGATTTACCAGGTGAATAAAGTGTTGCTTCCGGAAGCAATTTTCGGGACTGATATTCCTGCTCCAGTGCCAGCACCGGCACCTGCGCCGGTTCCCGATGTAGCTCCGGTGGCGGATGCACCTGATGCTGATGCTGGTAAAGGCCCGGCTGCGAAGGCATCGGCTCCTTCGGCTTCTCACCGGATTAGTTGGTGGAGTGTGTGGAGGTGTTTGATGGTTGTGGTTGTTTCCGGTGGCTTTGTGGTGGTGTTGTAAGATGAAGAACAGCCATTCTTTTGATATCCTATTTATGTATGTATTTCATTGATTGATATTGAACTCTGTATGAGCATTTGAGGTATTTTTGTTATATATTTATTGTTATGTTCTCTACTAAAAAGGATTTATGGTTTTATTTTTGCTAGAAAGTTTTTTTTTTTTTAAACTTGATTGCTATTATGTAAAGTTTGCCATTAATGACTTTAGTTTGTTCGAGGAGTTTTAAGGAATGTGGAGAATGGGTCGGCGACGAGACGAGGTCGATGAGGTTGATGTAGTCTGGTGCTGGAGCTGGGGTGGTGCTGAAGTTGGGGGTGAGAGTGTTTGTCGTGATTGGGGTGGTTTTGCTTCTTGTGAATATGTGATAGGAGGGTGTTGATGCATATTAAAGTACTCTTGTGGAATCCATGATTAATCTTGCAAAACATTTACAGAATTATTAAAGTTAAATACGCGACTTTGTATTGTAAGTAGCAGAGTAACTTGCTCTCACGATCCACTGAGATTTAGATGTGCGTCGCTCAGATCCACTGAGATTTACAGAATTATTAAAGTTAAATACGCGACTGTGTATTGTAAGTAGCAGAGTACTTGCTCTCACGACCCACTGAGATTTAGATGTGCGTCGCTCAGATTCGTAAAGAAAAAAAGATAGTGCTATTAGATCTCAAGAATTTTGTCTCCCTGTGTTACTTTTCAAGTAAAATTGACTGTTAATTTGACTTCGATTTTTTTCAAAAAAAGTTTTTGAGTATGAAAGAAAATATATAGCATGAATTTGCTCATATTACAATATGAAATTTTAAGCAATATACTACTTTATTCTGTAGAATAGATTGATGGTTTGACGTTCTAAAGTTGACTCCATTTGACTATGTTTAAACTGAGGATGGATTGATTGTAGATTCTTAAAATTACTGAGTTATCATGTAACAATAAATTGAATAAATGATAAAAGAAATGGATGCATGCGGTGTAAAGAGGAAATAAACACGCATGAGACCAAATTTAACACGGAATGATGGGGAAGGTTTCCCTAATCGGACGAAATGTTCTCGATACCAATGGATGATTGTGTTCACGTCAGTACTAGTCTACCATATCACCCATCCCGACTGTGATCCATCATCCATAGAGTTCGCCCCTACGTGTTAACATGTTGGTACCAAATATGACTTTGATTTGACATTTAGCTACGAGTTTGTGTTGATATGTAAGATATCAGTGTCATGTATCATATAATTCAGGGTATATACACTTGTATAAATTACGAGTTTCAAATCATGTGATATATGTCATATTTGCACATATATATATATATATGTATATATATATATGTATATATATATATATATATGTATATATACAGGATCATGTGAGAACTTTTTGGAAATTGAAAACTATGAGAACCATTTTGGATCACAAAAAAACCTAAAAATAAAAAAAAATCATAAAACACAAAAATAAAAAAAGTAAAAAAACCAAAGTTCTTATTTATTATTCCGGTTTCTAAAAAAAACATAAAAAAAATTCTCGGTTTAGCTAAATTATACATATACATATATGTACATATATGTACATACATGTTTTTTCCTATACACATATGTATAATTTAAGGTAAATGATAATGTACATATGTGTACATTACATAACTAGAGATTAAATGAAAGCATACATATGTGTATAGGTATAATACGAATTAAAAAGAAAAAAAATATGTTTTTTTATTATACATATATGTATAATATGTACACACATGTTTTTTCCTATACACAAATGTATAATTTAAGGTAAATGATAATGTACATATGTGTATATTACGTAACTAAAGATTAAATGAAAGTATAGATATGTGTTTAGGTATAATACAAATTAAAAAGAAAAAAACAATTTTGGTTTTTTTTAATAAAACCGGAATGAAATATAAGAATTTTGGTTTTTTTACTTTTTTAAAATTTTCGGTTTGGTTTGTTTTATAATTTTTTTAATATTTTTTAGATGGTTTTTTTAGTGGTCCAAAATGATTCTCAAAGTTCTCAATTTGTCAATGATTCTCTTTGGATCCTTACCCTATATATATATATATATTAAATATATTTTCGATATAATATTCTTCAATTAGTCTTAGTACATATACCGATATACGAAGATAGGTAAACTTGTAAGAAGAGTGGGGTTGACTATTAAAAATAATAATAAGATGGTGCTTGGGGCTCAAGGTGCACAATGTTTTTATAGTTTGATTATGTTCGATTCTAGTACAATCGTGAGTCTAAATCTTTATTACCGGTCACAAGTCCCTCGGTTATCAATTGCTCGAATTTTCTGTTGTAATTGCTTATACCAAAAGACCATCAAAGTCAGTCGACATCAGTGGATCGTTCAGTTGTGCATACTACGCTCATTTATAACATGAGAACACAGTTCATTGTCGTTCAATGCACTAATTTGAAGTCTTATAGGTAATCAACCAAATCTTTGTTCATTTTTTCACTACATGACATATAGTATTATTAATGATGCATGATTGAAAAGACACTTTCTTTTCACTAAAACTCTCTTAAACTATTTTACATTTGACGCATGATTTAAAAAAAAATCATCATATACCCACGTGTTAGGATTTAAAAAACAAAATGAAATCTACATGCAACAATGAGGGAAAAATTCTGACTAATTGCTAGTCCCCACCTCACCGCCCGACTAGCAACTAGTGATTACTACAACACTGTCTGCCACGACTCTTTCAGTTCTCAATCCTTCAAACTTTTTGTTGTAATTGCTTATACTAGAAGACCAACAAGGTGACCAACAAGGTCTGTCGACATAAGTGGATCGTTCAGTTGCACATACTACCAGGGCAGGCTAGAGGTTAGTGCCGGTTGGACCGTCGGCGGGGCACGTAATTTTTAGGGGCCAAAACTTTTTGTATCTATAGTTTTTATATATACATTTAAAAATATAAAACTTATAAAATATGAATTGTTCTTTACCATCTTATAATTATTGGACCTAAAATTCTTTTTATCCATAATCCATTTAATCAAGTTTAAATTATTAGGCCCAAACTAAAACTAAAAAAATTAAATTAAAACCCAATGCAAAATAAAAGAAATAGCAGTTAATTGAAATTTCTCTTTGGTTCATTCCTTCTTTGCAAATGCTAAACAACGACCAACTCAGCCAGCTACCAATGTTGGTTAGTTGTTAACCACTAGGCTCCTTCACGGTTGACCAAGCTAGCCACCTAGGACTAAGCTATTTTTTTTCAATGTTAGGAGAGTTTCACAAATCATTGGTTAATCGTTAGTTATTACGGTATTTGATTTTAATAATATATTTTTCTATGTTTATTGTTATAACATTAAGCCTTCCTTTAAAATATTAGCTTATATATTTCGTTACTCGTTAAGGCTATGGATCATTTTATTTCGGCTTGGCCAAGGTATCTAAATAATTAAATCCTCGGAGACGGCCCTGCATACAACTTCGCTCATATATAATATGAGAGCACACTTGATTGTCATGCTCGCTCTAATTTGAAGTCTTGTAATCAATCAAATCTTTGTTCATTTATTCACTACGCGACATAAAGTAGTATTGCTTGTATGTGCTTGAAAAGTTTTGCTAAAATTCTCTTAAAAATATTTGACGTATAATCATCTTTAAAAAAGTCGTATCTTATTCCCACGTGTTAGGATTAAACAAACAAAACTAAATCTCCATGGGGAATAAATAATTTTGTAATATGTTTGGGCAAAGTTTACGGAGGTCCAATAGGCAATCCGATTTTCCCTCCATTCACAACCCTACGTACGTCAATTCTTCCACTTGTCTGACATGGGTCATTGATCCATGATCAATCTTGTTAAGCTTTTGCTTTCTGTTTTCTTAATCTCATGGTACGTACGTACTCAATTTCCAAATGCATGCCTGCCTTTCTTTCTTTCTTGACGAATACAATCATATTATTGTTCTTTGATTTATTATTATCTTCATGCATTATCTCATCTGGCTTATTCTCATTCTTTAATTTTGGTTTATATGTATGTTTCAAGATTTGCTCAACCCGAGTGAAATATGTCAACTTTCGAAGGTGTCTTTGTGAATGATCAATGGCTGCAAAGCCAATTCACTCAAGTGGAGCTTCGTAAACTCAGGACCAAAGTATGCAATAATCACATTCCTATTATATATATTTCTCCATATATTTTTTAAAATAAAATTGTAAAATTTAATTGATTCCCGTATAGTTTGTTGCAGCAAGAAATGAATCTGGTACAGTCACAATACAAGATTTGCCGTCCGTTTTGGCAAAACTAAAGCCCTTTAATGAGGTATCAAGCCAGGATGAAGTCACCCGAATTTTAAGCGACTCGTATTCTATCTTGGCTAAAGAGTTGGATTTTGAGGCCTTCCTTCGGGTGAGTTTAACAACTATAGTTCGTTTAAGGGTGTTTGCGTTGCGTTTTGAAATTATACGCAATGCCAAACGTACACCCTTATATTTCTTTTAAGTAATGAAAAGAAAAAAAATTTGAGCTTATGATTACAAGTAGGCTTGTAAACGAAGCAAATACATGAATGGAGCATGTTCGTGTTTGTTCGTTTAACTTTAACCGAACAAACGATTGAAAACACGCATTAACGCAAACGGTCTTTCTTGCTCGTGCTCGTTTATGTTCATCTATTAATAGCATAAACGCCCGTTTCACGAACGATCATAAATTCATAACTGGTTATAGATGACAAGCATAACTGATCTAAAACCAATTATATGTAAATGTGAACAACATTGTGTTGTGCTTAAAAAGTTATAAACTAATGAAATTTATAATGGCCAAAAAGTTTAAACGAACGAACGTAAACAGACAGAAGCTATATTATATTAATAGCCACAAAAAGTTTAAATGAATATATTAACAAACGTGAATGAACAAACCTAAACGAACGTTCACAAACATGAATGCACAAGCGAGACATGTGTTCATGTTCGTTCATTTAACTAAATGAACAAAAGTTTTTGTTCAATGTTCGTTCGTTTATTAAATAAACGAACAAAAACCAACTGCTGAATGCTTCAAGAATGGTTCGTTTACATGTCTAATTACAGGTATATCTGAATTTACAATCTCGAGCAAGCGCGAAAATGGGGGCAACTTCAAAAACATTCAGAACGACTTCATCGTTTGTGAAATCATCAACAACTACCCTTCGTCACAGCATTAGCGAGACCGAAAAGGCTTCATATGTTTCTCATATTAACAACTATCTTGGAGAAGATAAGTTTTTGAAGCAGTTTCTTCCTTTAGACCCCGCCACCAATGCTTTGTTTGATCTTGCTAAAGACGGAGTTCTTTTATGGTATTAATTATTATTAGCAACTCAAATGTTCGATTACATATTCGTTTATTTAACAAAAGTTATGTTAACTGATACTTGTAACCACATTTTGTGTAGTAAGCTGATTAATATTGCGGTCCCCGGTACAATAGACGAGCGAGCGATCAACACGAAAAAGGTTCTTAATCCATGGGAAAGAAATGAGAATCACACTCTTTGTCTTAACTCTGCAAAGGCTATAGGCTGCACTGTGGTTAACATTGGCACACAGGATTTGGCTGAAGGAAGAGTAAGTTGAGAAGATGCCATTGTCATCACAAATGGGCGGGTTGGATGGGTGGGTTGGGTAACGGGTCAAGGGTCAAAACCTTTTTTGTTCATATATTACTCAAGTTATGTACCAACTTGTTTTTGCTTCATGTTTGCAGCCTCATCTATTACTTGGGTTGATATCCCAGATAGTTAAGGTAAATTTATGAGCTTATTGTTGTCAAGTTAATCAAGTCTTGTATTGATATATTTCTAACCGTCATCGCTGTCAGATACAACTTCTATCATATGTTGATCTCAAAAAAACCCCTGAGCTCGTGTCTATGGTTGAAGATAGCAAGGTTACATACTATTTTTTTTCTTTTAATTTATAGTTTTATACGCATGATTTACATCTTAAACATGATGTTAAATTACAGGAAGCCGAAGAACTCATGGGTTTGGCACCAGAAAAAGTTCTTCTTAAATGGATGAACTTTCAGTTAAAGAAAGCAGGCTACAAAAAAGAAGTTACAAACTTTTCAACAGATCTCAAGGTATGTGTTTGTGATTAATATGAAAAATGATGCCTTTAGCTCTTTACACACCTTTAGTTGATTCATCTAAAACCGCATGTAGGATGGTGAGGCGTACGCGCATTTGCTTAATGTTCTTGCCCCTGAACACGGTACCACTAAAACATTGGAAACAAAAGATCCGACAGAAAGAGCAAAGTTGATTATTGAACAAGCAGAGAAATTGGATTGTAAAAGATATGTTACATCTAAGGACATTGTTGAGGGGTCCACAAATTTAAATCTTGCATTCGTTGCGCAAATATTTCAACATAGGTGAATCTTGTTACTTGTTCTCAAGTGTATAAATACAGATAAAATATTAAGTTATGGATCATATGATATAATATGTGTAATTTGAATAACAGGAATGGGCTTACTATAGATAAAACAAAAACCTCGTCTCTTGCGGAGATGATGACTGATGATGAAACCACATCAAGAGAAGAAAGATGTTTCAGAATGTGGATTAACAGTGTTGGAGTTGAAACACATGTTAATAATGTGTGGGAGGATGTCAGAAACGGGTGAGCTTAATTTTATTAAAAAAAAAAAAGAAAAGAAAAGAAGAAAAAGAGCGCGTTTGTATGACAACGGTAAGCAGGGGGTGTAAACGAGCCAAACTGGCCCGTTAGCTAATTGAGATCTGCTCGTTAAAAGCTCGAGATGGCTCACGAGCCTATTATTTATATAATTTTTATTTAATGTTCTAAAAGTGTACTAATATAATAGTATTTATTATATACAAAATTATGATAAAAATACCTATATAATAGTTATTATGTTATATATAAATATTATTATTAATTTAATATACAAAAATGCTATAGAATGAATATAAATTAGTTAATAAATAATAAACGATCCGAACTCAAGCTTTAAATCCGCGAACACATCTAACGGTAAGTAGGGGTGCTAATTTCTAACACGACACGAACCATGTACGAAATCCACAGGTTTGGGTTCTATATAAACGAGTTCGGTCAGTTTTGGGATGGACCCACGAACACGTTCGGCTAAACATGTCGTCGTGTTCGTGTCACCCCTCAAATATTCGTGTCGTGTTCGGGTTCATATGTTTGACATGATCTTCAGGTTGGACCCGCCAACCCACGTACAAGACCAGTTTAGCACCCACCTTATTTTTTTTTTTTTATTTTTTGCATTTAGATGGGTTCTCCTAGAAGTTCTTGACAAACTCGCACCGGGGTCGGTTATGTGGAGGCAAGCAACAAAACCTCCAATAAAGATGCCTTTTAGAAAAGTTGAGAATTGTAATCAAGTTGTAAGGATTGGGAAACAATTAAACTTTTCACTTGTAAATGTTGCTGGAGCTGATATTGTTTCAGGAAACAAGAAGCTTATAATAGGTAATAAATATGTTATTTATTAAATTATTCTATTTTTTAACAAAGTTACTAACTTTGTTAGGTTTTGTTACTAGCTTTCTTATGGCAGTTAATGAGATTTAGCATGCTTCAACTTCTCAAAAATTTAAGAACTCATGGTCAAGGAAAAGAAATAACTGATGCTGATATCCTTCGATGGGCAAACAATAAAGTCAAACAGTCAGGAAAAAGACAAATGGAAAGCTTTAAGGTATAAGTTTGACCATGTTGACTTTTATTGTCATGTTTAGCAAACTAGGTAAGAAATGCCTCAAATTGAAATCTTGAAAAGTTAATTTATCATGAGTGAAAAAAAAAGATGATTACTCAAAACTTTGATCAGACAAAAATAATTAATCCTAAATCTTGTTTTATATTTTTTTTTTAATTACTTAGGATAAACGACTATCGGACGGTATTTTCTTCCTTGAGCTTCTTAGTGCAGTGGAAAAAAGGGTTGTAAACTGGGGTCTTGTTGCTAAGGGCGAGTCAGGTAAAGTTTCAAATTTTTATCATTTTAACAAGTAAATCTTTAAACTTGATAAAAGTTGACATTTTTATAACGGTTCTTGAAATCACAGAGGAGGATAAGAAGTTAAACGCGACGTATATAATTAGTGTTGCAAGAAAACTCGGGTGCTCCATCTTCTTATTGCCTGAAGACATTCTTGAGGTATAAAGTTTACACCTTTTTAAAATCTTGAAAATAACTGACCTTTTATTTAAGCAGCAGTGAATTGAAGTTCAAATGTTTGTTGACCACAGGTCAACCCAAAGATGATCCTGATATTGACAGCAAGCATCATGTACTGGAGTTTGTTGCAGAAAGCTAAAACTGAAGAAGAAGAAGATAGACCACCGCCTGAAGAAGACCAGCCACTTGAAGAACCGAGTGCAGCCATGGATGAAGCTGCTAGTGAAGATGGTGGGACCAGCGAAAAAGATGAAACAGTTGAAAATGAATGACTATGAAATCATA
Source organism: Bidens hawaiensis (assembly GCF_021521415.1). Classification (NCBI taxonomy): domain Eukaryota; kingdom Viridiplantae; phylum Streptophyta; class Magnoliopsida; order Asterales; family Asteraceae; genus Bidens; species Bidens hawaiensis. The sequence goes on from NW_027493096.1 coordinate 192,999, forward strand.
AGTATAATAAGTAAATTTTGTGAATACATGTAAACTTTACTCAAGTTAACAGTGTATATATCATGAAATAAAAACGAATTTGCCAAATTGCTGTATTATTGATGAAGTGATAAAAATCTAACATATGCTCACATTTTAAAGAACATGATTACTCATAATCAGTCACAGATTGTTCTTGTTGTGCAACCAACATAAGCATTTCAAGACGTTTATCAAAAAGTAACGCGCTTTCATCTCGTTTATCAAGTTCTCCCGCTTCAACTTCCAACCACTTCTCACGCAAATCATCTAGAACATTCCCATCGGTCATCTTCATCTCAGCACCAGGAGCATTTGGAACAGTGGTACGAAGTGATGAGTCGCCAGATGGCGGTGGCAATGTTAAAAGCATTGCTCTGAATTCCTTGGTTTCTGCAAATGCCTCAAAGTTGCAGGCTATCATATCTAGGCAATATTCTCGAATCTTCGACACACCGTACCTACAAAAACAAAATGAATTTTTGTAAAATATAATGTATGATTTAACCTTTAAAGAATTAATGTTGGTAACATACATGTCTGATAATATCAACCAGTGACATAATCGTGAAGGAGGGACCATTTGTAGATGAGGTAGTAACGCGTCAGCTACTGCACGTTTAAGTGGAAATAATAAATATCTTGATGCAGCATCAAACATTTCTTCAGCCTGCACATTTTAAGTTTTAAAAATTACATTTTATGACATTTTTGGCTTATAAAAATTTATAAAGATTAATGTAGCATACCTGTTCGGGGTTGATATCCTTCAAACCATCAGTGTACCTATAGAGAAGCAAAAGTATAATCATGCCACCTTGTTTAGTAAATCAAAACACTATCAAATCAAGCAGCTTACATGTACTCAATCATTTTCTCAAAAGCTTCCATGCTAAGATCATGTTCCTTAACAAGTGGAAGATTGTAATCATGTAGCCCATCATTCCCTTCAAGAAAATCCTCCATACGCGATAACCTAGTTTTAAAGTATTCAGATCTTGAAGCCAAAATAACTTGATGACAACGAAAAACCTTATCTTCAACTTTTATATTAACATCCGCAAGATCATCTTCAAAACCACTTATTTTCACCGAACCAAATTGTGTCACAAGATCATCATCTTTTTCCTCTTGAATTGAATTATTAAGAGATATCTCAAGAACACGCGATAAAGCAGCAGGAAGACAATCATCTTCAGGTAAAGAACTACCCTGTAAAATATACCGTCTTTGGGAATTATCTATATCCTGTAACGATTTATAATCTGCATATTTTTGATGTCTCACTTCTTTTTCTATAACTTTTTGCAACGATTCACACTTGCAAACTTTGCAAATTCTAACAAGATCTTCCATGTCATCAACAGCAATCTCGAGTCTATCGGAGTAAAAGAAGTGAACAAAGCTGTAAAATGCAGGATAAGATAACTTTTCTCTCGAGAATCTTATTTTGTTACGATCCCTCCAATCGGTTTCAAACTTTTTCTTAAAGTAGGGCGACCGTGCACTTAAGATCACTCTATGAGCTTCAATTGGTCTACCATGGAGACAAAATATAACATCTGGAGGGAAATAGCTAGGACTGGTTCCTCCATTAGACACGTTACCTGTTCATCCCCAGTCTTATCAGATATAAAGAGCATCCAGTAAACTAGTTAAGATTAATCCTTAAAAGTAAAAGATTATAAGTTCAAAAATCAGAATAAGTCATTCAGCTGCCACGAAATGATTACTTGATAAATCAACACGACTAGCAATAAAGTTTTGACCTTTTTAATTCATCAGTCAATGCAGCCACGAAGTGATTACCTAATGGCAAATCAACATGATTAACAATAAAGTTCTGATCTTTTTTATTAACCCTTGAAGATTGTAACAATCAAGACTCATAATCACTCAATTAGCAGCCACAAAGTGACTAACTAACGACAAATCAGCATGATTAACAATAAAGTTCTGATCTTTTTATCAACCCGTGAAGATAATAACGATCAAGAATCAACATCAGTCAATTAGCTACCACAAAGTGATCAGCTAATAATAAACCAGCACGATTATCAATAAAGTTTCAATCTTTTCGATTAACCCATAAAGATTATAACACTCAACAATCAAAATCAGTCAATTAGCCGCCACAAGTCCACAAAGTGATTAACAAATGATAAATCAACATAAATTACAATAAAGATTTTATCTTTCTATATAATTTCATGAAGATTATAACGATCAAGAATCAAAATCAGTCAATTAGTTAATGATAAGTGACAGCATGTTCACAACAAAGTTCTAATCTTTTTATTATTTCGTGAAGATTATAACATTCAAGAATTAAAAACAGTCAATCAGCTGCCACAAAATGATTTTCAATCTTTTCAATTAATTCGTGAAGATTATAACAATCAAGAATCACAATCTTCCAATTAGCTGCTACAATGTTAGACTAAGTAATTTATGTTTATAATTCTAGAGGGTCCAGATTGTAATATTTAGCTCTTTATAATGAGCTCCTATGTATTCTCTTTCAATCAATACAAAGTTATTGCAACCTATCGTTCGTCTTGGTATCCAGAGCCAAGGGCATCCCAACCATCACCAGCCCTCCTTGTCTGGCCAATTTTTTTTTTCTGATCTACCCATGGCAGCCCTACAACCCTTCTCTTCTGCTGAGAAAACCGGCCATAACAGCCACAAATTCCCTTTTACCCTTACCCCTACCAACTACGGGTATTGGAAAGCAATGCTTGAACCCTTTCTGATAACAAATCATCTATTCGATTATGTCAATGGGACGATTCCCTGTCCAGACCCGACAATTCCTATTGAACCGACCAAAGAAGGAGAATCCTCCGCCACTGACAACCCTAATTATCTTCGGTGGATCGCCAATGATGCGCATGTTCGAATGCTAATTCTGTCCACCATCTCCGAGGCCTCTTTTCAACGTGTCCAAGGAACAACTGCTAGGGATCTTTGGCTTTCCTTGGAACAGGCTTATGCACCCCACACAGCCTCAAGAGAATTTAACTTGAGAACTCAATTGCTTCAGATCATGATGAAGGGAGATGAAACACTTATGGCTTATTTGTCTCGTGTCATGGAGTACGCTTCTGCCCTGGCAAATATAGGCGACCCCATGAAAGATAAGGATCTAATCATGCTTATACTTTCTGGTCTGCGTGATGAATACAGCGGGCTGAAATCCTCTCTGTTGGCTCGCCACCCACCGATAACCTTCAACGAACTCCCCGGCCTGCTCCCTGACCATGACTTCATGCTGCACAAACCGCTATCTGATGTCTCTGATACCAAGATGAACCAATAGGTTGCAATAACTTTGTATTGATTGAAAGAGAATACATAGGAGCTCATTATAAAGAGCTAAATATTACAATCTGGACCCTCATAATTATAAACATAAATTACTTAGTCTAACGCTTTACGAGCTAAATATTATATCGGTTCATCTTACAAAGTGATTAACAAATGACAAATCAACATAATCCAACAATAAAATTTTGATCTTTTCGATTAGCCCGTGAAGATTATAACAACCAAGAATCAAAGTCAGTCACTCAGTTAGCTGCCACAAAGTGATCAACTAATGATAAACCAACATGATTAACAATAAAGTTCTGATCTTTTCAATTTAACTTAATCTCCTATTTCCAAAGTGATCAACTAATGACAAACCAACACGATAAAGTTTCAATCTTTTCGATTAACCCGTAATAATTATAACATTCAAGAATCAAAATCAGTCAATTGCCGCCACAAGCCCACAAAGTGATTACCAAATGATAAATCAACATAAACTACAATGAAGTTTTGATCTTTCTATATAATTTCATAAAGATTAAACAATCAAGAATCAGCATCAACAAAGTTCTAATCCTTTCACACAACCACACACCTGTAAACTGAGCTTGCCCATCCACCTGCTCCAAATAAGCCCTATTCGCCACACACCCGATAAAAGTCTCCCTCAAAGCCGACTGCAACGGGCCCAACGGCGGCGGGCGGGCTTCAAACGCCTTCAAAAGCTTCCTGACTTTCAAATTCAAGGCAGCATAATGACACCTGTCACCATCAAACGTATGTTCTGAGCAAATTGCACCACTCTCAAGCAGCATCTTGGCAGCATCAAGATGGCCAGCTAAGCAAGCGTAATATAAAGCAACAGAGTCCCAATTGTCACGCGTGTTGACGTTAACGCCGGAGTCTAGTAAGTATTTTAGGCGGTCAACGTCGCCGGCGCGTGAGGCTTCGAAGACGTCGCCGTGTGGGACCTTTTTTAAGGGGATTGAGGGTAAGAAGTCTTCTGGGTCAAGGTCAATATCGTCCAAATCGGACATGGTGATTATGATTATGAAATTAATTAATTTAGGGTGTGAAGAAGATAAGATTGTTGGTTCATTGTTTAGGGTTTATCAACTGGTTATAGAGAGACGGGTTAGAAGAAGAAGAAGAAGATGATGATTATTTCATTTTTTTTTAATTGTTTATAGGTTTTGGTAGGGCCAACAAAAGTAAAAAAAAAACGGCAGGGCAGGAACCGATTTCAGATATGGTTGAGTTTTTGAGTGGGCCGGGTTTTTATCAGGTTTGGACCTGGTAGAGGCGAAACCATTTTCGGTGGGTCCGGGTATGATTTTTTTGAGGAACCAAAACTTGGTTCGTACCCACGAGTCGGGTAAGACCGGGCCCGATATCGGGTCGGGTCCGGAACCGAGTGTTTTTTGCCCACCTCTACCATATGCCTGCGATCGTAGACACATTGGGCAGCTCAAACTCACAATCTTTTGTTCCAAGAAAACTCACTACCTGATTTGAACTTGAGACATTGTTGCCTTCGGCTTAAATCTTTACTTTTCCACAAATGACGGAGGGTGACTATTTCTTCTTATTTTGTTCTTTTATATATTTTTTTATGTATCAATTTTTTTATTAGTTGATTACTTTTTAAATCTTTTAAGTGTTTATTCTTTAATTTAAGTATTTTTAAGTCGTTAATTCAGTCTTGGTTTTGACCAATTATCAACCTCAAAGCTACTTGTTACAAAATAAAATCTTGTTGTATCGAAACATAAAAGTGTTTATTAATCTCGCTAGTAGAGCTAAAGCTTGTTGACCAATGGATGATTATGACATGAATTTTATTGAGATTATTCAATTATTATATATGAAAATTTTAAAAAGAGAAAAAAAAGAATATAAATGAAATAGTCTACTTTTTATACATAGCTTGCACAGTTATACATGTGTAGTTATTGCAACTTATACGTGCAAGTAACCGTACAAATTTAAAGCTTTATATTGACAAATTAATGATGTAGACTTGATTCTTTTTTCACAATAACTTATTAGGGGGTGTTTGGTAGAGGGAATTGAGGGGTGAGAAATGGAATTGGAAAGAATTATCTTGTTTGTTTATGAAAGAAAGAGGTGAGAAATGGAAATAAACCATTTCCATTTCTCTGATTTTGTTTCTCTAAAAAAAGCGGAGAATTGGATTTCTCTGATTTCATTTCTCCCATTTTCCTCCATCATTTCTCCCATCTTTCATTCAGTCTCAACTCCTCCACGGCCACTCCGAGGAGTTTTAGAAAACCCTAAAAAAGCCTCCAACTTTTGCTTCCAATCAACCTTCGATTCAGGTGCAGCAGATCCTTAATTTTATCACTCTGATTTTCTCTTTATTTATTTATGCATATTCGATCTTCATATATTTATATTTATATATAATAGATCGGTGTTGATGATTTAGCTTAGATGTACGGATGATGTATGCTGCTTTGTTTGTTTCTTTCTATCTCTATGTTCTGCTTTTACTGATTGATTCAAGCAACCTAACTTAAAGAATGAATAGATGTTTATTATTCGATTCATAGTACTTGATGATGATGAATTAGTTATTATTATTATTAAGTTAACGAATAAACAAAGACTTTGTTTTGTTAGGACTACTCAACACCTTCAGAATAACTAAGGCATGTAAACTTAATTAAAAAAAAGTTTATCTTTTTGTACTTTGAATATAATTGTTTGAAGTTTTGTTTATGCCTGAGGATTTGGATTTTGGCTCTATAAGCTCAGGGTATGATTATGCTCTGCTTCACTGCTGCTTTTTTTAGTCTTTTTATTAAAGGTCTTTTATAGCTTGTGGAATGGAAGAATGAACTGAATATAGATGATTGTATCTTATGTTATTCATACATGTATATGTTTCACTCATACTTCACACACATGCATTTGCTTATCTCCGTTGTGCATACTTATTTATATTTATTAGTATGACACCCTTCATGTAAATCTTTGTTTTGTAAGTCAGTTGTAAGGTAGATCTGTGATATTGGACATCTTTTGATGCATCTTATAATCTGTTAACTCATTGTTTTTTGCTGGTTTTGCTTTGTGCAGTGCAGTCATTGTTTTTTGCTGGTTTTGCTTTGTAAGGTAGATCTGTGATATAGTCTTTTGATGCATCTTATAATCTGTTAACTCATAGCACCGCAACCCAATTGCCTCCTGTTAATCGTTATCTCGACAGTCACTCACCAATCGGTTGCAACATTCACCTATTCCTTCAATAACCTTTATAATTGCTAATCGATTAGCTGGTGATGTAGTCTATTGGGTTTCGACTATTTTCATTGATGCCTCTTCGAAATAGTCTTAGCTAAATGAAGTTTAGATTTAACAGACACAAAGCAAACTAATATTTGGATTATATTTTGGAGTTATTTGTTTTTCTTGAATTTTCTTATATTTTTATGTGTAGATGGCAAGATCACCTTCCAGACAAAGAATAGTTGCCATAGGTGCATTTTATGTCATTTATGTTACGATTCGTTGGTGGATGTTGTGTACTTATCATTTGCGTCGGTCGATTGAGTCAATGACTTTACGTACAAAATATTTAATGAGTTACCATAATAGGCGTGAAAACATGGTGAGGATGGTTTATGAAAGTGATGTTACGAGTGTTGTTAACATAAGAATGAATATACATGCATTTACAACACTTTGTGATATGCTAGAAACTAGAGGGGGACTAAAGAATAGTAAAAACATGCTAGTCGATGAGCAAGTTGCTATGTTTTTACATACCCTTGCTCATAATGCAAAGAATAGGATACTAGTCAACAGATTTCATCGGTCCGGGGAAACTGTAAGTCGGTATTTCAAGTTAGTCTTAAATGCTATATGTCGATTACACAAAGAACTCTACAAGTCACCCGTGCCAGTGCCAGATAATGAAACTGATGAAAGATGGAAATGGTTTAAGGTTAGTCAAACACATTTTTTATTAAAGATATTTTTTGCTAACATACATTAGTAAGTAATGATTTCTTTTAACTCAGGGTTGCTTAGGAGCATTAGATGGAACATACATTAAAGTTAAAGTCCCTGCTATTGATAGAAAACCTTATAGGACAAGAAAATGGCAGATTTGTACTAACGTACTCGGAGTATGTACGAGAGACCTTTTATTTACGTATGTCTTAGCGGGATGGGAGGGTTCTGCAGCTGATAGTAGAGTTTTGTGTGATGCAATTAGTAGACCCAATGGTCTTAAAATAACTCCGGGTATGTGATAGACAATTTTCAAAGAATATACATAGATTTAAGTATGATAATTAACATAGAGTTTATGGTTAATTGTAGGAACATACTACCTTTGTGATGCCGGTTATACAAATGGTGAAGGATTTTTAACTCCATATCGAGGTCAACGTTATCATCTCAACGATTGGTCTCGTCCTCCTACGAATGCTAAGGAGTTCTTTAATATGAGACATTCATCGGCCATGAATGTTATAGAAAGATGTTTCGGAATGATTAAAGATAGATGGGCTATTTTGCGTGATAACTCATATCATCCCATAGAGTCCATGCCACGTATCATCATTGCTTGTTGTTTATTTCACAATTTCATACGAACAACAATGAGTAAAGACCCTCTTGATAACGAAATCCCAGTAAATCACACACAACCTGCAAATGACCATGACAATGTTATTTCTATGATCGTGCCCTCACAAGAATGGACCGATCGTAGAGATCTTCTTGCTAATGAAATGTTTAATAGTTGGACTGCGATGCGTGCGCAGCGTGCCAACAATGTTTCTTAATTATGTTTGACAATTATGTATTTTTTATTGACAGAATTACAAATTTTGTCCTTTAAAAAAAGCCAAATTACGGTTCGTGTCCTTTGTTAAGTTTCCTTGCAGGCGGTGTACTTTAAACATTTTTTCCTACACGTTATGTCCTTTACGCTAACTGGGTTAGAAAAACTCAGTTAAGTATGACATGTGCCAGACATGTGATGGGCATAATTGTAATTTTAGTGTATCTTTAAATTAAAAAAAAAAAGAAAATATATATAATCCCCTCTTTTCTCTCTTCTTTCTCTCTAAGCCACCACCATCACCATAAACTCCGGCCACCATAAACTCCGGCCACCATAAATTCCGGCCACCGCAAACGATCCCTATCACCCGAACCCGACCCATCGCTAGAAGAATCTCCGGCGTTATTTCCCGTCCCAATAACCCCACCAATCCAACGACACTAACACAAGGGACACCTAACCAAACCATTCTCATTGCACAACGTACAACTCCTAAACCCACCTTTCTCACTGTAACACTTACGACTCCCCCTGCACTCATCACACATAATAAACCTAAAGTCACCACAAACCTCACAAACTCCGGCAGCCACCGCCGGCAACCGCTCAACAAACTTCTTCAACTCACCTGTCTCATGCAACTGCCTCACCTCCTCAGCTCCGCCTATATACTCACCACCGATAAAAACCCTAGGTAACTCCAATTTTGACTGGTCAACGTCCACGTCACCGGACTCTGACATGAGGTTTTGTAACTCGTGTAGGAACCTCGAGTCCATTGACAGGTCTCGTTCGTCGATTGAGATACGGAAGCCGCGTAGGATTGATTTGACTGTACGGCAGGCTTCGAAGGTTGACCGGACGATCCGGAGGCTGGTTGTGTATATCACTACTCGCTTTTCGGCTCCTGGAATTGATATAACGCCATCGGATTGAGCCACCGCCACCATCATCTCCGTTTTCGGCCATCTTTCATTGCCACCACATTCATCGTCTCCGGCAACCACAACTATCCCCCGCCACCATCTGCAAGTTCATGTCTCTCTCTCTCTCTACTTGTTTCCTTTTTCCAAATCCGGCTGGGAAGATCATCCGTCCAGTCTCCTTTCTCTCTCTCACCAGATCTGAAATATAATCGTTCAATTGATGTTTGCTTGAAACACGCCGAAAGATAAATAGTGGGGGCGAAAACAAAAATTAGATCTAAAAATTAATTTGCTCAGATTTAAAATCGAATGAATTAGGAGATATAGTGTGGGTAAGTACAGGTTTCAGGTGGTTTTGTTGTGTCGGAGGTGGTGGCCGACGATTTTTAGCTGATGCTGTAATGGTCGAATTGAGTGAAGAAGGGAGGGTGAGAGACAGGAAGTTGCAGATGGTGGCTGGAGGAGATGATGGCTGAATATTGGTGGTGGTCACCGGAAAAAATGGTGGTCGGATAATGGTGGGTTGAGTGGGGGAAGGATGATGCAACAATAGGAAAGGGAGATTAAAGAAACATAGGGAAAGAGGAAGAAGAAGTTGCAGGGTAGACGAAAAGACAAAAATGCCCTCACATGCGCCTCACGTGAGGGCATTTAACTGAGTTTTTCTAACCCAGTTAGCGTAAAGGACATAACGTGTAGAAAAAAAAAGTTTAAAGTACACCGCCTGCAAGGAAACTTAGAAAAGGAAACGAACCGTAATTTGGCTTTTTTTAAAGGACAAAATTTGTAATTCTGTCTTATTTATGCACTTTATTTGTTTCTTATTAATGTTTCTTGTTATATTTGTATTTGTAGTTACATGAATTATGATTTTTAATTGTATAATTATGCATTTGTACGTAGACATGGCAGATTCAAATATAGTGAGAGGAGTTACTCGGAGCAAGCATACCTGGACAAATAATGAAGATGCAAAGCTAATTGATGCATTAATGGAGATACATGCATCCGGAAAGTATGCTGGTGCTGACAATGGATTCAAACCAGGTTATTTAAATGGTGTTCAACAATTGCTAGATGTAAGTCTTCCTAACTCTGGCCTCAAAGCAGAACCACATATAAAGTCTAGGATGAAGACATGGAAGACACACTTTAGCATTGTATATGATATGGTGCATACAAGTGGGTTTGGTTGGGATGAACAAAAATGTTGTATTATTGCCAATGATAGTGTTTGGAATGAATACGTGAAGGTATATTCTAAAAAATATATTTTTTAGATTTTAAAATTTTAGTCTAATTTATTTGTAATTGTCTTGTAGTCTCACAAAGGTGCTGTGAATTTTCGTGACAAGTCATTTCCTTTCTATGACAAATTGTGTACCATATTCGGTAAGGATAGAGCTACTGGTAGTAAAGCAGTTGACCTTGGAGAAGAAGATGTTCAAGAGACGCAAAAAAGCTCACCTGTTGATATTGAAGACTTTGATTTTGTTGATGAAGCCGTTCCAAATGTTGATAGATCTGAAGGACAAACAGGAAGTGTAACAAGCAAGCGCAAAAGAGGTAGAAGCACGGATGCAGATGAGATATATCGAGAGTCTTGCAAAGATATCAAGGAAGTTTTGCTTCGATTTGGGGAGATGGTGGGTGAACAACTTAGCAAAGAAGGTATGGAGGCTCGTGAAATCTATGAAAAGGTTGGTGATGAGTTGAAAGCTTTACCAGGTATCACTACGAAAAAACGGTTCAAAGCAGCTCATTTGATTGGTAAAGATGTGGATCTAGGACGTTCTTTTCTTGCGTTGACAATAGAAGAGAAAATTGAGATGGTCGAGTTGTATACCGATGGTTCAATGGGATAGTTGTGTATGGTTGAAGTATGTTTTGTATGTGAATTGGTTTTAACTATGGTTGATGTTTTTTGCTTAAAAACTATGTTTTGTATGTGAATTGGTTTGATCAATGCATATTTTGGTTGGAATTTATGCATCTTTTTATATGTTTTTTATTTTTTAATAAATATTTGTTATGAAAAAAATACTTGTGCTAATGATAAAGTTGATATAATTCTCTGTTTATTTTCTATGTACCAAACAAGAGAAATGATTCTTAGCTATATTTCTCTACTGAAATCTCTGTACTACCAAACAGAACAGTCAATTCTCATTCTCCAGACCAATTCCCTTTCTCTGCAATTCCATTTCTCTATTCCATTTATCTACAATTCCTAGAGTTTTGTAACGATTCTCACAAATTGTAATTTTTTGGATCTAGACACAACCAAAATTAATACACCTTAAAACCAAATATTTTGTTGATAAATTTTATATATTGTGATTTTTTAATTTGAATCTAGACACAGTCAAATTTAAAAAGCCTTAAAACCAAATATTTGGTTCATAACTTTCTTTCTGCAAATTATGATAACAAAGATTTTAAGAAACTCAGATGATATTTTTATAAACTATACATAAAAATATTTTCTAATTGTATTAAAAATATAAAACATATTAAAAATTAAATTATTTATAACATTTAAAAAGATGGCTAAAGAACACTGAGTTGTGGTTCAACTGTCAATGCACCCAATACTCTAAGAAAACAAACATAAACTCCATTAGAAGCCACAAGATTTGAACACAAATTCTTTGTGAGGCAAGTAACCTCCTAACCATAAAATATAAATAACAGTAGAAAAACAAGCATGCTAGACATTGCAGCCTTTAGCATTTGTACAACATGTCCAAGTGTATTCAGGTTTATTAAATTTAAACAACATATGTCAGCTGTTCTCATCCAGAGTACTAGAATTCAACCGTCTTAACCTTTGATCAAGTTCTGCCATTACTGCTGGTTCTTGCTTTTTCCTTTCCTTTGATATATTTGTGCTCATAAACCCGAGTTTATCAAAGGCAACCTGCACTCATAAGTACCAAAATATAATGTTATATTATCCTTATAGTATAGGATAAAAAAACCATATACGAAGGATACACTTACTGTCAATAGTTCATCAGGATCAAAGAGATGATGAGTGGTATTCTGTATGATATTGATCACATCCCCAACATGATTTGCTGTTAGCAACTCATCTTCCTTCATCTGCAATAACAATAAACGGTTTGTAATTTTGTGAACGAAATGCTGTTAAGGTTTACCTGAAACATGTTAAAAAATGCATCCAAACATGTTACAAGATTTGGTTTTAGGGCCACAGATTTTTCAGAAACTGCCATTTTGTAGAAGGTACAAGTTTCCAAGTTAGTCGGCTAGTAAACGAACACAACATTCAGTGAACCGTTTGTGAACTGTTCAGCGGGAGTTTCGTTTATTTATTAAACGTAAACGAACAAGCATTAACAAAACCTTTTGATCACTTAGTTAAACACTCGTACATGAGCACATGTCTCGTGCGTTCATTTATGTTCACATTTCACTTGTTTAAGTTTGTTCGTCTATGTATTCACTTGAATTGTTAGGCCCATTAAAATTTAGTCTAGTTTTATTAAATTAAAATATCATCCATTACAATTTGGTCTAGTTTTATTAACTTTTAAGGTCCAATATATTGACACGTTTACCTTTAATTGGTGTTTGCTCAGCTATGTTGGTTTATATTCGTTCACCTATGTTCAGTTTGTTCATTTGCATTCGTGAACCGTTCGTTTATACTATTAACGAACGAGCATAAACTAACACGAACACATTTATTTTCATAAAGAACGAACATGAACAAGAAAACTTCGTCCGTTTAACTGTTCGTGTTCAATCATTTGTTCGGTTAAAGTTAAATGAGCGAGCATGAGTATGACCCGTTTGTGTTCGTTCGCTTTGTTTACAAGCATACGTGCTATAGCTACTAAGTAGGGTAAACAAGATTCTCTTATTTGATAATATGGAAGGCTATTTTCGACATTTGACAAATAATCAGCACTTCTCCTAAAACCAAGTTGCAATTTCATTTTCTAATGAATATACAAGTCTCTAAGTAATGATATAATTAAGTGAATCACCTTGAATATAGCAAGAGCCATGTTAAGTAAAACCTTTGCTCCTTCATAAAACAGAACATCCCAAACTCGCAAGGTTATCTGCATAAGTTTTGTAGATATTTAGATACAAACATATACATATTTGTGGAATACGTGTACATTCATATATGTGTGTATATATATATAATATATATATGTGTGTGTGTGTGTATGCATGAAATAATATTAACCTCTGAAGGCAAGCTTTTTGAAAAGAGGCAAAGAAACCACTCGGTTGCAACAAGTGAGACATCAAACTCAAGAGCTTCTAAATGAGCATAAACACTGCATTTCACAACCCTCAAAGCTTATGAAGCTGTCAACTTTATAATAATATATATAATCAACAACATTTAAAACACAAAGACGAGATTATTACCTTGGACATTTCTTTTTCAACAAATCTTTAAACACTCTTTGTTAAATCTTTCTACATGACAGCCTGATAAGTTATTTGAATAACAATCATTAACCAACACATTTTCCAAAAGAACCGCCAACATCCAAAATGCGTCTTCTTCTGTTTTCATCACGAGTAACAATAATGCAGCCACATAATTTAAACCCTGCAATTAGTCAATTAAATATCTTGGTCAACGCAAACAAAGAACAAAGATTCAAGAAAACCGTAAACGGTTTAAACTTTTTAGTTTTTCTAGTACCTATTGATGCATACCTGACAATAACCAACATCGGAATCACGAAACGAGTAACCGACAAGAACCCGTCTCAGCGAAGCATGACCTTCAGGAGTGTCCAACCATGGGTGACCGGGGAAGGTTCGTGGTAGGTCCTACATTTATAAATAGATATTTAGTACTTAAAACATGTGGAAAAGTTACAATTTTACATTAAGTAAACAAATTGAGGAAGCCTGTAAACGACCGAACGCTCAGTTCGTGAACCATTCGGCAGTTCATTTGTTTATATTCGTGTATTTAATAAATGAATGAACATGAACATATGTCTCGTTCGTTCTTTTATGTTCAACGTTTTGTTTATTGAAATACGTTTAAGTTTATGTTCACTCGTATACATTCGTTTATGTTTGTCAGTTACGTTTGTTTACGTAAGTTCGCTTACATGTGTTAATATATTCATTTAAATTTTTTTGGCCCATTACAACTAAGTCTAGCTTTAATAATTTTTTTAGGCCCATTTATAATCGTTAGTTATGCACTTATGCCTGTTCATCTTCAGCAATGTTCGTCCATTTATGTTCGTGAACCGTTCGATTATATTGTTAACGAACGCAAACGAACACGAACATGCTCATTTTTAACAAACACGAACAAGAAAACACCATTTGTTTAGTTGTCCTTGTTCGGTCGTTTGTTCGGATAAAGTTAAACGAACACGGACATGCTTCATCTGTGTTCGTTCGATTCGTTTACAAGCCTGAAATTGAGGTGTCTGAATTTAAAGCAAACATCAGCAACAATTATTATATATCCCATCAAATATACACGTAATCATACAAAATACCTTCACAAACTCCAGATCATGTAAACATATTTATAGCATAATAAACCACAAAAATATGAGATTGAGCCAAAAAGATATTGATATAATGAGAATAAAGAACGCGTAAACTCACGTGATCGATCTGCTTTGTAGCAGGGGTGACTTTACCCTCAACAGCTATTAACAGATCATTATAATAACTATCAGGCACAGTTGATTTCTTCTTAGCAGCACCAGACAAAGAAAACCAAACTTTCGGCCTTAAAACCGGAGGTATCCCCTTTCTAATAAGCTTCTTGAGAGTAATACCATTCACTAAAGCTGAAAACTTCAAGGATGATTTAAGTGCAGAAGTTACATGAGTTTGCAAATACCAATTTGCCCCTTTACTTGCTTCTAATCCCCACCATACCCTACCCTGCTCCCTCACTTTCTCTCTCACCTCATTCAATATATTTGCATCATCAACATTGCCTTCAACTGTAAACCCATAAAGATCTTGAAACTTCACAGTCATATACGCCCTTCTGGCGTGAATACTCGGTCTCAATATCGGTATTTGCGATTGAATCTCAACCGCTAGATCCCTCTTGCTTTGAGTCCTAAACATAATGGATCCTTAAACAAACTAAAGGTATAATACTATAAGTCTATAATCAACCAAGAAACCTATAAAAATCCTATCTTTACACCAAAACAAGATCAAGAAACACTCACATGGGCTAATTGAGTACAGGATTCATATAAAGATCAAATCTTTACCACATATCCCCAGTTGGGTAATTCAAGAAACCTGTAAAAATCCTATCTTTATACCATAAAGATTCAAGAAAACCTCACATGGGCTAACTGGGCACAAGATTTTAATCAAAGATCAAATCTTTACCACAAATCCCCAAATGGGTGCCTGTCAAATCTTAAGTTTCTTTAATAAAAAATTAAAACCCACAAAAATTTATGAGAATAGATGTAGATGGGGAGCTAATTAGGGTGAATATGGGATTAAAAATAATAATTATTATTATTAGGGAAGAAGTGACTGACTAACATTAGGTTGATTAGTTCATGGGAAGGAAGATTTTAATGTTGAATTGTGGGTGTTAAAAGGGATTGGGTGGGGAAGTTGTGGTTGGTGTGTAGGGTGGGATCACAGTTTTCTTTCTTACAAATTATTTTTCAACGTTAATAAAGTTTAAAATTTTTTGTAATAAGATATTATATGGAAAGATTTTCTATTTTTGTGTTTTATTTGAATTGATTGTTTCCAAAGATGTGTTCATACTTCATACGGTAAAGTGATTGCAATTTGGGGTTTTTAATGGAAATTTACCAGGTAATATATTAATTTTTAACATTGTGTCTTGTAGGAAAGTATCGACTGAATATACTTTGAATAATTATTCAAACAATAATTTCGCCTCAGGTTGTTTAAATAATAAATATGTTCATTTTTCTAATCTTATTTTCGGTATATAAAAGGTTATGTATTCGTATTTTAACTAAGTTGTCTTTATAACTTGTTTGTTACTTTTAGTTTACTGTAAATTCGTATTTTAAACGAGTAATCTTTATACCTGTTATAAAATATATATGTTGCATTTTTATATCTTATTGTCGGTGTATAAAAGTTATGTATTCGCATTTTAACGAGTTGTCTTTATAGCAGCTCTCAATCATATAGAAAATAAATTTAAGACAGGTGTTTATATTCTTAAATTTTTAGGATGTAACGTTATTTAATTTTAGATGTTGACTAGAAGAATAAAAAATTTAATATGCATCGAATGGTTCTTTTCATTCAAACTTACTCTAAAATATGATAGTGTAAATGTACGCCTTTCAAAAAATCGTAACAATAATACTTTTTCATTTAACGAGAAAAACTTTGGTTTTAAAATCCGCTTCAGACCCTGAAAAAACCATAACTGCCATCGAAGAAGGTTGTCAAAGAGTTCAGGATTGATCAAAAATAAAATTAGAATGCCGGAGATGAAAGAAGTGAAAGGACGAAGACCAATGCTGCCAATATTTATTTTCGAAGGCTTTTTATGAAAAAAAAAAACATTAAATATATAATGATTTTTCATTTCTTAAGAAATAATTTTTGTCAATTATTTTCTTCATCTCATAAACGTGCTCTCACCTCTCTTTCGGATGAAGCTTCATTCATAATAATTAGAGTTAGGCTTTTACGATTCATGTATGAATCATGTTCATTTTTAAATGAGGTTTGAGTGTCAATGATTCAGAGTGCTTGGAATGTGAATCCTAGGTCAATAAGATCTAGAGTTTTAATGATCCATGTTAAGATTGTAATATCCTAATATTTGTTTTGTAGGCTAGTAAAATTTATAAACAGAAAATGTTGCACGTTGGAATATAAAACTGTTTGGTTTTAGCTTTTTAGTTTTGCCAACACGTATGTTGTAGTAATTTTTGAGGTTTGGGAGTTGTTTGGTAGCCTTTGTAATAAAACTATAATCTTCTTATTAAATCGAGCAAGTAATCAAAAAAACGATACGGATCTTTAGTTCAACATAAAAGATACAATCAACCATCACGGAAAAGACTAACAAACATCACAAACTAATACACATATAAACAAACTCTCTAAACAAATTAGGATCATCAACATGAAGAACCCTAGATTCAACAAGAACGAAGATGAAAGTTATAAGAGAACAGAGATCAAACTGTCAAAACGAGTCAAACATACCGTAGCAGGAAACACAACCTTCCAACTTTAAGCCCATCAACCGCTAGCTTTAAGCCCAACTTCTAGACCAACTAAGTTTGTCGATTGTTGTCCAAGCCCATCAGCCGCTAGACCAACTCCAAGCCCGTTTATCAATTATCCAACCCTTATTAAAGAACAAGAACAAATAATTAGAACTAAAACATACATCATTTTGATTATATACGAATTGGAACTAAAACATATATGAATTGAATTTGGACATATTTCAACAGCTTTTAATGAAATCATTAATAGGTTACATTTGAATTGATTAGAGTTAGAGTGTGTTTGGTTAGACCTTTTAATGGCTCATAGAAACCCTTAATAATTAAGTTTCAGAGACATGCTAAATGATTTAGAGGATAACTCTTAATCAATCAGACTTCTTATTGATTAAACACTTGATTGCCAAACAAATAATACCTTAGATAAACTAAGTTCAATTGTTCAAGAAGCAACATGGTAATTCTAGTCTGGAAAACAATTGGTGTATGCTCTTAGACCAATATGTTACCTTAAGTTGAATGAATAATCGTAAAACACCATCAAGCAAACGTAATAACATTTCTAACAATATTGTATTTGAACTTGAGAAAAGGAATTCTTTGAGGAAGAAATGAAAGATTATTTTGTTTTTTTCAATTAATTAACATTTTCAATAGGCCAATATTTGCTATCTTAAGTTTAAGCTTGGCAAAACGGACGGATCAAAACGGGCGTTCGATCAAGAATTTTGAGTAAACATGAGTTAGGGTCAAAGCATCACTGGCTAACAAACTTTATTAAAGCAAATCACCAAGATATATGATTTAGACGGTGAAGAACTAATCTTGAAGCCCAAATTCATGAATCATTGCACGCTCCTCTTTTCCTAGGCTCACTCTTTTTCACGATATAACACATGAGTGGTGAACCAAATCATGTGAAGTTTCAAGCACAATGAAAATATGTTAGCTTCAAATATGTTAATTGGTCGTATACAAGAAAAAACATATAGGTTTTGATGTGCCGCTCACTTGCAAGATCGTGGTCCCATGCCGCTGGTTATCTGTTGAGCTAGCTATTCTTTTGGCGCCGCTTCTCTATTGACTACGTCAAGTCCCAGATTGATAATCAACACGAATTAAACGAATAACTTTCGTTTATATTAGTCATAAAATATAACTCAAAAAACTGATTACAACTCTCAAACCCTAACTCGGTTTAACTCTTGATGAACCCTAACTCGGTTGCATCCAGATGAACCCTAACTCGGTTACATCTCGTTATCTCTAGATGAACCCTAACTCGGTTGCATCTCACACATCACAATCTATAATGTCTAACATATCTTTGTAAATATAGACTAACCTAACTTGTTAGCTAAGATATTACCAAATATAATAAACCCTAATAATTCTTGGGCTGGACTTTACACTTTGGCCAAAAAACAATTGAGCCAACACTACGATCCTCCAGCCACGAGCCAAACCACCACCGCTCTTTTATGGTCCACCACCATGCCGCGCCGCCTACACCGCTTGCAGGACTGTAGAATCATTCAAAATTATGGATTGTCATTGAAGATTGCAGGATCATGGAAATTTGGCTGAAATTTCATGGACGGAAATTGAAGACTATATTATTTAGGGTTTATTAGAATTGTTATTTATGTTTTAATGTTTTTTTAGTCTAAGCTTATGGTTTCCTTTGCTCCAACTTGGGAGAGAGTGTTATTGTTTTGGGTTTATTAGTATGAGCCCACAACCCAGTCTAGGTTTTGAGGGTTTCGAATCTCTATAAAATGTAATTGTTTATGAATGGAATTAATCAATTCAATTTTCATTATCCCCACATACGCGACTATTATATGTTGCGATACTTGTATCTCTTAATTAACTCAACTTAAAACATAAGTGTTATTTTATCGCTTCCTCAAAAGAGTTTATCATGTTGATTTTCATGTGCTTTAAGTTCCATTTGGCTCTCATTAATTCACGACATGTTGACAATTTCACAAAGTGGTTGTCCTCTGGTTAGGATCCACTATGAATGTGAGTGTTATAATGCAAACAACCTTATTTGGCATTACCATTAGCTAAACAGGCTCACTTAGCCTGTTGGCATTTGTGTCCTAAATCTTCTTTATGCTTTATTATCTAAACAAAAAACAAAATACGTTATATGAAAATATGTTGCAACGTGTCAAACGCATTTTGTAATGTGTATTGAACTTGACGTATGTTGTATAACGTGTCCAACATACTAAAATCATCATCATTAAATTTAAGCTTTCAACTCTTATCGTTTCATCTACTTTGATATATCGGATGACAACAAAGGTTACCGATCATTAATTTTTATTTTGTTTAATTTTCTTTTGAGCTATTTAAAAAAGTAAATCTATTACTGTATAAAATACCATTATTCCTTTTTTTTTTATCTGGTTTCTAATAAAATAATATGTATTAATTTTCAAAAAATAAAATAAAATAATATATGTTAAATGCACCAAATATATTGAACTATAAATTATTAGTAACCGTATCTAACATACTAAAATTACTATCTTTAACACTGCATTCTTGAGTTTTTTATTTAATGATTTGGAAAAGAAAAGATAAGAAAATTTTTCTTTTTTCATTATTGAGTTTTTATTTTAAAAGAAAAGAAAGGGAATGAAAAGAAAAGTTGGGTATTTTTTCCTCCAAAAGTTTCCTGTCAAATATGGCCGGATTGTGAATGAAAGTTTATTGCCCATTACAAAATTACCAATTTACCCTATTTTAATTCTCTTTTCATTTGGCTATGAGGACATAATTGTAAAGTTATAATTTTTTTTCCTATCTTTTCCTTCAAATCTAATTCAAGAATATAATTAACACTTTATTTTCTTTTCTTTTATTTTAACTCGAGAATCTCTTTTAAGTATATAATTTCTTTTCCTTTCTTTCCCTGTTCAATCTTATCATTTCTTTTCCTTATCTTTTAAACTCAAGAATATAGTGTAAATGCACCAAACTTTGATGTAGATTGCAAAATTTGAGCATTCTAATTATTTTGTTTCTTTTGTTAAAATTTTTCTGTAACAGTTTTAGGCGCTTACAAATTTATTTTTTAGTGTCACTGCAAAGATAAATTTAACAAATACCAACCGTAACAAGTCATGTATATACCAAAACAATTTTGGGCGTTTACAAACTTATTTTATGGATTCTGGATTTAGTATCGATGCCGTAACGAACTTAACTGATACCGACCAAATTGTGTCATTGCAAGGCATCGGATTTTGCTGAGGGTTGAATTTTAATTAACCAATACTTAGGCTATAAATATATATATTCAACCTGGCTCACATGCTCAGTACACTTCCCGACCGGAACCACCGTCATCCACCGACGGCCGTCACTATTAAGTCTCCGGCAGCGATTAAGAGGTAAGCAATCGAACTTGCTACTGTCTCAATTTGCGTATAGCTTGATAATTTCGGCTTACGGTTTTATAATCACAGCCTTAATAAAACCCTAGACTAGCTGTTCTTGTTAATTCGCATATAGGATCTGCTACTTGTTAGGGAAATCAATTGCTTCTATACATATTTTATACTGTGTTTCGTTATGTGTGTGAAGGCAACAATTTGAACTGTTTTTGTTATTATGCACACCAAGTGTTTGATAAAATGCCCTCTCTGAATTTAAGTTTTTTGTTATTTACACGTTAGCCGAATCAAATATGCAAGGTTCTCGAGGTTGTTATCATAAATTTGATGGTGTATTGGTTGTAGAATTTAGACCAAACAGGGTATGAAAGTGTGGTGGTTTAGCATATTATTAATTAAAATGAAGATGCTTTTCAACTCAAATTGGCTTTGCTTGTTAACCATATGCTTATTAAAGAGTAATAAAAACATAGAAATGACTTTTCTAAGTGCTATTATAGTATTATTAGAGCGAGTCTCAGGGCCGTCCCCGAGAATCGGTAAAAAAGGGATTTTTTTTGGTAATTGGTTTAAACAATTTAATTTCTAAATGGCTGATTAGGTTATAGTTTGGGTTGTGCAGAACCTTTTTTTTTTATAAAATAAGCTTAAATGAATTGGGTAATTGGTTTTAAACACTAAGAATGCATATTTTTTTCCGAAGACAATACATATATATTAAATATATGATTAAAAAAAATTCGGGCCTGTTAAGGTGATCGACCAGGGGACCGTCGCCTTCCCCGCTTTCCTCATAGACGCTCCTGGCGAGTCTTTTGACCTGGAAAGTTTATAAGGTTAAACCAATTATGTGGGCATTAGCGAAACATAGTTGTCTGCTCTTGATATAACAAACTGGTTTCTTTCAACATTTCTTTAAGGTTAGAAATATCATTAAACTTTTCATATTAGGCTTTTTTAGTCCACTGAAGTTGTACTACAACAGGAGTTTTTAAATAGAAACCAGGTTTTAGCAAAAGGGATGTTCATGTGCTCATGATAGCGTTAGCATTTAGCATAAGCATCCATTATTGCGTTTGAAATACTAATCATGCTTTTTAAATTTGAATTTGATTTTTTCTCACTTTGATTGGTTGCTAATAATACAAACCAGGAAACTTCTAGGTAGTTGATTAAGCGTCCCTAAGTAACCTATGTGGACCATGTGGTGGTGCATAGCTTAATACATAGGAAGTTGCTTAACTACCCTACATGGGCTTTATTGAAATTTAGAGCAATGTTGTTAACAAAGGTAGTCAAATGCTTCTGTATCAATTTCAAATTGGAACACTTTAGAAGAACAGTCTGGACTAACAAGAAGATATAAAGAAGTATCGTGTCACTAGCATATACCTACATATAATGATTCCTTTCTTTTATCGAGATCTTTAGACAGTTTTATGCGGATTTCCCTAGTGTAACCCCAATGAACTATTTTAATGAACAAGAACTCATAAAGTAGGATGTTTGACAAGTATATTTGCAAATGCTGTCTTTCTCTTAATAAAGATAAGACTATGTGTTGTGGGAGGGGTGAAAGGGGCATGTTGTGACATGTAGCCGCTGCCTTGGCAAAGAGGGCTTTCACCTTTTAACAAACTAGAGTGTGTTATGATGGGGCTGAAATGAAGGAGATGGCGATGGAAGGGGCAGCGCCCCATGTGGTTCAATGTGTTATGGTGGTGGGCACTAACCTTGCTGACCTGGCTTGTTTCATGCCACTTTGACGGCACCACAGCACTCAGTCTAAGGAACCATGTTCTTCTGCTAAACTACAAGTCTAAATTTCAGTCTGTTTCTGTTGCATCCATATACCACATTTCTTCTTTTGAGTTTGATTTAACGCCTTGACAACTGTTATGATTTCTGTATGGTTTTGCTTTTTTTATGCTTAGACCCTTCAAGTGCCAGATATTATAGTAGTATTGTATTTCTGCACATACAAACCCATAATAGAAAATGTTTCATTTAATTTTGCAGAATACCCTTGAGTCTGATCTCCCATGTGATGTCACCATATTAAAAAAAGGAGAAAATGAGCATTGTACCAAAAGAGACAGTTGAGGTCATAGCACAGAGCGTTGGCATAAATAATTTGTCTCCAGATGCTGCATTGGCTCTTGCTCCTGATGTAGAGTACCGTATGCGTGAAATAATACAGGTGATATAGTATCCTTTTGTTTTCTTACAGATTATAATCACAGTAGCCATCACATATTAATTAAAAACTTAATATGGTAATAATATTTGAAACGTTTAAACTGCAGGAAGGGATCAAAAAAATGCATCACTCAAAAAGGACCACATTGACTACAGATGATGTGGACAGTGCACTTAGCATGAGAAACGTCGAGGTAAATCACCACTTTTCTTTTTAACTTCAAATGATATTCTAGAAATAATGTCAAAAATACAATAAATCTGGTTGTAATAACATATTTTGTTCTAAATTTAACCAATATTATTGTCTGTTCAGCCAATCTATGGATTTGCATCTGGAGATCCTTTAAAGTTCAAAAGAGCCCTCGGACACAATGATTTATTTTACATCGAGGACAAGGATGTGGATTTTAAAGACGTAAGAACTAAAAAACATTCAACATGTGATTTTCTGTAATTAAAGTTATAGAATAACCTAAACTTATATTTATTTTTCTAACATAAGGTTATTGAAGCCCCATTGCCAAAAGCACCACTAGACACTTCACTTTTCTGTCACTGGCTTGCCATTGAAGGTGTACAGCCTGCTATTCCCGAAAACGTCCCTGTTGAAGGTTTGATATTACAAAGCCCTTGTTCAATGCAGTTAAAAACAGTTTTTTCAAACTTCTGTACAAAACTCAAATTCAAAGTTTATGTTTTCTATATGGGTTCTCTGTCACAGAGCTGACATTTGGAGATTATATGGATCATCTGCAGTTATTCCTACTTTACCCGAGACCAAAAAAACCGAGCAGAAGAGTGACGAGCTGCCTGTTGATATTAGATTGCCTGTAAAACATGTCTTATCCAGAGAACTTCAGGTATATGTATATGTGTGTGTGTGTGCATGTTCTTTTTATCATTTTGAAATTTCATTTTGTTACTGCAGTTATACTTTACAAAAATTACTGAGCTGGCAATAAGCAAGCCCGATTCTGTTCTGTTTAAAGAAGCACTAGTGAGTTTGGCCACTGATTCTGGACTTCATCCTTTAGTTCCGTATTTCACATGCTTTGTTGAAGATGAGGTAAACTTCCATGAAACAAAATCAAAGGCTGCGCTAATAGTATATATATATATATATTCATTTAGCAAAGCGTTATGAACAGTGGTTTTACTAAATTTGCATTAATTACTTTTTAAATTTTTTTTTCATTCCCACCTTGTCTTTGCGACCATTAATTTCATTTTTATCACATCGGTTTATATGCCCCTTGAATTGATTCGACCACCAGTCTTGGCCCATATACATATATTTAAGCCCTATTTAATTCCATTTTAATTAAACTATTGGTAAGCTTTTTTTTTTCATTTACTGAAGTAGTTAATTAAATACATTGCTTCCAAATCACATATTACAACTCCTAAAAGCTATTATTATTTTAATATTATAATTACTTTCAATCATATTTTGTTTCTCTTATGACTTTTATAATATAATGTTTTATAAAACTCCGAATACGCCATTGTGATGTGTTTATTTTTATCTAATATCTATGTTTTGATATAAATTTAATTCAAAAATGAGTTTTCACGATAATTTACAAGGCATTGAAGCTCAAACGTAAACGCTGTCAAAGTTGCCTCCTGGTTTCTTTTTTTAACTTTTCTTTTACAGCCTTTAAAATATGAATGCTTTAATAAATTTGGGATTTGCCGTTTCTATGTGCTCATTTCTATCTGCACGTGTTTTTTTCGTGGGTTGAATAGTGGTGTTCATGTCATCAAAACCGGGCCTTACAAATTTTAACATCCTGTTGCAACGCACGGGTTATGCCCACTCATTTTCATTTTACATATCTACTTTTTTTCAGGTTTCTCGTGGTCTAAACGATTTCAAGCTGCTCTTTGCATTAATGCGCCTCGTTTGGAGTCTTCTCCAGAATCCACACATACATGTTGAACCTTATGTAAGTCAATAATTGACTTGTTAATTAATGGTATTTTAAAAACATTGCTAACATGTTTCATGATCATGCAGTTGCACCAGGTGATGCCAGCTGTCGTAACATGTGTTATTGCAAAACGGTTAGGAAATCGTGCTGACAATCACTGGGAGCTTAGAGATTTTACTGCTAAACTTGTCGCCACTATATGCAAAAGGTCAGACTTTTTAGAATTATTTTATTGTCTGGTCAGTGTTCATGTTGATGGCATGCTTTAAATAGTAAATTTTGTAATATCTTATTCAGGTTTGGGCATAATTACAGTAGTCTGCAGTCACGTTTGACTAGAACGCTGATTAATACGTTTTTGGATTGTAAACGGACGTTGAATCAACATTATGGTGCTATTCAAGGACTAGCAGCTCTTGGCCCTAATGTGGTAAAAAAAAATTACAGTGTTAGCTACATATACGGAGTTACAAACAAACTTGATTCGATATATTTTTCAACTCTTTTTTTTAGGTTCGCCCTCTTCTTTTGCCAAATGTTGAAGCTTATTTAGTGTTTCTTCAAGATATACTTCAGAATCAAAACAAGGAAATGACAAGACACGAAGCTTGGCGTGTATATGGTGCATTGTTGGTCGGTTTCGCTCAATTCAAGTTTTAAGCGAGTTAAAATCTGTTCTTTTGCAACCCTATTTATGGCCATATAATCTTTTTTTTTTCAGGGTGCTGCAGGTAGATCCGTGTATGATCTGTTGAAGGTTTTTCCAATATTACCTTCACCACCCGCCGATTCTTTTTGGAAGACCAATACACGGGTCATTGGTTCAAGTGAAGCACGTAAGCTATCATAAACATTAATTAACAAAAAACAATAATTTTAACAAATATTTATATTTATAGATAAACGCAAGGCGGATACAGAAGAGTTGGAACAACAGCCTTCTCCAAAGAAAATGGTCATTGATGGGCCGGTGGCTTCATCGTCTAACAATACCGCCATAACAGTAGGTGAAACTGGTGCTAATGCTGCTGGTGAACCCGAGGCTGAAACTTCATCGGCTCAAATGCAAACGGGTGATGATGAGGTTAAAGATAAAGATAAAGATAAAGATGATAACAATAATAATAGACAAGGACGGAAAGATAGCAGCAGGTATGGATCGAGGACACCTGCACATCTTAAGCAGGTTTGGAAAGATGATCTGAATTCAGGACAGGTTGTGCTTTCGTTATTTGAAGTGTTTGGTGAAGGCATTATGTCCTTCATTCCTGCTCCTGAGATGTCTCTATTTCTGTAATTTTGAATTTGTAACATTGTTAGTTAAAGATGAACAAGTTTTAAGTGTTGTGATTTTGAATTTGAATGTTTTTTCTTAAAATATTGGAGTTCGGTTTTCTACTTTTAGGTTTAATCACGCAGTAAATTATTGTTAATTAGTATATTAATAATGCAGTAAAGTATAAAAGTTTAGTGAATTATCAAATACCATCTTATTTGCCTATAATTTGTATTAAAAACTTCGATATGATAAAAGAGAACACAATTACGTTACAACAATAGACTGTAATCAAACTATCATATAGATAGAGATATAGTGATTGTGTTTTTTCGAGGTAAAAGCACACAAAAGTATATTATCATGAACAAAGCATGCAAATCTCATAATTGAGATTGTCATCAAGAAGAATATTTGTTTCTTAATCCATTTTCTTGATTGTTTCTTGAGCGATGATGATGAAGACGATGATCCTATGGAACCATCATTCTCAACCCTTAAAAAAATTACGTGAAATAAAAATGAGAGTAAGTGAAATGAAGAAAAATATACGGTAAAAAAAAACCTAAAAAAAAACATTACATGTCACGTTTAGAGAAATAATGATGTTTCACTACATGTCAAATGCAAGAATTTGTAATAGCACAAGAATAAATTTTAATTAAAAAACATGGATAACGTTAAATAAAAAAGACAAGAAAATATTGAGATTTTTGAATAACTTACAACAAGAAAGTGAAATTGTGTTAATTTTGATGTTGTTTTACTAATTTCGTGAAAATAACATTAAAAGTGGTGGAATGTTAATCAGGCATCAAGTGGCAGCGTTGATAGCCGAAAGACAAGGGTGCATGCACTAATCGGCCGATGGTTGAGTGCTATGTGTCTTATGTTCAAAGCTTGATGCAAAACTACTATCGAGTCAAGGGTCTCACCGGAAGCAACCTCTCTATTTCTACGGGGTAGAGATAAGACTGTCTACATCTTACCCTCCTCAAACCCTACCATAACTTTGCTATTGGTGGGATTTACTGAGTACGATAATGATGATTAAGTTTCGTAATGAAGCACCGAACTACATACATAAACAGATAACAATGAATAGGATTATGTCAACTCTAGCGAATGAGATAATTAGAGTAACCAATAAAAACATGAAAAACACATGTGAGAAAGTATACCCATAAACGTGTTTTTTTGTTTTTGTTTTGTTAACTATGATTAAAACATATTATTGCTCTATTGTTATATTCATTTTTTTTAAAATATATAATGACGCAACTTATAATAAAATTAATCCCGCCATGCTTATACGATACCTTTCAACAAAATAGAAAATAAAAACACAATGATATGTTTTACGTATCACATAACAACATAACTTGTTATCAAAATAAAAAGGACGAAACATAGCAATTACCACACTACACCTCCGTCCCAATATAGGAAAAAAGGAAACATCATAAATAACCGAGTGGTGCTACTTCTTCAACTTCACATAGATTCTAAAATAGAATACAAAACCTTATTTGTCGTTCACTGTGTGCAACTTATCAAATAGTTTTTAGTGGAAAGAAGATAAAATGAATCATATATACACTAATGATGTACACTAATGTTATGATAACTTGTACAATATGCAATAAGGGTTGTACAAAGACAAAATATAATACATGCTAGAAAAGAATAGCTGATCGAAGAAAAGGTGAAAAAGTAGTCATATAAATGGATGAATTGATGACAAATGTTGATAAAGTGAGGAGACCCTGCCTAACCTCATCCAAACATCCACATCCAGATCCACATCCACATCCACATCCACATCCAAGGCTAAGTGTCAATTCCTCAATTTGTGCCATGGTCAAGTCCATCTTGGCACATACTTCTAAAATAGAACAATTAGTTTGCTTCATTATGACACATATTATGCGTGTATTTTTTCTAAAACAGCTAAATATTATACATTATATGAATTGAATCATTAATCTTCAATTTCATACCCAAGCCATCTTATCACCCCATCAAAGTGAAAACATAAGGAGACGTATTATGCAGCTTGGTCTATTTACATTTTTTTTTCATCCAATAACTCAATAATTGTAACGTGGGAGAAATGGCATTGCGGATCCACCGGTTTCCTGACATATGATCATTTGATTTAATTGATATTTTCTTCATGAAAGGTACATTTTCTTTTATATGAACTTTAAGTTGTAGTCAATAAAT
The DNA here is from genome assembly GCF_021521415.1 of Bidens hawaiensis. Classification (NCBI taxonomy): domain Eukaryota; kingdom Viridiplantae; phylum Streptophyta; class Magnoliopsida; order Asterales; family Asteraceae; genus Bidens; species Bidens hawaiensis. The sequence goes on from NW_027493096.1 coordinate 221,368, forward strand.
AAAAGAGCACAAACATAAAGAGACAACGAGTGGAGCTTATGGTTTGTTTAAATATTAGCAAAAATAAAAAAAAATGATTACAGGAATGCCAATGTGCCAAATACCAGGTTAACTAGAGTCTCATCTCCGAATAGAAAACTATATCGTATACACATCAAATCCCCATTACTTCATACCTACATGTTAACAGGCAAGTTTGCCCATTTTTATAAACTTTTGTGGTTAAAAATTACTCACCACAATACCTTCGAATCCCTTCTTATATTCACTTAATAACTAATTTAAAATATAAAATTATAAAAATTATATTAAATAAATATATTAACGGAAATGAGTTTGTCTAGTCGTCTAAGACTATGTGTTGTGGCAAGCGAGCGAACGGCTTTGGCGAGTGGTGCGTTGGCCCCGAACACCACAACACCCTCGCTTCACCACTCGTTGCGAGCGGGCGCTGCGACCCCGGGCTAAAGGAAGAAACTTGATGGGTTGGCTCGCGAATGGATGAATTCAATGGGCGCGAACGATAACATGGTGAATTCCTTGGTGATGCGACCGACAAGGGTTGAAGGATTAGGTCCAGTCAGGACCATGTGTCACAATATGATTGGATAAATTTAACTTACATACTAGACCTGCTATCTCATGACCCTATTCGGGTCGGGCAGCTATATAAAAGTTGGATGATCTATGATTATATTTTGACTTTAGGGTTAGGAAATCCCAAATAACATATACATATAAACCCTGATTGATTTCATTCCTTATATATATATATATATAGTTGAAGAATGAGGAGGCGAGAGAGAGAAAACCCATGTGGGATATGCGGGCACTACCACAAATACGAAGAGGGTGAAGTCTGTGGTGTCTGCGGCCACCGGATGCCCCTAGGAGTTGAGAAGTCTTTGGTGGTTCAAGTCAGCGCCTTTTGCTGTATCTTGGCAGCTACGACAACGCCTCTCGCTCCGAGCTTCTCAAGACTCTTGGGATCACTCGCATTCTTAATGTCAGTCACTCACTCCTTGTATTTTGTTAGTATTGCTAATCATCTTATATTGCTTAATTGAAGTTGTCGATTACTTGTTAAGCTATTAATAAAGATCTATGTATTTGCAGACTGTAGCAGCGTGTCAGAATCTCTACAAGAACTCATTTACTTATCACTGCCTTCCCGATAACCCAATTCTAGCCTTCGATAATGCAGTCGAGTATCTAGGTATGTATACGTGTTACAGTTATACAAGATTATTATGGTTGTTACTTTGGTTTACTATGTTCAAGAGCCCAAATTGTTCGATTAGTTATATGATAAGATGTAGAGATTGTATAATATAATCATCAGCATATGAATTTAATAGAGTGAAAAGAGTTTCATATTTTCAAAACTGTTCTGTCTCATTGTATTTTTAAGGTTGCTCACAGATGCAGAGGTCTGCCTGCTGAACATAATTAGAAATCTTATAATTTTGTTATCAATATCCTCGTATTTTGAAATGTGCTGTGCTGCTATATTGTTATTTGTTTGTTTTAACAAGTTATTGCAGAATGCCAAATTATTGCGAGAACAAACAGAGCAAAGTAACATAAATTGTTTAATTTTAAATCAATAGTTCATATTTTTTTTAACCTGGTACTTTTTCCACACAAATGTCTATGCCTGTGTAAATAAAAAAGACCATCTGACTAATTTTCTTCATATGTTTTAAATTGATTAACCGTTTACCTACAAATATATAGGTTATGCGTAGGTAATATAACCTACACATGACTTACACATGTGTAGGTTGTATAAATAAACGGAATGTGCTCATATATATATTTTTTCAAATTACAGGAGAGACGAATAAACATTATATTTCTAGCACTGTCTTTTATTTTAAAAAAGTTTTAAGAAGCTTATTTTGGCAATATTTAGTGTTCTACATAGATTTTTCCCCTGCATGTGATGTGTATAAAGGGTTGTTCAATATAGAACTAATTTAAGTAGAGAACTGCGAGAAACATTACTAATATATATTAAAGAGAAGTTTGGCGACGCTGGACTATGATTGGTCCATTTGGCAACATTCCATTGGACCAAGTTTTGTTTTTTTTGTTTTTTTTTGTTTTGTCTTTTGTTTTAAACTTTGATAATTATATTTCTAATTATCTTTGTTATGTTTGTTTTTTATTAGTTTAGTTCCAATACCAATATACTGTGACAGATGTGATAGTTTAGTTCCAATACCAATATACCGTGACAGATGTGATAAAAACTGACATAATTTGCGTAGACTTAGCGCATTTTGTTTAGTTGTACTGTAACAAAACTGACCTAATGACAATTCTTTTTTTTAGTCCGGTTTTATAACGAACATGAAAAACCCAACCAAATTTGCATGGACTCACCGCCAGGGACCAACAACTCTCGGATTTTACCAACGCTCGAGTTTCACCGACCAACGCTATCCCAATGTTCCATCTCAATTTTTATAACTTTTTTTTGTTTTAGTTTCCGCACAATAACACATGTAACAGAAACTGACCGAATTCATGTCAACTTACCGTCTCAACACTTAGGACCGGTAATGCTTGTGTCTTACCAACGTTCGGATTTACCAACCTTGCGCCGGGTTAAAAACTAGTTGTACATATGGTTTAAACAGCGATACATAAGGCGGTTATGTAATGCATAACCACCTCTTTCTCTCTCTCTCTCTCTCACAATTCTCTACTTAAAAATGGTCTCGTATTAAACAATGAACACGCCTCCATGCATATACATATTATACATACATTTTTCCCCTTTTCTGTCATGAAAGTAGTAAGTGATAATTTATACTGTTGCATAAATTCTGAATGTGATTTACTTTGAATGCATATACTTCTATACACTGTGTTTATGCAGAGGACTTACCATTGCACAAGCCAGTGCTATAACTACCATAATATTGAGCTTTGTATATTTGATGATATTATCATTTAAAATGTTTTTTCGAATAGACTAAAACATGCTATCAAATGTTGGGGATTTCAAACTAGCAACCTGGATTATTTAGAGAGTCGTGTGATAACTTTCAGATTAAAAGTTATTTTGGTGGTTCTCCAAAATACTTTAATTGGATAAAACTCTAACTTGAGACAAGAATTTCGTATGGAATTTGTGAGGAAGATGAACCAGAGAAAAACGTCAATCCAAATATGAACGATATATTAACCTAGGGCAGTTTCCAGGTAGTTTCAAAGTTAGATAACTGCTTTAAGCAATTATCTATTCAAAATTCAAAATTCGTTAATAAATAAACTCCAAATTAAACTTATGATTATGTGTGACATAATCATAAAATTCATTTTTCTAATGAAATTTTAATGAAGCAATATTAACGAAAATAAAGCCAGGGGCGCTGCCCTTTGGACACTGCTAGGGGCTGCCGCCCCTAGAACCCCGCAACCGGGGGCGCTGCCCCCGGACCCTCGTTTGTTAGGGGCTTCACCCCTAACATCATAGTAAACTAAAGAAAGCGTGCACTCCGCACATCCCGAACTTGCTTAATGTTTACTATGATTAAATTGATCGACCAATTAATCCAATTACACTAAAATACTAACAATCCTCCCCCGTTTTAGTGCAATCCTTGATTAACTAAAACTTCTCACAAACAAACAAACTTATGCATAAATGAAATGTCGTGACGATTGAATTTCATCTTAGTGTATTACACATTCCAAATATCCGAATATCGGGGTGTCGCTATGGATTGAACCCTTGCTATTCATAGTGAATACTCGAAGATAATATACACATAAGTTTACATACTTACATATTCTTACATGACACTTTATTTTACTAGCTTGGTGTCCTAATCCTTCATAAGCATATCAAAGCCAAGTCCCAGCTTCTTGAAGCAGCTAAACTTCATACTCATATAGGTAGTGCTTTTGTTCTTGTACCTGCATATGCAATTTTTCAAAAGAACTATTAAGAAGTTATACTTCAAACTCCTCAACTTGCAGGTCTGAACACATACCTTGGGATGTAAATAATAATGTGTTCCAATCTTCAGATGTTAAGCTTTCCACATTGAATTCAGCACCTAATGTCATATTAGATGGGAATTGGGTATCTTAACATGGAAGATTTTAGATGGACTTTAAACCCATCCCTATAGCCTTGTGCACAAGATCCTTACTCAACCCTTTGGTTAAATGATCGGCTAAATTCATGTGAGTTCTCACAAACTCCACCGATATTACTCCATTCGTTTTAAGTTCACGAATCATGCTATGTCTAACACCTAAGTGTCTAGACTTGCCATTATACACTTGACTATATGCCTTAGTCAAAGTAGCTTCACTATCACATCGGATAGATATAGAAGATATCGGTTTAGGCCACAATGGAATTTCATTTATTAAATTTCTTAGCCACTCAGCTTCTTTACCAGCTGCTGCTAATGCCACAAACTCAGATTCCATTGTCGAGTTAGTTATACAAGTTTGCTTTTTTGATGCCCAAGATATAGCACCTCCTCCAAGTAGAAATACCCATCCACTTGTGGAAGAATGATCTTCCATATTAGTAATCCAACTCGCATCAGAATATCCTTCTAAAATAGAAGGAAATCCTTTGTAACTTAAACCATAGTCCATGGTTCCTTTCAAGTATCTAAATACTCAATTAATTGCTTGCCAATGATATGAACTTGGATTACTAGTATATCTACTAAGCTTTCCAACAGCATAAGCAATATCAGGCCTAGTGCTTATCATAGCATACATGAGTGATCCAATAGCTCTTGAGTATTCCAGCTGATTTACAGCAATACCTTTATTTGGTAGGAGCTTAACATTAGGATCCATGGGAGTACTCACGGAATAACAATCTTTGAAGTTAAATTTCTTCAAAACCTTCTCAATATAATGAGATTGAGAAATTGTAATACCATTGTTATTACGTGTGATTTTTATACCAAGAATCACCTCTGCCTCCCCCATGTCTTTCATGGCAAATTTAGATGACAAAAATTTCTTTGTGTTATCAACTTGATCTTGGTTAGTGCCAAATATCAACATGTCATCTACATATAAGCAAATTATTACTCCTTTACCAGATGCATCAAATTTACTATATACACATTTGTCAGCTTGATTTAGTATAAAGCCATTAGAAAATATCACATCATCAAATTTTTGATGCCACTGTTTTGGTGCTTGCTTAAGACCATACAACGATTTGATCAATTTACAAACCTTATTCTCATTTCCAGGCAAAACAAAGCCTTCAGGTTGTTTCATATAGATCTCCTCATCCAATTCACCATTCAAAAATGCAGTTTTTACATCCATTTGGTGAATTACAAGATTGTGTATTGCAGCAAGTGCTATTAACAACCTAATGGTCGAAATCCTAGCAACTGGTGCATATGTATAAAGAAGTCAATGCCTTCCTTTTGTCTAAAACCTTGGATAACCAATCAGGCTTTAAACTTGTCTATGCTACCATCCACCTTCATTTTCTTTTTGAAAATCCACTTACTTCCCAATGGTTTACACCCAGGGGGTAAGTCAGTCAATTTCCAAGTATTGTTTTGCATTATAAAATCAGTTTCATCTTGAATTGTTTCTTTCCAGAAAGCAACATCCCTAGATGCCATTACTTCACTAAATGTTCTTGGATCCTCCTCAATATTAAAACAATATTGATATTGGGATACAATCCCATCACTTGACCCTTCAACTAAATAAACTTGAAAATCATCACCAAAATTTTTAGGTTTATTTATTCTTGTACTTTTTCTTGGTTCAGCTGGTTGATGGTACATCTTCATCTATAGTTTGAGATATCTTCAAACTATGACTCATGTCCTTTGGTCTAGGTACGGAAGTGAATCTTTGTTCATCAAATATTGCATCTCTTGACTCTATAAGAGTGTTTATAGACACTGAGTCATTAGGTTCTAATACATAAAACTTATAAGCCTTGGAATGCTCAGCATAACCAATAAATATGCAATCTATACCTCTTTCACCTAAAGTTTTCCTTTTTGGTTCAGTTAGCCTAACCACCCCCCAAACTTTAAGAAAACTTAAATTTGGTGACTTTTTGTACCAAAGTTCATATGGGGTTATTTTATTCCATTTATTTGGAACTCTATTCAATAAATAACATGTTGTTAACATAGCCTCACCCCAAAATCCATCACTTAAACCCGAATAGGAATACATGGCATTAACCATTTCTTTTAAGGTCCTATTCTTCCTTTCCGCCACACCATTTTGTTGTGGTGTATAAGGAGCCGTTGTTTGATGTATTATACACGTAGATTGAAAATATTTCGGATCATAATACTCACCTCCTTTATCAGTACGAAGATTTTTGATCAACTCATTTTGATGTAATTCAACTTCTTGTTTATATATTTTAAATTTGTCAAGTGATTCATCTTTAGCATGTAATAAATAAACAAAGCAAAATCTAGAAGAATCATCAATAAATGTAATTACATATCTTTTATTTCCTAAAGATGGTGTACCATTGTAATTACATAAATCACTATGAATCAGTTCTAATACTTTGGATTCTCTATTTACTCGATTTGTAAAAGGTTTTCTAGTTATCTTAGTTAAATCACAAGTATGACATTTTCCATTAATAATATCAAAACTAGGTATTAAACTTATTTTAGACATATCTTTTAACCTTTTATAATGAACATGTCCTTATCTAGCATGCCATAAAACAGATTTATCCAAAGTTCTATTAGAGCTAGTAGAAATCATGCAAACAGAATTATGAAAAGGAACATCCAAATTCAACTTAAACATCCCATTACAAAGATAACCAAAGCCAACAAAGGCACCATGTCTTGACAAGATAAACTTGTCACTTTCGATCACTTGTTTGTAACCATAATTATTCAAAGCAATACCAGACAACAGATTCTTTCGAATCCCGGGACATACAAGACATTATTTAAAAGCAAATGTTTTCCGGAAGAAAATAAAAGTTCAACATATCCTAAACCATAATTATTCAAAGCAATACCAGACAACAGATTCTTTCGAATCCCGGGACATACAAGACATTATTTAAAAGCAAATGTTTTCCGGAAGAAAATAAAAGTTCAACATATCCTAAACCCTTGATAGGTTCAGTAGCAACGTTTCCCATGATTAAAGTAGATCCATCTTCAACTGGTTCAAGCTTCCTAAACTATTGGAGATTTTTGCAAACATTACTTGTTGCTCCTGAATCCACCCACCAGGCAATATCATCATCCTGCACATAACATGCTTGAGATATTAAAGAACAATAATTCCGTACTGAATTATAATTAGGTATTAAAGCTTGACCTTGTTGTTTTCCCGAGTCCTTAGACCTGCTTGGACCAGCACCATCTAACTTGCCTTTTCCATCACTTTTACCGGTCCGACAGTCCTTTTTAAAGTGATTGGGCTTTCCACACTTCCAACACACTGACTTTGACTTCTTATTGGGATTGAAATTGTTGGAACTTTGAAACTTTCGTTTCCCTTTGCGTTTTTCTGCAGCCTTGGATGATTCCACCATGTTAACAGAATTAGGGCCTGTGGGTTCTTTAATCCACACTTTCTCTTGAGCCCTTATAGACTCTTCTATTTGAAATGTGGTTCCTAATTCAACCATGGTATATTCCTCGTTATGTTTCATGGTGTTTTTAAAATCTTTCCAAGGAGGTAATTTATCAATCATGCTCGACACAGCAATTGATTCATCCATGTTCATGTTATATTGCTTAAACTGCCCTAACACTCTCAACAACTCATTATATTGTTCCATCACAGATCTAGAATCAACCATCTTATAGTTTAAGAAATTACCAACAAGGAATTTCTTACTAGATGCATCTTCTGCCATGTATTTTGATTCTAGAGTTTCCCATAATTCACTAGCAGATTCTACACTATGATAAACATCAAACAATGAATCAGACATACCATTTAATATGTGACCTCAACACAGGTAATCATCGTTTTTCCATTTGGTCTGCCTTCGGGTCTGCTGCATTGTCACGTTCTCATCATCACTCATCTCCACTGCAGGCATCGGTGTACTCAGTACGTACACAAGTTTGAGAGTGGTTAAAAAGAAGTGCATCTTTTTCTGCCATCTATGAAAATCGATCCCTTCAAACTTCTCCAATTTCCCGAATTTCTCAATCACGTTCTTAGAAGACTCTCCGTTTGACATCTTTCAACAAGCAATAACTTTTAATCTTTTGTTGGGGATTTCAAAATAGCAACATGGATTATTTAGAGAGTCGTGTGATAACTTTCAGATTAAAAGTTATTTTGGTGGTTCTCCGAAATACTTTAATCGGATAAAACTCTAACTTGAGACAAGAATTTCGTATGGAATTTGTGAGGAAGATGAACCAGAGAAAAACGTCAATCCAAATATGAACGATATATTAACCTAGGGCAGTTTCCAGGCAGTTTCAAAGTTAGATAACTGCTTTAAGCAGTTATCTATTCAAAATTCGTTAATAAATAAACTCCAAATTAAACTTATGATTATGTGTGACATAATCATAAAATTCATTTTTCTAATGAAATTTTAATGAAGCAATATTAACGAAAATAAAACCAGGGGCGCTGCCCCTTGGACCCTGCTAGGGGCTGCCGCCCCTAGAACCCCGCAACCGGGGGCGCTGCCCCCGGACCCCCGTTCGTTAGGGGCTTCGCCCCTAACATCATAGTAAACTAAAGAAAGCGTGCACTCCATACATCCCGAACTTGCTTAATATTTACTATGATTAAATTGATCGACCAGTTAATCCAATTACACTAAAATACTAACATCAAAACTTGTTTACAGAGCAATGTGAAAAGGATAAAGCTCGAGTTCTTGTTCACTGCATGTCAGGAAAAAACAGGTGAACTCTTGCTGAAACTGAAATTGTTTAATTGCTCTATTTTATTCTTTTTTTATATTCATATTTGCATATATGTTTGGTTTTTTTTATGAGAATCATGCTGTGTTTTTTTACAGGTCGCCGGCTGTGGTCATGGCATATCTAATGAAGAGCCGAAGGTGGACATTTGACCAGAGTTACCAATGGGTTAAAGAACGCAGACCGCCAGTTGACTTAAATCCAGGTATATTTAATAATAATAATAATAATAATAATAATAATAATAATAATAATAATAAAAGAATTATTAGCAAATTTTAAGTAATTTCAGCAATTACATGTCATTAATTTTTTTGTAGACATTATGCAACAACTACAAGAGTATGCACAGAACCTTCAGGCAGGTATGCCGGCCAGTGGCGGTTCTCTGCCCCTCATCTCAGGTGGTGGAGCCCCGTTCAGCTTCGGGTTTACAAACTCAACCACCATGCCACCTCCAGCCGCCTTCCCAGCTTTCAACACCACTGCTACCGCCGCTACCTCTATTTTTGCTCGTGCAGATATTCCTCCGCCAACCAAGTTTACTTTTGGAGCTGCTGCCCCACAAAATCCGGTGTCTTCTGGGCCGAGTAATGTGAGCCCGAACGTGACAGATGTGTCCATGGAATGGTCTTGAAATGGGTATCTTGGTGTTGGGCTATTTGTGCAAATCTTATGAGAAACCATGAATGAGTTCTGGATGGATGGATCTTGAAGTGGGTTTGGTGAATGAGTTTGAATGTAAATGGTGAATCAAAGCTTTAGGCTTGTTAGACCTCACTAACGCACCTGGGATTTCGGTATTATCAGGCTTCCATTTCATTGTTATATTCATTACATTTGCACTCTTGTTTTCTTGTTCTTTTTTTCTTTTTTTGCACTAATGACAATAATTTTGGTGAAAGGTTATGGGCTCAAAATTCAAATCATCATTATTTATTTTATAAAAAGTTGAAAAAAAAAACATATTCTTTGGATTCTTGGATGGTCTTTTTACTTGTTTATTTAGTTTTGGGTTATTTTGGATGGTTAATGAAGTAATAACTACCTGTTTAGTGTTTCAAGCATTGTAGTTGCGTGTTTTATGGCGTAACTATATTTTTACAAATTTATGAGAAACATAGTTTCAGATTATCAGATTGTCCCTCAACACAGTTTAAAATATTAGGATGTGGAAAAAGCCTAATATTTTAGCTTTGGCTTACCCGTTTTTGTTGTCTTTGCAAACGTTTTGATGAAGATGTAAGCGCATTACGAGCTTGAAGGAACATGAAGAATACAAGATGTATACTCCATCAATATTTTTCGTTAAAGTAAATATCAATCTCGATATGTTTGGTACACTTTGTACTAGATTATAACGAGCTGAAGACCCATTACCAGGAAGCTTGTTTTTATACGACCACATTAGCAACTTAGTGGGCTAAGAAGGAAAACGCAAATGTCATTGAAAAAGAGCATTGTATTCACCCTTCACAGTTGTGTTCCAGTGTGGATCATGTGAGGCTTGGTTATATACATAGGAAAGTGGCGGATGTGGTGACATGAAAGTTAAGTTTATCGATTGGTTTGGTAATACCAATTTGGGTAGCTATAAAATGGGTATAACCGTATGAGTGGCTGTCACGATGAGGGTGGAGTTATGGAAATTCAGTGGTGGAACCAGGATTTTCTTTGTGTTGTATTTTTTGATGTTTGGATTTATAGCTATCTGCCGTCAAACTTTTTGGGTTGAGTTGAGTCAGTCAAGTCACATAATAAAATGCAGCATCATATATTCATTTCACATAATCAAGCATTTGAAGAGCAAGACACACACACACACAAAAAAAAAAGAGGCTAACCTTCGCTCATACTCAATTCTGAAAATCAATTACTATTATTAAAATCGGTTACAAATCACATTGGGTTTCAGTTTTGTAGTTGGGACATTGGGTTTTATTTAAGCTATTTAGCCCATTAACAGATAACAAACTGGGTTTGTTTAGGACTTTAGGCCATTACTAATTTTTTTTTTTTTTTTACATCGAAACAGAAGGCAAGCGGGCAACAAGCTGCGCCGCTGCCCCTTTTTGAATTGCAAAACCCAATCTTTTAAAAAATCATATTGAGCTCACTCGGTTTCGATTTTGTTTATAATTTCTTTATTTATATTGAAGATTTTATTAAAGTTTATTTACTTAATGTTTTGTAATACCTATGGGCTCACCAAATAAGGAGGGGTTGGTTTGAAAATTCCGTGTTATACGCTCTAAAGAAAACACATAAGATTGGTTTTGTAGAATAACAAATCTAATTTAACTATACTATTAAAGTAAGATGATTTTTTTATATTACATCATTCTAAATCCTTCACATAAAATGCTATGTAGATAACATGTAAGTAGCTTCATATTTTATCAAGTTAATCAATTATGTTATATTTGGAAATCCTAATTAATAAGTTATGGAAATATTCCATTTGAATGAATATATATAAAATTTTGTTAAATATCCTAATAGTATGTTATAAGTTAACCTTTAAATATTGAATATCATCATCATCATCATCATCATCATCATCATCATCATCATCATCATCGTACTCAGAATATGTTTAAATATGATGATCTTAACATTTCTCCTAATTTGCATAGGTCACTATCCAATGTTGTATTTAAAGAGGTTTATATCTTATTAATTCATAATGTATGTTATTATATATATTATTAATTTAACTTTTTTTGTTGTATTTTTTTAATCGCTCTCCTAGTTACATAATATATACACCCAAATCTCCTAACAAAGTGGAGAAGTCAAAGGAGTAAAATAAGTTTGTTATAACAATACAATCTAATTCATAATTGAAATCTTATCGTTTATATTGAGAGACATGATGAATGGGAAAGGAGTTTATATTGAGTGACATGATGAATGGGAAAGGAGTGATGGAGGGTTGGTGCAAGGAATAAAACATGAAAAGGTATTGCACCAGTTTGACTCTCCAATATACAAGTTTATATGCCTTTATGTATCAAGAATAAGATAGATCTGCGCAACCAAAGCTCTAGGATGCATTGACAAAAAGAATAAACTATGAATCAAACAATCTATGCATTATTATTTGTGAGCTATTTTTTTATCTTCGTGTTATTTGTCAAATCTTATGAGAACGGATGATAGATTGAGTTTGAAGGTGACAAAAAATTGTCATATATAAGTTCGATGAGAAACCAATTAACCACAAATCATTTTGAGTTTATTGAACTACCTAACGAATTGACATTGTTAGTATGGTAAGTGGTGAATAATAAGGAGAGTCGAAAGAGCTAAATCCTTTCACCGTTTGATTAAGCCTCATATTTACAACCGAAGGTTTGAAATGATTATTGGGTCGTGTGCCACATTGGATTATCCAATTGGTCACCATTGTGGCCAAGGATTAAGAATTTTATCTAATCTATGATATTCCCCATCCCATAACATTATTTTAGTTATTTTCTTATTGCCCAATGATGGTGTAGCTATAGATTAGGTTTTTTGTTGTGGTAAAAAGTAAAATAAGTTCACTCCATATGCAATAATCAAATACAAACGTACAACAATTATTATATCCTGTACATACTTTAGGTAAGACAATTGCATTGAACGTCATCTCCACGAGTTATTCAAAACACTTGATATATAATCTTGAATTTTATCTTATTAAACGATATTATATAATTCCGATATGGTTCGAATGCATCTAGACATGGTTCATGGGGGCGTTTGATAGAGATTCATTGTACTTGGACATCTATGAATAAGCAACCTTATAATGTATAACAAATCCTTTATTATTAAGCATAATGCTCAATTTGTCTACTGATTGTAGACTTCTCCATCATGCATCATGTGATTTACAAATCCGGCCCATAATATAGAGTAAATAATATTTTTAGAGTTAGTGGTCACTTTCACTATGCATATCTCAAGATTTGTTGTACTTGTCATTTTAAAATGTAGGATTATATATGTAAGGAACATATATTGCTTATTTCAGATATATGATTACTAGCTCTAAATGTAATATTTTCTCATGTGATCACAGGTTTGCATATAAGATCGCGTAATTCTCCATTGTTATAATTACTATATACCAATCATGTTGACTGTGTTTCATAATATTATTGTTGAACTATTACGGGAGGTGGATCTATTTGTTGGCGTTTAGTATCGAGTCATACCTTTTTATATAAATTCGTATTTTTCTTAAGAATAATACGTTTTGTTGGTGATTTTAATGACATCAAGACTATTTTAGTTTAACTGGATCACTTAAGAACAAAGAGAATGTAAATAAACATAGTTACTAGTTGGAAGGTATAGAGTAAAAACTTGTGTGAAGGTATTCGAATTTGGTACCTCAGAACACGATAGTTCAAGGGAACAAATTAAGCACATAAGTGACCTGGAAGTTCTAAAGGGACCTCACCGCTTGGTAGGGTATGAGGTAACACCCTTGTCATGGTCCAAGAAGCAGAGCCATTGTAAGTTTGTTTCGGATTTGTATGGTTGATCATTGTATGAAACTGGTCGTTAGTTGGTGTGTAGTTAGTAGTAAGTTGTTATTGGCTAACTGAGATCAACAGCAACTTGGCCATAAGTGGCAAGTGCGATAAGTGGTAACCGGTCATCCTTGACATTTAGGCCTTAGGTAGCAACATGAAAGATCAACAATAAATGAGTTATTGCTGGCCGAATTTATGTTGACAATGTTATTGTTGATGTGATTGAATATATAACAGTTACAATTGACGACCGATTAGTGAAGCGTTGGGATGGTTCTCCAATCTTTGTTTTGGTTTTGGCAACAAAACTACATATACTTTGTTTTCTCTATAAGATATTCATTTAAACTTTTCAGAGTATAATTGATATATCTCAATCTAAAAGATATCATGATTTATAAGAGATATGTGAAACTTATATTTTACTTTGAATTTGTTTTGTTCGTTTTAAGTTTATAACTGTTAATACATATAAAAGAGACTGATACCTAAAGTGATAATGTAAAAGAGAATGAAGTAGACAATAGAAAAAGGTAAAAAGACTTGAGGGGAAGTAATTTTATTTAGGATTAATCCAATATCATTCCAAAGTAAGGACTAAGGAGTATTAATATATCATTATTCATAAATCATATATCATCCAAAAATAGCCATTTGATCACCCTCTTTCCCATTTCAACTATGGTTTCAAACAAATACCCAAAATAACCACTTTAGTCTATCGGATCCAACGACAACACAACCCCCTCCGACGGAATTTCAATAATCATTAAAAACTTGCCACGTGTCAACGTATTAATGGATCTAACAAAACACGAAGTTGTTTCGACAATTAGTCGGATCTTCCCTAATCAGTCGGATCCGACAGAACATTTTAACACGTGGCGATTTGTTACCGGCCCATCTAATCCGTCGGAGGTTATTGTGTTTCCATCGGATCCGACAGATTAGAATAGCTATTTTGAGTATTTGTTTGAAACCATGGCTAAAATAGAAAAGAGGTTGGTTAAATGACTATTTTAAATATTTTCCCAGAAAGTATGTAACTGTGAGCGAAAATCTTCACAACCAACCAATTTTGATTACAAACTTTTTGGTTTTCTAGGTTATACAAGAATTAGTTTGATTCACAAGGTAATGGTCGACCTTAGGACCGGATCAATTCAAGCCATTGTGTTAATAAATACAATTTGACAAACGAGTTTATAAATTATATAGGAGATAGAGAAGAAAGATAAATGCTAATTATAGTAAAGGTATAACAAAACTTTTATAACATATATAGTATATTATTTATAAAAAATAATAAAAACAGTATAAAGGTTGGGTTATAAGGGTAGTTCGGTTTGGTTATTTTGTATGCATGCATAGCAATAAATAGCTTATAACCCGTGTTTTAACTACATTGGGTGAAAAATCTTAAAAATCTTATACTATCTGTCTATCTTTTATACCGTTCTTAACACATGTAAGTGAATTCTATGTTAGATAAAATTTCATTCTGTTAATACATGTATTATTAGTCATTAAATATCTTCAAATTTGATGTTTTAACAATTCTTATAAGTTACAATTTTTCTATATTGACCAGCTCAAGTACTCAATATAAATCTACTCCTAACTCTACATTAACATCTATTGTGAAACTATAAGATTTAATCACACGAAGGCATTTGGTAATAAGTGGATATATATGTTTATTTTAATAATGTGTGTGTATTGGACATTGGACTGCCACCCTGGTAATCACACGAAGGCATTTGGTAACAAGTCATAAAACTATAAGATTTAATCACACGAAGGCATTTGGTAACAAGTCGTATAATTTATAGTATTTAATAACCAATAGGGTTTTATTCTTATAATATATTTAACTTGTGAAGAAGTGTTTTCAATAAGATATCAAATTATCAACAGAAACTAAACCGGTGGTAAATCTTATTAATTTAGATTCTAAGTCATAAAATAAACGTGGCTTTGAAAATGTATTTGGAATAAAGTAACAGATAAGTTACTATTGTAGCATTGACAATTGAATGATCGATAGGTAGGTTTCTTGACTTCTTCAAGTGGATATTTAAAGTGGTTTATCTTTTGCTTGTAGTAAAATGAGGATAAAATTCATATTTTTGATCATTTATTGTTTTATTACACCCAACTTACACAGGTTTGCTGAATGTTTACATGATGAGATATAAACAACCCGGTTCCACTGATTTTGATAAAGATAAAAATTCTGTGTTAAACTGATAATTATGGGTTTGAAAAACGACAAGCCAATTCCGGCGATAGAGTGGGATGGTCGAAGATTTAGTGGTTTGGCAATTCATCAAGAGTTAGGTAGTTTGAATTAGGGATGACAATGGGTCGGGTTTGAGACGGGTCTAGGCATTTCCAGACCCAGACCCGATTGTAAAACCCCGTCCCAAACCCGTCGGATTTCGGGTTTCCCATTTATTTATTAAAGATACCCGTCGGGTATGTCCGACCCAAAACTTGTCAGTTTCTATCGGGTTTTGACAAAATACGATTAACTGATTACAAAGAATAATAACCATAAACGTTACCCAAAGATTTGTTATCTCAACCAAACTTTGTATATGAGTTTCTGGAATATTGAACAGATTTCGTCATTTCTGATAAAACATTAGTAGCAAATGTGGAGTTGGGCGTTCAGGGAGGTTATGCATTTCGTAATTATCAATGAAAATTAAAGAAATTAATTGAAAGTTCAAACATTTTTTTAATGAATTGATGCAACGCATATTTAGAATATATATATATATATATATATATATATATATATATATATATATATATGTATATATATCATTTTTAATGTATTGATAATACTATGTTAGAGCCCGTGTTCCACACGAGTGAAAAATATAATAAAAATAAAAATTTATTATATGTAATACGTAAATTCAATTGTTTCATATAATAATTTTTATTTATGACTTTTTTTATTAAGTTTTTGATATATTATACACTATAATTTTAAGTTGAAAACCAAATCTTTGTGTTTGATTTATTTCAAATAAAACATTCATACCAATATTGTTATATTATATATCATGTGTATGAAAATGATATTTATAACAAAATGTTGTCACAAATTTAAAAACTAAATTTACAAAGACTAATGTTTTGTTGTAAAAAAAATAAATAAAAATATATTATATTTTAAAATAAAGAGAGAAACGATGAACAATCTTAAAATGTTGTGTTAAAGAGATATGAGAAAACAATGTCATATTGTGAATTATGAAAATGTTAATAATTAAATATAATTTTGGTTTATAATTGAAGAGAAATCACATTTATATATGTTAAGTCAATAAATCAAACACAATTACTATTTTAGTGGAGTTTGTAAGCGCGTTTGGTTTGAAACATAAGGCCTTGGGTTCGAACCCGTATCACACAATAATGTATTTTTCAAACCTTTATAAAGCCTACGAGTCATGGGTAATAATAGGAAAATTGGTCATGGGTCATTCAAAACGTTATACAGCCTAGTTAAATGTCATGCGGACAACTTGTGTTGCTTTAATAGTATAGTTAGATTAGACGGGCTATGTTATAATAGGAAATATGGTTTTTATAGGAATGATAAAAAGTAATCTACTTTATTGATTTTTGACATAAATGGTTGAGATTAGTTTAGTGAATGGGAAGCCCATAATAGGGATAACACATTTGTTAACTTTATCTCCACATGCAAGGCGCATGTCAAATTCCCCCCATCATTTTAAAACGTTAATAACTTTTTTTACGATATTTTCTTTTGAAAAACAAATTCATCATAATAGCGAGTGTTTTTTTATCTTTTATATGAGTACTATATTGCAATAGAAAAATTTTTAAAAATTTTGTGGGTTTTTACAAATTGTGTTTTACCAAAATTATGTTATACAATTGTATTTTTCATTGTGTTTTTTTTTCATAGTGTTTTTTTTCCATTATGTAATATAATTGTGTTTTTTTTCGTAGTGTTTTCTCTATTGTGTTTTTTTCATAGTGCTTGTCATAGCATTTTCCAATGTGTTTTTTTCGGCGGCCATTTTTCGGTGACCTTTTCCAATGACTTTTTTTGGCAAATTTTTTGGCGATTTTTCCGGCGAAATTTCCCATTGATTGTTTTCCGGTGACTTTCTGATGACTTTTCCGGCGAGATGGTGACGGTGGGTGGTGGTTGTGGTGGCGGTGGGCGGTGGAGTGATGGTGGTTGTAAAAGATGAGTGAAGATACCCTCCTCCCTAGCCTTCTTAGCAAAATCAAACTTCCTATTTGAAGTTTTGAGCCTAACCCTCCAAACTAAATGGCTTGAAATACTTCGGCATAAAGTAATTCAAATTCCAAATCAATTGAAGTAATAATATTCATTTCTTCCGAATCATTATAATAACGTTTAAATTAAACAATAATATAAAAAAAACAATATTTAAATAGTTAAAACATCTATTATTGTATTAACTAGTATTAAGTGTGTTTAGTAAGTTTTTATAACAAAATGTACTTACTTTTATAAATTAATGCTCGGAAAACATGAAATCGGATAAATCAATCAAATGCTTGGATAAAACGTACTTTCGATGATAATTTTATAAGATTGCATATAACCTTATATTTTATTCATCAAAAAAGTATTTAAATCGGGCTTTACATAAATATATACGTTTACACCAAAATTGCACGTTTGAATATTTACACATTAATTAATACGTACTTGATATGTATGCGAAATGAAATTAATTTCTCGATGCAAATAATCCTAGATATTATCATTATCTTACAAATCATAATTAGTTAATTTATTTAACCCAAGTCTAAACGCATCTTAATTTAATTTAATGAATATAATATAACCTTAATGCTGACGTTGTCACTAAACGTATCTCTGCAACTCATTCCCTGATTGTCATTTTTAAGTTGCTATCATATTGTTGTTAGGTTGAACAAATTTAATTATGTACGTACATAGATACATAGTGCATCTCATAGAGGTTCTCACTTAAATACAACCATATGCTTTATCTAAAAGTTGAGTATCCGAAATTCAAGATATACGTTTCCCAAGCCATATTTTTATGATCTTCAATAAACAAAAACATAGATATAAGGTATGAAAGTTAACGATATCAATTCCAATCAAAATGTTTGACCCAATGAACAGGTGGTTGGAAGTCCACAGGAATATAAAATCCATCTTCTCATACCCTCCAATAACACTCCATGTGGGGGTGTAAACGAGCACAATAAGGTTGAGTTTCACTCACTGGCGCCTCTTTATAAACATAAAACTCAGCCTGCTTTGATCCCAAATAAAAATGGCATAAGAAGTGTGAACGTCCGAAAATGTCTAGACAAAACCTAATTTGGAATTCCTCTCCGGCATTCCTAATAACATCCCCTAGATCGTCATCTTTTGAGTGACAGTGAAATCGAAGATTGTTTACATCAGTCATGATATGAACAACAGCTTTAAAAGTAATGCATTGCATGGCGTCGTAGCCGTTTAAAGCATTCGCATAAGGTGTCACAAAAAGATTAAGTAATGTGATGAAGAAAAATAATAGCTTTCCCATGTGACAAATTGATTTGCTCAAACTATGCATTTGAAAAAACTAAATCATACTTATATAGAGTTTCTAGTTCCTACATGATATTGTTTCTTAACGTTACGTTACAGTTACAATACACTAATATGGTATGATTTATTGTCATTTATCACATTATGTTTCACATTATATTACCCAATATCACATCACATTACCTTAAAAGTAAAGTACAAGTACATTGTAAATTGTATGTAGTATAGCACTTTACATCGTGCCGGATTACATTACGTTACCTTAAGTTAAACCATATATTTCTTGTTATATATTTTTTCTTTTAAAAATGGATTTTAAAACTCATATACATATATAATAATCTACATTCCAAGAATAAATGTCAAATTGAGAAAGTTGACCCACCCTATACATCGCCATTTGCCAGCCACTGTTCCATGTTTTTCGGCAAGCTTTTAACACCAAATTAATGAATTCGTAACTGAGCAGACCCACCGTTATTGAAATTTAATGAATTCATCGAGTTTTGAAAAAATACGATTAACCGATTACAAAGAATAATAACCATAAACGTTATCAAAAGGATTTGTTATCTCAACAAAACTTTGTATATGAGTTTATGGAATATTGAACAAATTTCGTCATTTCATCATTTCTGATAAAACATCAGTAGCAAATGTGGAGTTGGGCGTCCAGGGAGGTTATGCATTTGGTAATTATCAATTAAAATTGAAAGTTCAAACCTTTTTAAGAGAGGTTTCGGTTTTGGTCCATGTGGTTTCTTAAGATTATCAATTTTGGTACAATAGTTTATTTTAGGCTTTTATGGTACAATAGTTTCAATTAACTATCAGTTTTAGTCCAACCCACTAACGTCATCCACCAACCGTTAGTTAATATAACTTTGAGAGGCTTTTTTTATATTTTCGCAAACTTTTAATTCATATGAATATTTATTTTTTCTACTAAATATAAGTTTTATACTTTTTGTTATTTTCTAACTATTATGGTTTATTATATTTGTTTATATATAAATATATACTTTTAATTTTTAAAATATTTTTTTAAACCGGAGCTTTTATGCAACTGTATATATATTTATTTATATTTGAATACTTTTATTTTTACTTTTTATAGCCGTAATAGTATCTAGGCTTTAAAAAGCAGAATATTTATCTTTTAAGTTCCATTTTAATTCTACACTTCTACTAACTATAAATGATTTGAAAAAAAAAAACTTTTATGCTTTTATTTATTGATGGTAAAAAGAGCATATATTGATTTTATATTGTTTTTTTTTTACCTTTTAATTGACAGAGGGATGTTGAAAATCTGTTTATTAGTTTTTAATTCATGGTTTGTATTTTTTTTCGAACAACTAAATTTTTGTACTCTATATTTCATATCTTAATCAGCTTACCAGCCCATCAAAATGTGAATGACATCTTGGTTTGTATTTAATAATGGTACATAATTTAACTTAAAATCATACTTCAAAATTAAAATAAATACAATATTTTTAAAATCGACATACTATTACAGCTATAAAAGGTTAAAAAAAATAAAGTTATTTAAATATAAATAAAATAAATATACACTTACATAAAAGCGTTAGTTTTGAAAAAAAAAAATATATTTTTTAAAAAATAAATAGTGTGTAGATGTTTATATATAAACAAATATAAGAAACCATAGTAATAAAAGATAACAAAAGCTATAAAACTTAATTTAGTAGAAAACCCACAAATTCTTATGATTAAAAAAGTTTGTGAAAAATACAAAAAAAGCTCCTCAAAGTTGTATTAACTAACGGTTGGTGGATGGCGTTAATGGATTAGACTAAAACTGATAGTTAATTGAAACTATTATACTATAAAAGCTTAAAATAAACTATTGAACCAAAATTGATAATTTTAAAAAACCACAATAACCAAAATCAAAGTTCTATCCTTTTTTTTAATGAATTGATGTAACGTATATTTAGAATATATACCATTTTTTAATGTATTGATAATACATGTGTATCTTATAATATGAAGAATGGTTTTTATATGAGAGATAAATAGTAATCTAGTTTATTGATTTTTGGCATGGATGGTTGAGATTAGTTTAGGTAGGAAATCAAGTGTGAAACAAGGAGAATGGTATAGCATGGATAACACATTATTTGATTTTTTCTCCACGTGCAAGACACATATCAAATTTCCCCGTCATTTTAAAACGCCCGTTACTTTTTTTTACGACATTTTTTTTTTAAAAACAAATTCACCATAATAGCGAGTGTTTTTTTTATCTTTTATATGAGTACCATATTGTTATATAAAATTAAAAAAAATAGTGGGTTTTGCAAATTGTGTTTTACCAAAATTGTGTTATACAAATGTTTTTCAATTTTCATTGTGTTTTTTACATTGTGTCATACAATTGTGTTTTTGTCATTATGTTTAATTTTTTCCACAGTATTTTCTCCGTTGTGTTATTTTTTCATAGTGTTTTTCATAGCGTTTTCCATTGTAATTTTTTGCGGCCGTTTTCCGCTGACCTTTCTAGTGACTTTTTCGACGACTTTTTGGCGAATTTTTCGGCGATTTTTCCCGGCGATTGTTTTTTGACAACTTTTCCAGTGAAATTTTCCGGCAAAATTCCTGAGATTTTCCGGCGAAGTGATGGTGGTTGTAGGAGATGAATGAAGATGCGAGTGAATTTTTAAGATTAATGTAAGTGGTTTTTGAGATTAAAGTGAGTTTTATTATTAAAATAGTAGACTAAAATAGCTTCCTTTTTAGTCTTCTTAGGAAATCAAACTTCTTATTTGAACCTAACCTTTGATAATTTATATATTTTGGGTTAGTCGATTATATAATAGGGTAAATGGGACAATATTATTAGGTAATCGGGTATATTATAAAGCCCAAACTCGTGAAAAGTAACTAATCCCAAACCCGTCGGGTTTAGGTATTCTCATCGGGTTCGGGTTTTATTGTCATCCCTAGTTTGAATTGATTTTTCTATTTTATTATCTCTACATTTAAGCAATTTACATTTAAGTAACAAAACAAGTGATTTTTCTTTACGCAAAATAGAAAATATGTTAGTTCAATGCATTAACCTAAGAATGGTGATTTCCATCATGAAGAGGTAGGGTATCAAACCCACCTAAGCGCTACTTTTAGCTCCAGGTTACACCTGGTTAAGCGCCAAACATTCCCTGACACCTTGGGAAATGTAGCGCCAAAGATCTTCATAAGCGTGGTACAAAAAGGAAGTACCTTAATGAAAGGGACCTGCGGCCAATAATGGAATGATAACACATAGATAATAGTACTACATAATACAATGTCACTGCTAGTCAACTGTCTTACCCACCAACCTGCCAAACGCACGTGGGAGCTCCACGATTAATGAAATTCCTATCATGGCAGGTGACCCGTATATTTTCTCATCCAATCCGGTTATAAATACTACTCACACCTCAACGATAAATGGATCCAGACTTTGAGCGAGAACACTCACCAGTGTATCGCAATTACCAACATTTACTTAATCATCAATACTGATTCTCAAGCCGGATGGTGGTTACGCAATTACCAACATTTACTTAATCATCAATACTGATTCTCAAGCCGGATGGTGGTTACGATGAGACCCCCCCCCCCCCCCCGCCCCTTCTCCTTCTCTTAACAAACTCACGGTGTTCTGTAATTTTGCAGGTGGTTACACTCAGATTAGTCGGATTACGTTTAACCCCTCGTGGGAAAGACTACATCTCAGCATTAGGGATAAGCGATTCTGGGGTTAAACTAGTGTTTCTTTACAACACAACATTAAAATAATCAAATTTTGGGTTGTGAAATGTATCACATTTAAAACAACAGTCATATTTGAGTTGACTTTTAATAATTGGTTTTATATGGGTTGATCGGTTCAATTCATTTAGTTAAATAGTTCGACCCATTTTTCTTACAACTCACCTATCAACAAGCATGTTTACTACTTGATTATATCTACCAGAAAGTCAACTTGGATGTTAGTGTTAGATAAATAAGTTAAACATGTTGTGTTCAGGTTACATGATTTAAGTGTGTTTTGTTTACAGTTGATGTTTGTTTGACATGAATGAATATAAAAGTCACATTCAGGTCAGGCTATTTAATCCGTCAACAGTCAACCTAACACAATTCATAACCTAATTAACCAAATCATATATTTATAAAGCTCAGATATATATTTTTCTTTTAGGTAACTTATCCAAATTTGAATCCGTACTTGATTTCAATGTGTACTGTCGTACTTGATTTCATTATGTACTATCCCAAAAAAACAAAAAGGGGTAATTAAACATTTTTGGTTTTTGTTTTTCTTATCTATATTCATCATTATCTAAAAAATAACTTTACCTAAACTTTCTAAAAAATAAACAAAACAAGATAATCTAAAAAACATGTTTAGACAATTAGACATGCCAAAAGAGAGATTCACATTCCAAAAAAGATATATTCCCTTATTATTTAGTTAAATAAAACCTGGTTAACTATTAAAAACACTTATTAAAAATAATTAACAGTAAACAATTAATATTTCCGTTGGCGGATAGAAGTCACATACAGGATAAACCACTACCATCGTGTGCAGGATAATCACTGCCACGTGACCCTCCGTGAACAGATTAATATTTCCGTTTTCTACAAATGGATAAGTTAAGAAACATAATGTACACTTGCATTATCTTGCATAATATGATATTGGAGGACTCGGGTAGAGCAGTTTGCCAAGGCGAGTACAACGATGAGCCAGAGCCGATCTGTACACTAAACGAAGATGAGAAACTTGCTAATTTATTAAAAACACGAAAGAAGGAAACCAATTTCAGCCTCTGATCGGATTTGGTTGAACATCTTTGGAGTAATAAGCAAGATGACGACGAGGACGACGACTAAAAATAGCTTTAATTTTTTATGTGTTTTTTTATTTAATTTATTTTGTATTTTAGTATTATTGTATTTTTTTTATTATTGTATTATATATTATTGTATTGGTTTTTTTTGTTTTATAAAAAAAAACAGAGAAAAGGTTGGGCTTTGAAGCCCCCTCACCATAGAGGGGCATTATGCCCTGAGCTTCGATGCCCCAGTGCCCACGTGGCGCTGACGTGACACTGTGGAGGGGCTTCGAAGCCTCCCACCATAGCAATCAGCCTAACTTCCCTGGCTCTTCTGTTATTGAAAATCACATCATTTCGACATTTCAAATCACCCATAAAGTACCAAAAGCACCGCTTGAATCATCTTCTTTTTCTCTATACCTTTTCTTGACCAAGCCCTAAATCCAACATAAGTTACCAAAAGTCTTCTTGTAAGTTGAAACTTATATTTATGATTACAAATGAAACTATGAAAGTGTACTAATTTCCGAGCGCTTTCAATTCCAACGTTGTTATCCTCAAATGCATTTACCAAAAATTCGGAAACATTAATAATGCAAAACATGTTAAATATAAGAGACGCATATGCCCCTCGTTAAAACACAAAGTGTACAATTAAGTAATTAATTTAATCATGCTCAAGTGCACAAATCGGGTATTATAAAAACCCGGGTTCGGGTATGATCGGGTATTGGAAAATCAGGTATTAATAATACCCGGTTCGGGTTCGGGTCCGGGTATTGGCTTGAAAAACCATACCCTATGTTCCGGGTCCGGGTCAGGTATTGAACCATCTTCAGTACCTGGGTATTTGAATACCCTAATTTCGGGTATTGAAAAAACCCGTTTTCCGGGTATTTGAAAACCCTATTTCCGGGAATTAAAAAAACCATTTTCTGCAGCATTCTTCTATAAACGGGCATGCTGTGTTTTTTTTTTAATTCGAACTCAATTTTTTTGCATGCAAACTTCAAAGTTTATTCAATATGTGCTTCAAAAAAGATCCGTTGGAGAATGACTATAAATCTGTGGGTAGCCACACAACCACTGCCAAGTGTCACACAGACCCATGTGCACAAACACTAATATCCGGGTATACAAAAAAATCCAGTTCGGGTATGCAAAAACTCCGGGTTTCAAATATAACTAGAACCGGGTTTTGGGTTTCGGGTATAACTAGAACCGGGTTTCGGGTATTATCGGGTTTATCTTGGGTTCGGGTTCGGGTTTCAGCATTGAAAGTCATACCATATCCGTACCCTACGGATAGGGTTGGGTTCGGGTATTAAAAACCCGAGTTTAAAAAAACCGGGTTTCAGGTCCGGTTCCGAGTTTTTTTGTGCACCTCTATGCTGAAGCCAGCTGCCAAACTACTAAAGCATGTGTAGAGCCCAAAAGTTATTCATTACGTTAATCGCCAAGGTTGTAGAGAATTAGAAAAGCCCAATATAGAAAGTGTTAAGGCCCAAAGTTATTATAGCCGTGGCATGCGGATGCAATTCAAAATTCAAGTTGATTGCCGGCACAGATTGGCGTCAAGGACTTTGCTTGAAATATAACTATACTATTAAAGCAACAAGTTGTTCACATGGCATTTAACCAGGCACTTCACATAGGATGTCAAGTAGATGTCATGCCACTATTTCCTATTATATTATGATCCATGACTCGTTTTCCTATTATAACCCATGACCCGTAAGACTTTACAAAGTTTTGAAAAATATATGATTGTGTGATACGGGTTTCGAACCCAAGATCTCATGTTTCAAACAAAATGCGGTTACCAACTCCACTAAAATGGTAATTGTGGCTGGTTTATTGACTTAACATATATAAATGTGATTTCTCTTCAAGTATAAAACCAAAACTATATTTATTTGTTAACATTTTCATAATTCACAATATGATATTGTCTTCTTATACCTATTTAACACAACCATTTATTGTTCATCGTTTCTCTCTTTATTTTAAAAAATAATATATATTTTTTATTTTCTTTTACAACAAAACCTTAGTCTTTATAAATTTAGTTTTTAAATATGTGACAACATTTTGTTATAAATATCATTTTTATACATACAATATTTAATGTAACAATATCGGTATGAATGTTTTATTTGAAATAAATTAAATATCAAGATTTGGTTTTAAACTTAAAATTATAATGCATAATATATTAAAAACTTAATAAATAAATTAATAAATAAAAATTATTATATGAATCATTTGAATTTACGTATTACATATAATAATTTTTATATTTATTATATTTTTTATCCGTGTGAAACACGGGCTAACGTAGTACACAATTAGAACAAAACACGGTTTCTCATCACATTCTCAATTATATGCAACAAAGTTGCTTACCAGATCAATAATATCATCTAAGAATCTTTTTCTCCGATTTGTTATGGAGCAACAGCTTTCATGAAACATCAATGAACACACAGCCCACTAGATAATGCATGTAAGAAATATTAGATACCAACCACTTGTAAAGCCCGTATCGTATAAGCGGTTACAATATAACAAAACCCAAAAGTATTAAAGGTTCAGATTGTTAGGGTGTCTCGTAACATCTGACGACTCATATCAATCAATATTTTCTAATATGCTCAATGATTTGTTTCTTATTGACAAAATGAATACTTCCCAATTTCCCATGGATTGCGTCTAACACACCTAAATGTAGAGTAAGTTGTCATCTCTCTCATTCATTGTTAATGTGCCCATAACGTGTTGTGATACTTGAACGGGCCATTTCGTTTGACCAATAAGGGATTCATCTAAGGTTTCATCAAATACCACCTTTGAGACTCGTTACTTATAAAGATTCAAGAGATAAAACGAAAATGCATTTACTAGCTCAATTTGTTAACAATAAACTCTCCATGCTCGTAGGAGGCTAGACAAAAATATTACACTAACAAACTCTTAACAAATAACAATAAACCTACCAATTATAATTATTAATATATTATTATTATTATTAAAATTGTTATTATTATTATTATTCATTTTAGAAATTCTTAATCTAATTTTTCACGCATAATTATTAATGTATACAATGCTGGGTAGAGTTTTGTATGCGTCCATTATTACAATCTTTAAACATTGTAATATATATCTAATATCATATATAATCACACATACAAGATGTTCGAAATATACAACAATCTACATTTATATTATATGCGCCTTCACATTATACAATTTAACAAACAACTCATCAGTTTCTAAAATGCAATTCAACCTCGGTTACAACGATTAAGCAATGAACAAGGTCTCGTATAAGGGTTTGCTTGTCCTGGTTCCACTTTACGACCCTTCGATTTAGGATCTTCATTCTTGTCTTGAGCACTCTGAACCGTGATTTCAGCATTTTCAGCGGCATCAACTTTGTTGATGAATAAGGAGCACACCATTAAGAGGCTCAGGCAAATGGCAATTGTTCCGATTCGGTTCATATCATTGACTTTGAAGAATCTTAATCTTAGGTTGATTTTGTGACTACCTAAAATGTGAATTTGTGATGACAAAAGCTTGTCGGTTTTGAGATGCGAGATTATAGGATAACCTTATAATTTTGACATTAAAATGTGGCTGCTATATTTTTGTTCTCCCTAATTATACTTAACCAAAATGTCATTTGGCTCATTTATAAGTTTAAGTTTAAAACATCTATGCAAGACGCTAGTCGGGCATGAACAAAACAATTACACAAATAAAAGAGGTTTTTGCAACCACTATGTCCAAGTTACTTAGGCCTATTCTTTTTATTCGAAAACCATAAATAAGATAAATACATAACGTGATCAAACAACCATGATTTTTTTTGGTCGGCTCGTCGTAAAAACTTGTCATTCTGAAGCTTCCATATAACCCACAAAGTAACAAAAATAACCGAATCCACGACCTCTTTCTTAGCCAAACTTAACAACCCCAAATTTTTATTAAATAGTATTTTATTGGGTGTTGATTATTATTGGGAAACAAATTGAGTTTGGTCCTTTTAAATTATTGAGTTGTTTGGTCATTTTTGTGTTTTTGTTACACTTGATGACTCTACGTTATGAGGTCACAACTTCCAAATATAATGTCGAAATGTCTTCAAAGTAAAGATCAAGATTTATTGAACACGATCTCATTGACTAATTCTACCAAGCTACAACTCCGAAAGTTTAGGCTAGAGAATTTTGATCTAGTTTTGGAGAATGTGAACTCTTTTTCTGAAGAGAAGGCAATGAAATGGTTAACATGAATCACAATTACATCGACTAAAAAAAGCAAACATCACACAACGCTAATACTAGGAGTTTGAAAACGGTGCAAAATTAAATTTGCAAATTCAAGAATTTGAGAAGCATTTTAACAATAAACATCTAAATTACTTATGTATAGGGTAGTCCGTGTGATAACGTTCATGATTTTTCTGATTTTGATATGCCAAAAACGTTAAGGAGGGTGGTGATGATGATGATGGTTTAACTCCCATCTACATTGATATTTTGGACATGGATAAAAGATATGCCAACTTGGATGGTTTCTCACTTTTGTAGAATTCATGGTGTACACGAAAATAAAGCATCTTTCACTTGTGTTGGTATACCATTTATTACATTTATAATTTGATTATCGACCGCAACAACAAATGTTGATATATGCTTCTCTACAATGAACTGTGTGACGTGTATTTGCTTAATTAAATTGACGTTGAATACCTGAACAATAGTTTAATCTGGTACACTGAAAATAGTTGCTTAGAAATTAGAAATGTTGTGTTTAAAATGTAGCCAACGTGCTTGAAAAATCCCTCCCCAAGTGGTAACATGTATGGGTTTAGGTCTAGTCGTGGACAAAAAGGTGTAGATTTAGGTATATGATTAGGCTGAGAGTGTGTGAGTTAATCTATCTTAAGAAACTCATTTAAAAAAAATGAAAACTTTCAAAGAACTAACAACATTATAATTTCATTATGTATTTTCTAATGACGTTTTTATTATATATATTATCTGATGCATTTAGTATTATATGTTTATTACAAGACCCCATCCACCTTGAAATAAAACATCATGCATAGGCATCCAAACACTGAAGTGAATATTAGTGACTGCATTCAAATAAACGTGATTCAACTTTATTGGATTTGGCATGTGAACATTAACTATTTATGTGCAATGTGCCTTTCCCAAAAATAAAATATAATATAAATATAAAAACAATATCTAAGTCAAAGTTAAAGTTAAAGTCAAGATGGTCGAGGAGTCCGTGGAATTTTATTAAAAGGTGGTAATGCTTTCATTAGTCACTCTCAAACGCGGTACTAGTAACCTATCACTTTGGCTCGTTCATTCGACTCATTCAAGGATGAAAGGATCCTAGTAAACTGAATTAGTCATACCTTTGAACTTTTACACAAGAAAAATTCATATCCGAGTGGAACCAAAGAACGTACGTGGCACTTACCATTATAGAATAACCTATCATTTTGGCTCATTAGAAATCATTGACCATTTCCCACGTTTTATCTAAAATTCTTTGCACAAAATGGACAACCAAAATTAATAATTAATATTTGGAGCTTATCACTTACGTTGACATCTTATAATACTTTTCTTTAACAGAAAAAAAATGTTAGATGCTAGCAGCAAAATTTAGCTATAAACCTATAGTTAGGGTGAATAGGAAGTGTTAAGTCTCACTTTATGTCATAGAAAGCTTAGACGTAAACTTATAGTGCCGGTGAATATAAATAAAACTATTAAGTCTCACCTCATGTAAGAAAAATCCAACACTTAGGAGGGTGCGAGGGAGTGGTGAAAGAAGGGCGAGCACAATTGAGTTAATGTGTAGTGCATACTTTTTATTGTCATAAAAAGTTACTTATAAGACGATGGCTGACGTTATTGGTTTATATTGTTCGAACGATAAATGTTGTTTGTGTAA
This sequence comes from Bidens hawaiensis, assembly GCF_021521415.1. Taxonomy (NCBI): domain Eukaryota; kingdom Viridiplantae; phylum Streptophyta; class Magnoliopsida; order Asterales; family Asteraceae; genus Bidens; species Bidens hawaiensis. Next base: position 251,252 of record NW_027493096.1, read on the forward strand.
TTTGGGTTACAGTAGCGAGAATGATATGTAATCATGTCAATTTATGGCTTTAGTTGACACTACTACAATTGTCTTCCTCTTTTTATGTGCCCTTTTACGTTGGTGATAAGTCTGGTGTGCAAAACACATAAATAACTACATAACCAAATAGAAATAACTAAACTAAGGGTGTTTACCGGTTTATTCGGTTTTGAATATTGGCCCAAATCATAAACAACCGATTAAATTGATTTATTCGGTTTATTCATTTTGATTATCCTATGAAACTGATTAAATAGGTTACTATTCGATTTATTCTACTGACTTTGGTTAAGTTATTCGAATAAGCAAGAATTTTGGAAACAATAATGGAACCGAATTCAATCTACCACTCGGTTCGGTTTTTCCGATTATGGTTATGGTCCGATTCTCGGGCCTTGTCGGTTTTCAAATCTTTTCCACAACCTAATCAAACCCAATCAAAAACCGATGATTTGGACATATGGTTTAAAAAAAATTCAATTTTAAGTAATCTATAAGAGATTAATATACCGTGTAACCCAAAAGTTTTGGGTATAAATCTTATAATCAGTTAAACATTAATTAACAAAAAGTTATTAGGGGCGAAGCTTTAAGACAAACTCATTATAGTGGTTGTTTTCGGGCCAAAATTTTTAGACTAAAAACTTCAAGCTCAAATGGTAAACCAAAAGAAATGAAGAAGTGAAAATCAAATACCAAAAAAGAAAATTTAAATTCAATGGTTTTAAAAAATCTGAAAACCAAAATTTCAGCTTTTTTTTTTTTTTTTTGAAAAACCAACATACGCACAACCTACGATTTTTGTTTATAAGTGGGTACCCCTACCACCTAAAGCATCACAGGCAAGCAAATTCTTATAAACATGGCACAAATAGGGCCATTTTCAAACCAATTATCGACCACTTTAATCTAATGTAGGTGTGCCATAGACTTGAACAGATGTTTAGTTACTCTGTAATTCACTAATTGATTGCCAAATCATTTGGCAATCTCTTATGCTTATATGATGACCGTCAATTCAATTGGCAAATACTTTGGTTTTCAAGATTTCCACATGACCTGCTTTAACTGGTCACTCGACTATGCAGACCGGTCGTCAAAACATTTGACAGTTGGATTTTAAAACTCCAACGATCCATACAACCTCGTACACACCATCTTCTCAAGACCATGGCACACCTGCATTACACCAATGAGGTTGATAATTGTACGTTTATCAATCATCATATTTAAACCATGTTTCCATAGATTTTCTCCATTATGATGCTTTAGGTAATAAGAAAATTTATACCCCTATATTGTGTTCAGATATTACTAGTATAATAGGTTAGTTACTTAGTTTGGTTGATGATAGTCGTGTTGAGATAACATTTAATTCTCTCCATCATTCTCATTAATATTTCAATGTCCTACCCTATGTTACCTTTCTCATTATGACCACCATGACACCACTAACTGCCATCACACCATTATCTTTTGGTAAATTCCCAAAATGTTTTTTTAATTGAGAAATTCTGTTTATATCTCCAAAAGTCAAGAGTTTCAGAAATGTCTCCTCCAAGGAGCCCAAAAACATTTAAACTGTAATTTTATTGAGGTTTTCTTCTTAAGAAATTAATTTGTATGGATCGATGTTCGCTTGAGATTTTCTTTTTGAGATATTTGTGCTCTTTGAAGGTGTCAACCCATAGGTTGCCGAAAATAGTTTGTTTCTTTATGGTGATGGTGATGGTGATGGTGATGGTGATGGTGATGGTTTGAATTAAACATGAAGAACAATAATTAACTAAATGCATGGAAAGTAAACAAGTAATTAGCAATTAAAAAACATATGTTTTTAACAATTAACAAATTAATGGAAATAAATATTTACTGGTATTAAATAATAATAATAATAATAATTTAAAATATTTTCTTAGAAAAACAAAATTTAAAAGACGAATATTTTTATAATTATGAGAGAGTTATGTGGTCGCTTGTGTGGAATAGCATGCACACAATGACTATGATATAACACATGTGGATGTAGGGTAAGGTTAAAATGAAACCCACTTGAGTTGCGAAAATTCGTGAAAACCCTATGTAATATCGTTTTTTTTTGTTACATGTATTACAAAATATCAAAATATCGAAAAAAAATGTTTTGCTATTTTTTAACATTTTTTTACTAATTTTTATATATGTTTTCAAGAGAGAGATAAAGTTATATTTATATTTTTTATTCACTTTAATTGTGAACCACAAGATTTAAACATTAATTATAAACATGTGGTTAAGAATGAGTTTCTAGAGTTTTCACAACTCAAGTGGGTTTTCATTTTATAGGCATGTGGATGTATACATATCTTATCATTTAAACAACTTGTAGATTGTACATTTAATCTAATTGTATTTAGTCATACTAGGTCTGTGTTTTAAACAAGTTAAAAAGAATTTAATTTTTATTCCTTCAAAACGTGTTTATTTTCTTAATTTATGAGAGAGATGTAAACATTGTATTTCAATAAGAAAAATAGTATAAATTTTTTTTAGGATTAAAAAATCGAACGATTTATTTTTTAAGAGCATTATTTTTAAATTGGTGTATTATCATCTTATACATCGTAGCATACGGAGTTTATGTAAGGCATCTAGCAGACAAATTTCCTTAAATATCTCAAAAGTGGGCATGCTTTTCCATGAAACGGAGCTAGGTTAAATAAGTGGCTAAGATATTTTATTAATGCTTTTATATTAAAGAAGCTAATTTTAATTGTTTTGATCTGTAATTGTACAAAACGGCACTTACTTTACTTCTTTTGAAAACAAAGGATAACTTAAGCACTAACTTTACTTACTTCTTTACAGAACAGCACTAGTGTTATTACTCCAAGAATTAATGTTATAACTTTAAGATCAGCAAATATAAATATAGTTTTTTAAAAGATTGAGTTTTGCAATTTAAAAGGGGAGTATCAGCGCAATTTGTTGTCCGCTTACCTTCTATTTCGATGTAATAAAAACTTTAAATAACATTTATAAATAGATGAATTAAAGAATGTTAAAATACACAAAAAGTATTTAAACATAAAAAAATGTTTGAAACAAACCAAGAAAAAGGTACTTTAAAATCCATTTTAAGTTTATCATTATACAAAACGTAAGAATTTTGATTTTTCTATCAATTTGGAATATAAAGCATTATGAACTAATTGGATTTGACTACCTGAGTAAAGAAGAAAAAGAATGTAATCGAGATGATTAATTCAAGCTGTTAGTAAGAAATAAGCATAAGAATTACAAATTTAATACCGCCGTTTTTAGCTCCACGGATTCATGAGTCAATTGCCCCAACATAAATATATTATATATATATATATATGAATTAGTGATAAGTAAATGGTATCTATATCAATATTGAATCCATATCGTTACCGAAACAAGCATTTCTGTACCGGCATCGGTACCAAGTTTATAAGAATATTGAGATTGGGAAATCCGGAATTGGTACAAGTACCGGTATTTGTCGAATTTTTGCTTTGATGCCTGTACCAAACCAACTATATTAAGGTTTCAAAAATTTGGAATAAATACCAGTATGATACCTACCAAGCTTATCCTGGTTTAAATTTAGTTTATAGTTGTGACTGCTCTATGAGAAAGAAGCCGTAAATAATTTTGTAAGCCCTATGAGTAGAAACTTTGTAAGTTTCAAAAAACAGAAGAAAAACAATTAAGACAGAGATACAAAAGAAGACGTTGTTTTATACTTTTATGTTATGTATGTCCCGCCGAATGGCATCCATTTACTTTGGTCGTTCCTCAAAAATGTTTGATTCCCTCTTCTTTCTCACTCCACTCCCACGCGCCGCCACCTCACGTCTCTACTTCACTCTCGTCTTGCAATGTTGATTTATTTTATTTAGTAACAACCATACTTCATATCGTATTTCTTACGACACCATGTAAACAAATAATAATATTCACTATATCATTTTTTGAACAGTTTGATTTTTAATAAACTAATTAATATTAACAAATATGTTGGTTTATATAAATTAAATACGGATATGAACACATGTATTATTCATTTATTTATATTTGTGAGCATAAGTCTCTCTACGTCCATTTATTTTTGTCAGTTTACATTGGTTTAAGCTCCTTCATTTTTATATGTATGTGAAATTTTAAGCTTATTACAATTTAGTTTAGTTTTAAAAAATTAAAAGTATCACAATTACAATTCAGTATACTATTATTAAATTTTATATTCATCATTCACGTTTACTTTTAATTGGTGTTCGCTCAATTATATTCGTTTATTTATATTATTTTATGTTCGTTTATTTATATTCTCTTGTTTTAGTTTATGTTCATAAATCATACATTCATATTACTATCGAATGAGCATCAACGAATGTAAACACATTCACTTTCTTTGCACTCCTCCGTATAACTTGTAACATGTATCATAATTCCAATACTCCAGCGTAGTCTTCCACTACAACTCTGCATATAAACATAAATAAAATTCCTAAAATAAGCATTTATGGAAAAAAAATTCTAGTTTTAGGTATTATTTACAAAAAATTTCAAAAATGGATATTATAAATTAGTCGTGACGAGTAGTTTGTAGAACAATTAAAACTTTATGCGTGTCCTTAAACTAACCGTAACGAGCACGTTCACTAATTATTTACTCGTCACGACTAAATAAGCTTCATGCCTCGTAATCAAAGCCCATGAGTAATTCATAAGTCATTTAGTCGCAGCAACTAGTTTACCCGGTTTACATTCTCTGCATGAGTAGTTTATTAGTAGTTAACTCGTCGCGACTAGTTTAACCTTATAATCTACTCACCGCGATTAAATGACTTATGAATTACCTGTGAACGTTGATTACGAGGCATGAAACTTATTTAGTCGTGATGAATAAATGATTAGTTAACGTACTCATTACGGTTAGTTTAAGAACGCATGGCAAGTTCTAATTGGTTTCTACAAACTACTCGTCATTATTACTAGTTTATAATACTTATTTTTGAATTTTTTTTGTAAATAATACCTAAAACTAGAAATTTGTTTTCATAAATATTTATTTTGAGAATTTTCTCATATTTGTTTCATATAAATTTGCTACTAAATATACATCTTGGTTATAATTGGCATACACCAACTTATCACACAACATAAGTGCATGGTAGTCAATATGATTTTATAAATTATTATAAATATATAAAAAAGAACAACTTTATTTAGAGCATTCACATCCCGTTCTTCATCTTTATCTCTATAATTACACTACAAAACACTACATTTCTCTTTCATGTTAAATTAAATAATACTTTTATCATTACAGTTTTCTCTCTCCTCTACTCACAACCAATTCAACAAATATTAAAAAATAAATAGGGGCAAACAATTTTCCCCAAATGTTTCCCAAAATTTACAAAAAAACACTACATATTTCTTTCCACCCTATAATTTACACTCACATCCATTCAAAACCTCATCCTATAATATACTAATCCCCTCACATAATTACGGGGGATGGGATGGGATGGGAATGCTCTTACACATAGAATATAGCAATCTGAATTAAAGTAATAGTTACGTTTATTTCAAGACATGATTCCTACAAAACTGTAGTATACAAAAACTGAACTCCACTCTCCCAAGTGCGAGTAACCATCGAAGTGGGTGTCACCTTACCTACTCATTTTATTAATTCTGATATCTAAGAGCAATTCTAATGGATTTTCTAAATTATGTGAGGGGTTCTTCATTTTTTAGGGATGATTAAAAATGGTTGTGAGAGGAGGAGAGAAAAAAATATTAATGTTCATGGTTAATTTTGAGAAGCGTACTGTTCATCTCTATAATTTTTTAATGTTTTTGAAAGTGTTTATGAGTGAATGACAGATAAAAGGTAATGATAAGGTATAAAAAATATTTATTTAATTAAAAATAAGAAAGAAAATATAGTATTTTTAGTGTAATTATAAATATGGAGATAGAGAATCGAATGGAAATGCTCTAACCTTTCTATAAGGACTATTGGTTTTTATTGGTCCCAAGTATTTCATTTTTGCCGGCGCTGGTCCCAACTATCACTTTAACTGCCAACGGTCCCAACTTTCACACATGTGTCTGCCACCAGTCCACGACTAACCGAGTACTAACTCCGTTATGTTTTAGCTGACGTGTCCATCCTACGTGTTAAAAAACCTTGACGTGGCTGCCTGCGTGGCTTGATTCTGATGTGGCTTGATTCTGATGTGGCTTCCCCTTCCAACTATCAATTTGTACAATAAAAACACCACTTCTTTCTAATAAACTCTGCCTAGCTCTCGTAATAATCGTTAAAATTGTCTAACCCTAGGACGCCGTCGCCACGGCGTTTCAGGGCGGCGCTGACGTGGGTTCCGACGAAGCCGGCGGCGCCGGTGACAAAGACGGAAAACCCGGATTTGGATAGGATCTTGGAGGAGGATTTGACCCGTTTTTCCCAGTCGGGTCCGCCCCAAGATCTGGTTTTTAAAGATCTGCGAGAGAGATCTGATGATGGGGTAATGGACGGTGAGGATTTGAAGAAGAAGATGAAGATTAACATTAGGAAAATGAAGCTCCAATCGATCGAGAACCCAATCGATCAAGAACAACCCCAAATTAAAACCCTAATTCAATCATTGAATCATTCGTTCATCAAACAGTGATCAATCAAATTGACCAGCACAGGAGTCAAATCGAACTCGAATTAAGTACAAAACCCTAATACAGTTCAAGTTTAAGAGGCGAAATGAAACAACTGACCCGCTGTCGCTGAGGATGATGACTTTGAGAAGCGTTCGTCTTCTTGAAGGCATCGTGAGTGATTGGATCAACTAATTGAATTCAAGTGAAGGTGATGATGATTTGAATAATAGCAGTTGAAAATGGTTAAAGAATCGAACTCGAATGATTGATCACTGTTCGATGAACTCGATTTGAGAAGGGTTTTTTGTTATTAATATACACGCAGGCAGCCACGTCAAGGTTTTTTAACACGTAGGATGGACACGTCAGCTAAAACATAACGGAGTTAGTACTCGGTTAGTCGTGGACTGGTGGCAGACACATGTGTGAAAGTTGGGACCGTTGGCAGTTAAAGTGATAGTTGGGACCAGCGTCGGCAAAAATGAAATACTTGGGACCAATAAAAACCAATAGTCCTTTCTATAAAGCTCTTTATTTGGTAACCTAAAAATATAAAAAAGTTAAAGCATCACATATCATATCATTATTCCACCACAAAATTTTCAAAAGAATCCACAACCATACCATACATACCATGAGGAAGCTCTACCACACCAAAGGCAAAATCCACCCTTCACCACCATCACCGTCATCCACCACCACCTCCGACCACCACCTATCACTCCTCCCTTTTGCCATAGCCACTCTTGCCGCCACTCTCCCACCACAAGACCAACTAGTCTTGGCCTACCTTCTGTCCATCTCTGCCACCACCACCAATAATAATAATAATAATAATAATAAATACGCCGCCGGAAAAGTTACTACCAAGTCCGGCAGCAGTGGAGACCACGCGCCGCAGTTTAAGTGTAACTGCTTTAGATGCTATACTAGCTTTTGGGTTCGATGGGATGCTTCACCAAACCGGAAGGTGATACATGAGATTCTTGATGCTTATGAAGATGGATTGGCTCATGGCAATAATAAAAAAAATGGCAAGAACAAGAAGGAAAGAAAGAGTAACAACAACAACAATAATATTAATAATAATATGTGTTTTTCTTCATCTTTAGCTTCTCATACCTCTACCACTTCGAATGATTTACACGCGCCGCCGTGTATGGTGGAGAACACAAGTCAGGAAGTGGTGGAAATAGAGCCAAAGAAGATGGACGGTGGAGATGAAAAGGGTGGTTCGGTACGGAAGATAGTGAACTTCATTGGAGAAAGGATATGGGGAGTATGGGGAGTTTGAGTAATTTGTAACAAGTTTAATTAGTCATAATCACAGAAAGTAAGTGATTGCCTGGTTTTGTAAATTTTCCAGAAAAAAGGCATTTAATTCGTCTGTTTGGATACAAATTAATATGGTGTTCTTCGCCATTATTGATTGTTCTTAGTTCTTGCAATTATTTTTGGAAAAGCTATGCATTTCAAATGGGAAGAAGTCACACTGCCCAAGGCAGTTTTTTTGGTACATAGTTATTTAGAATTATAAAATTAATGAAAAATAGCAGAATTTTATATTTATTTTATTAGGTTGAATAACACGAACTACTAACTCCGTCCCTTCTTTTTTATTTGTCTCGTTATAAATGTTCACTTTTAAAATTTATTAGTCAATTTTCAAGTTTATACTTAAGCACACACAACTAGCATTAATAAATAATATGGTGTACCCATTTTTCAAGGACATTATTGTCATTTAGTTAGCAAAAAAGGTAATCATTCAATCCACCTTAAAATTTTTGTTTTTCAAACTAAGACACTTTGACTTAGACGGTGGGAGTATAACTTATTTTTCTATAATAAACTTCTAACTTTTACTTTCTATGTTAATAACAATCTAGTTTTAATGAAAAAATAACAACATATGTTGATAGTGAATAGTTGATTGATTTTCTCTCGAAAGAATGTTGTATTAATGTTAAAATGACATAAATCCAAGTTAAAAGCATACAAAGTTATTTCTTCTTAAGTGTAAAATTATCTATTGTTGTGAAAATGAAAGTAGGAGTGTGCTTAATAACAATGTCCGTATTATTGTTATCGATCAATGAGTAATAGTAACTTCAATTTCACAAAAGTAAGACACGAATTGATGTATTAACAAATCGATCAATGAGTTATCATTTCTATACCTTGTTATATTTATGTCGTAGTCTTTAAACTGGCAAAGTTAGGGGTTGCTTGTTCGATTACTAGCTAATGGGTGCCATAAAATTTTAAATACATCGGACGACCATTTATCAGTTGATAGTGTGCCAACAAAATCAATGGAGCACTAATAATTTGCAACCAATTTGTTAATACATCAATTCGTTTCTTACTTTTGTGACATTGAAGCTACTAAGTAAAATAATGTGTGTTGAATGATTTAGTTTCCTGAAGCATCAAGTCCTATGACAATTGAAAATTTGATTTGGTAGGTGTCTTTGAGACGACTTTAGTTTAACAACTCCATCCTTAAAATATTACTTGTGTTTAAGATTGGACTTTGGAGAAGAAAAGGTCAAAACGAGGTGCCAACCATGTCGGGAATTCTTTCTTATCCAGAAATCCAACAAAACCTTGAATTTGTTTACCGCTCATTGTACATGTTTTCATGTACTTGGTCTGATATATAGAATCGTTGTCTATTAAAAAAATTATTTAAATATCGCGTAGAATCTAATTAAGTCTATTACTAGAATTAGACAAAATATTAGCTCTCTCCTTAGATGTTTTTCACAGATTACATTCTTTTATGCTAATAGTACAAGTGCTTTAATGCATCATCATTTTGTTACAAACACATTTATTTAGTTTTAGAACGAATGAGATTTTACTATATTTATTATAATACTTATTTTTAGCATATTTTGTTTTTCTCGTCTATGTTTTTGATATTAGGTTTTATAAGGCTATGCGTAGTGGGCGATAAAGAGGGCGATTTTGGACGAGAACACCCCCTACCTAGACGTCAAAGGGGCGATAGGGGAGGGGGGGGGGGGGGGAATGCATTGTCGCCGTGGTGTGGGTATTGGATAATATTATTATATTAGTATGTGTGTGTAATATATATATTGTCGCCGTGGTGTGGGTATTGGATAATATTATTATATTAGTATGTGTGTGTAATATATATATACATATGCACATATATATGATGTGATGGGACTACAAGTAAAATACCATTACACCTCTAAAATGAAAATCGTTCATTTGCTAACGTGGTGTCACGTGTCAAAAATCGTCCCCATTTTGTAGCTCTCCCCTATACATAGTCTAAAGTTCTGACAATGTCATCATGACATGCTTTTTTTATTTACGTTTTTATATAAACTTTGTTCAAAACCGAGTTGTTGATAGTAATGTACAAGTGATCGAAACATAAATGTGCGTGTCAACAAACCTGTCTCACGGTTTAGCTTTTTTGTTTTTATATAAAGTTGTGTTGTTTACCTTTTTCGCCATTCTTAAATACGTACACCGTAAAACATTATAAAATTTTGAAATATATCGTTATGATGTGTTTAGATTTATTTACGTTTAGATAAATATTTTGTTGAGCCAAATATAATAGTTATTTTTTTATTTCCAACATCACAATGAAAACGTTCACAATATGATATAAGCTTCAAACATTAAGTTCATACATTATAGCTCACAAAATATATATTATATAATCAGATACATATCTCAAATGTTTATAAAATATTTACGATAAAGTGAAAGTTCACATATGTTTCTTGGCCTCCTTGTAAGACGTAATTTAGTTACATAGTTTCCGAGAAGAGTTCGATTATTATCGAACAAATAATTGGCATGCTAAGGTTTTGATAAATTCAATTACTTATTTATTAGGAGTTTCGTTTTCCTACGAGTTCTTTAGCACTTAATCATATTCTTTAAGTGGGTTCGTAATTATCCGTGTATGAATTAAGAGGCCATAGATTGCCTTCAATGATACCGCCTATAAATTATAAATTATTTTGATCATACGTCTCTCGTAATTACTTGTGTCACACACTGAACTCATGCCTTGTTGGGGTCGAAACTTTATTTGAAATAATAACTTTCGATTTATATTTGAATGAAAAAGACGCTAATTTTACAACAAATGAAAAGGCCAAGTTTAACAAACATTTATAAAATATGTTTTCCAATTTCCGATTCTAACCGCTATGGTCTGTGATCTGCTAACTATTCAAGCTTCAAAGGTGGTTTTGGAATCTGCAAGTGGCATATTTGTAACTCTAAAAAGAACTCCAAAGCTGATGGAAATATGCGTTTGTTTGAAAGACCATTTGAATACGATGAAAAGGAGACAACACACATCTTCATTTTAAGACACTTGTATCATAGACAAGGTAACTAGAGGAACCCATTTACCAATTAAGAACCCACTTGTGGAGAAGAACAACCTAATACTTCTGATGACGCCTACTAAACAACAACAATTAAATATCAAAGCTGATGGAAATATGCGTTTGTTTGAAAGACCATTTGAATACGGTGAAAAGGAGACAACACACATCTTCATTTTAAGACACTTGTATCATAGACGAGGTAACTAGAGGAACCCATTTACCAATTAAGAACCCACTTGTGGAGAAGAACTACCTAATACTTCTGATGACGCCTACTAAACAACAACAATTAAATATCAAAGCTGATGGAAATATGCGTTTGTTTGAAAGACCATTTGAATACGGTGAAAAGGAGACAACACACATCTTCATTTTAAGACACTTGTATCATAGACGAGGTAACTAGAGGAACCCATTTACCAATTAAGAACCCACTTATGGAGAAGAACTACCTAATACTTCTGATGACGCCTACTAAACAACAACAATTAAATATCAAAGCTGATGGAAATATGCGTTTGTTTGAAAGACCATTTGAATACGGTGAAAAGGAGACAACACACATCTTCATTTTAAGACACTTGTATCATAGACGAGGTAACTAGAGGAACCCATTTACCAATTAAGAACCCACTTGTGGAGAAGAACTACCTAATACTTCCGATGACGCCTACTAAACAACAACAATTAAATATCAAACGAGGCCAACAACGATTAACATCAAAAGGTAAACAAGTACAATGTATTGCTATTTCTATGTTTTTTGTAATGTGCCGCAATTTACTTTTTTGTTATAATCTCTAAAAAAGTAAATAAAAATATAGTATATCCGGTTTGGGTTTTCCCCACTCTTAAACCGCTTCAACACAAACCGGCTCAAGCTCAACTAAGAACCGATTTTGACCATGTTTTATCAAAACTTGGAACTTGCTTGTGTCCTTGTGAAATGTAGAGGTGCACAAAAAAACCGAACCCAGAACCGGACCCAAAAAAAATACCTGGAACCGGTTTTTTTTATACCCGGGTTTTTAATACCCGAACCCGTACCCGACCCTACCTACCTGTAGGGTACGGATAGGGTATGCATTTCAGTACCAAAACCCGTACCCGGAACCGGACCCGATTTATACCCGGTAATACCCGAAAACCGGAACCGGGTTTTTCCAATACCCGAAACCGGGTTCTTCAAATACCCGAACTATACCCGAAATTACCTGAAAAATAACTGAAAAACACCCAAAAATACCCCTAAAAATTGTAACCCCTTAAAAAAATCCAATCTATACCCGAAAAACCCGAAAAAAGCCCAGAAAACCCAAAAACAGGGTTTTTTCAATACCCGAAAATAGGGTATTCAAATACCCTGTTTTGGAATACCCGGTTCGATACCCGACCCGAACCGACGCATAGGGTATGGTTTTTAGAGAGAATACCCGGACCCGAACCCGAACCCGACCCGAGTATTGCCAATACCCGATTTTTTAATACCTGATCATACCCGAACCCGGTTCCATACCCGAACCCGGGTATTTGAAAAACTCGATTTGTGCACCTCTATTGAAATGGAGGGTGGCGGGTTCTATTATCTAGTAGGCTAACTGAAGTGGGCCGAAAAGAAGCTGGCCCGTGCGCAAACATTTATGGACTTGTGGTTAACTTAATGTATATTTACTTGTTGCTAGAATTTGTTTGTAAAAATGTTCAATTAGTTTTTTAGTAGACGTGGTGAAATGGAAGGGTTTGGGTCAATTTGGATTAGTCCAAAACATTCTCTTTCTAGACCTTTTTTTGTTTGTAAGAATTAAAATTTTAGTCTAAATTATGCTTGTAAAAAGGTAAATTAGTGTGAGAAAATCATGTTACTCCAAACATGTAAAAAAAATGAACAGAAAACATGTACTTCGTGTAGTCTAAATTCAAGAAAATTACAAATTGATTGATTATCCAGCTCATGTTTTAAATGTGAATTCCAACACATTTTATACACGATTAAACCCCAATTCATAAAAGAGCGTGGGAGGATAGAAATACAAATTCACTAATTTTTTATGTAACAAAATATTATTGGACTGGACGGGTGTCGTCCTACACTTCCTAACTTCATATACCCTCTTTCTTTTTTATATCAACATCATCACAACATGTTTTATATTATGTTATCTGCTCTTTCCTAAAGCAGTGATGACATGCTTAACTTCTTAGTTCTCTACAGCTTTTGTTAAACGTATATTAGTAGTATATTTACTTATTAAAAAAAGTATATTTATTTAATAATTGACAAAATAAACTAAAAAAATGCATTTTATTAACAATAAAAATTAAAAAAGTAAAACATACAGAACAATAGTGTAAAATACATGAGAAATGAGAAAAACATTAAAATAAATCAGGGAAACAACTCCCACTACCAACGTCTTGCGATCTCATATGCAATTGTAGTATATCTTCATCGGTATGATTGTTTATGTTCATGTCTTAACACTTAATCACTTAGCGGATAATATAGCTTCTTACTCCACTTTTTTTGCACAAATAATCGCACTCTTGTTTGTAAGAACTATTTGATCTTTGTTGGGCTTCTTAGTTCTCTAGTCTTTGGAAACATGGATCAAATCCTTTACCAACGTCAATTCTTCTTGATTGTCACAGGCTCTTGCCCTCTCCTACAACTCAACTCGAAAACGAGGTTTTCGTTGTTTCGTGCTATCATGTTTGTAGGGAGAAATTGTAGGAACTATATGTAAATTGTGTGTAAAAATGGTTTAAATGATTGCTATTTATAATGATTTAAAATCCAACTTATATATTACTGTATTTTTTTATTTAGAAATAGTCATTTGGTAACAACTTCTTTGGCCTAACTTCATGGCGCCCACTCTCCTTTCCCTGTTCTCGATTAGATGGAGCAATGTTCACAACGGGAAAACAGTGTCATCTTCTTTATCCCAACTATGCATGACACTTTGCAGTTGTAAAAACTCTGTTTTTGTCCTTAAAACTACTTTTAAGACAGTTAGGTGCTTTTAAAGTGGGTTCTCTAAAACCCAGAGCGAAACTTCATTGAATATTAATTTAAGAAATGGAGAGGATTTGTTAAAAGAGCACTAACGACTCATAACATTTTGAATCTTATTGCTTAACCAATGTAAATTATTTATAAATTTTTTTCTGTTATAAAGAATTTTTTCTTTATTTTTCCTTTATATTATATTAATTTTATTTATGCTCTAACTCTAAACATAGAGATGTATTCGAAAGACGTGAAATGAAGCTATTTTGTAATACAATTCGGCGTGCCTTGCAAAACCAACAGTATATATAAAATCCTTAAGTTTTATTTTAATAAAAAATCGTTTTACTTTTAAAACCATTGTCTCATTGTTTGAAAAATTGATGTAATTTATCTTTGTAACTTCTTTTTTTTTTAATTTTTATTTCTAGCGTTTCGGAAAAACAAAAATAATAAAGTAGTCTCTAAACTTAAAGAGAGTTACCTACTAGGGGTGTTCTTCGGGTTTTTGGTTGTTTGGGTCGGTTTGTTTGGGTTTGAGCTCAAAACAAATTGACCCAAGAACTGACCCAAATAAGTTCGGTTTGTTCGGGTTTCGGGTTGAACGGGTCGGGTTAATTCGGGTTTAACAAATTAAAAAAATATACCCATCTTTGACAATATCATAAATTAAAAAATCGTATTCCAAGCCGTTATAAAACCATAATATACAACCATATTCAACAATAACATATATTATTTAGCAAAACATGAAATTTATCATACAAGCATGCGTTAGACCGAATGAAGGAGTGTTGTAGCATGTGGATCAATACTTATGTAGATTGAAGAAACATGCTCAACACATATTGGTTTAAATACCAATACTATTTAAGTTTTTGAACTGAATATACATTCTCAACATGCTTTTTGGTCATTAATGCATTAGGATGTGATAAATCCAATATTATCGGAGTCTTGAAAACAATCGAACAAGAATACATAAGGTTAATGTTTTACCAATGTTTTACTTCACTGACGTAAAACATTGACCTTGGGGATACATGCATCGATGTATTATACTTCGGGTTATTCGGGTCAACCCGAATTTGGGTATTTCAATCCAAATACCGACTCTAATATTTTATCTTGGATTCGGGTTAGAAGCTTAATTGATTCGGGTTATTCAGGTCTAGAATCGTTTCGATTCAAATTCGTTATTCGGATAAATTTGAAAGTAGTTGTCTACTTACTCATCTCCTTCAGCTACCTTCACACCACCGGACGTGATTTTGATTCATAAATTTGAAGGAAGGTAGTTGTCTACTTACTCATCTCCATTAGTTGTTAGTTTTATTTATTTACTTTTTTTTCCCCACGTTTGTTAGCTTTAGTGGAGTGTAGATCTGCAATTTATCCTAAATCAAAAATCCAAAAACTTCCATCGTTGACTACAAAAACCCAAAAGCATTAACTTTTGGTCTTGTAAATTTTTTATTAGTTCACTGGTTAAACTTTTTTGTTCTTGGTTATTCTTCTCTAAAATTTGTTTCAATGTAAATTAATTTTTTTTTTTAATAACGAAGCAACGCTTCTAGATCTGATTAAAAAAAGTGGTGCTTTGTAAAATCTGTGTGAATAAAAATAGGATAAATTCTCAAAAAGTTCATTTGAAAGTCAGATCTGTAAAATCAAGAACCAAGAAGATGACTGAAGAGATTCAGATGTTGGAAAAATAAAAGAAAAAGATGGACAAAACTAAGGGGTGTTTGGGAATTGGGATTGCTTATTTTAATGACTTATTAACTTTTGAAAAGTTAAAAGTGTTTGAGATCTCTCTTATAATATGAGAGGAAAAGTTCAAAGTTATGACTTTGAAACTTGACTTATAGAAAAATTATAAGGAGGTCAAAATAAGGAATCCCAAACACCCTCTAAACATAAACATGCTTAGATATGTAAGAGACAGAAAAAATGATAGAAACTGAAATTCTAAAGTACTGAAATTAAGATAATAGCCACATTCGAGATAGGCTTGGTCTTTTTAATATAGAGTTTAATAACCCTAATTATGATAAACTGAAAATCTAAAGTATTGAAATTAAGGTGCTGTTTGTTTTTTCAGAGGTAAAATGTCTGCAGTCTATGGACCACATCTGTAGCAGAAGAGGTAGACCAAACCTTTGCACTCTGCAAGAAGAAGACTGTTTGTTTTTTAACGTCTACAAACTGCCAAAATTTTCAATATAAGCTTTATACCAAAAACACAAATTATCTAGCAACAATTAAAAATATATAAATCCAAATTAATGCCTCTGAAGTAGCAAATTATAAAACTTACATTAACAATTTTCCACGTGAATATTTTTTCCTTCGAAAGTTTCTTCAATTATTTTCGAAACTAGATAGTTTATACATAATGAATGAAACGAGCCAAAACTCGAGCTTAAAACAACTCACAAGCCGATGACATAAACCTAAACTTTCTACAAACCTTTTTCAACTAAAAACTTTCTATAGACTTTTTATAATCCTAAACTTTCTATAAACTTTTTTCAACTAAAAACTAATAATACTTGAACAATTATGCAAATTATAATTGAACAAAAAAAAAAAAACTAATCAATTAACAACTCAATTGAACAAATCAATTAACAAGAATTCAATTAACAAAAACTTAATAACTTAATCGATATCTGATGGAAATAATGAGTTTCGAAGAGGCTGGAAGACTATGGTCCAAGTCTGCACCAAGAAGAGGGCGCGCAGACGTTTTTTAATGAAACGTCTTCAAAAAAACAAACATTCTGCAGAGGGCAACGTCTGCGCGTGGTCTGCGCGCTACAGACAAAAGAGGCCAGGAAGATCTTTTGTAAAAAAACAAACACCACCTAAGATAATAGCCACATTCGAGATAGACTTGATCTTCAAATATAGAGTTTAATAACCCTAATTCTGAGAAATATGAAAATCCATAAGACTAACATTATCTCTACAGTAATTTAAATAGAAATAAGATAAATTGCCCCACAATTATCTCTCTACATATCTGGTAACTGATTTAAGTATATATCAAAAAACCACTTGAAACATAACAGCTTTTGCCCGTGTCCTGTCACCAGTGCGTAACCTAGTAATCGATTGTTGGAGGCGCAGTGAACGACGGCTCCAGTGGCCGGAGGAGACAAAAGAAAAGACGTCCGACATGTTTTTTGAAAAGTAGTTGCCGGGGACAAGATTAGTTTGGCAATCCAGTGGCTCCACCAAGAAAATGCCACAAAATCGTCGCCTCGTTGTGATTTTTTTACATGTGTCATGATCTCATTCACTTACAAAATCATCGTCCCACTTGGCTTACACGTCGCCTTTGGCATCTTTATAGCCACTGTCCATGAGTCTCTGTGCTTATAGTGGATGCTAACCCAAAAGTACTCATTTTTGGCACCGTGATCCAAAGCCATTTCCCTTCTTAACTTTTCACATAGAGCCGTCGCCACCATTCCCATTACTGAGAAAACAATTCTGATTCCAATTTTTTGAAGGTTCATCAACCATTTTCGATCACATGCTATCTATGCAAACAAATACATGTTCATCAAGAGATGAAAATAGGTTAGCGGAACATACAGGAATGCAGAAAATGAGGTCGCGTCACGGGTGTGCCATATATGTGAGAGTCAAACCGTCCAGAAGACGATGTGCTTGGACCATATCGGGATAAGCATTATCACCGCGTTTACGTCTTCTACTTGGGGCATTGTTGCGAACGACCTATCTTCGTTTCTGCACCTGCGTGTATCAACTGATTACTATTTTTATAGACGTTTGTAACAATTTTAGAATTTGTTAACCTAAATTTCTTGTGGTCGTTTAAGAAATTAGGATTGTTAGGGCAAGACATTTTTTTGTTTTTCCAAGCCCAAATAATACTCTCAATAGAATGGTTAGTGGGCTTCCTTGCGGGTTTTTGTACCGATAGGATCTTTTCCCGCGTAGTAGAAGAACCTCTGCAATAGTCATTATCCTGGTACATATCTTGATCTTGTATTAATATGCTAGACAACTTGAGGAACTACGCTTACTGAGTCAAGATATGTACTGGGATCATTACTATTGTAGTATTGCCCAGGTTCTTCTGTTACGCAGGAAAAAATCGATACAAAAAACCCAGAAAGAAGCATAATAAGCATTTTTTGGATAGTATAATTTGGGGCTTGTAAGAATAGAAAACTTCTTTACCCGACCATCCTAATTTCTTAAATGGCCATAGTAAATTCAGGTAAACAAATTTTAAAAACTGTTACAAAGATCTATAAAAATAGTTATCACTTAATACACGCTGGTGCCTTTGAAAAGGGAAAATTAGTGAATGGGGGGCAAAAATGAAGATAGGATGTTTGCAACCATACGCCAAGTGGAAGGCTTAAACGAGACGATGGAGCTTATTCCAATATGGTCAACGGGCATCGTCTTTTGGACGGGTTTGCACTTACATGTATACTTTCACCATGGAGCATTGGAGCTAGCAACCGCCATGATGCGGGACCGTGGCCTCATTTTCTATCTTCCTATACTTTCTGCTCTGTAATTTTCATCTCTTTATGAATGAGTATATGTTTGTATAACATAACCCGTGATCGGAAAAGGACTCACAAACCTTCAAAAATTTTGGAACTGGACTTGTTTTTCCAGTTGTGTGAATGGTGGCAGCTACTCTATGTGAGAAGAAAAGAAGGGAAATGGCTATGGATCACGGTGCTAAAAAGAGTGCTTTTGGGTTAGGTCCTCAACTTTCTGCGGCAGTGAGTTATTTTTGAGTGGTTTGTTAGCATCCACTATAAACATGAAAAGCTGCTTGCTACTAGTGTCTGATGTATAATTCTACTTGAAGATTTTTTCATTGGTACAATTGATCAGTTTTATTTTGTTGGTGTTATTCTTAACTTGATAGTTCTCATATTTTTATTTGCCTGCTTTGCTACTTGAACCATCAAAATTTCTGTTTTAGTGGTGAATTGGATCTGCATTTGGTTTTCATTTTTTAACCAAAACTTGGTATGCTCGATTAGCACTTTGCTTAAAACAAACGAAGTTCATACAAGGTTCTTTGGGAATTTTGTTAAAGCATTTGCAGTAGGTTATCAGTTGATGTTAGTTCAACTATATCTTTTACTGAGCTGGTCACAAGTTCGGACCACTTTGTGTGAATAAATGTGTGATATTAAGTTTCTTTCTTCCAGTTAATTAAGTTTTGTGTGTTATGCTTCGTGGTACATTTATTCCTTTTTACTTTGGTGGATTTTTTTCTTTCTTTAATTCATGTTTGCGATCTTGGATATGAAGCAGTTTAGTCCTGCGGCAACTCAGTTTTTTGGTATTAGTTCTTAATGAACTATGCACATTTATTAAAAAACAAAGCAAAATGTAAAATTTTAACTGGGATTTTCATGAAGTTTTGTGAATAGTTATTATATGCAATATTTATAAGCGTTATTTCATGTCGTTCTACTATACCAATGAAGTGTTTGAAGAAAGTTACTCATTCAAGGAGTTGCCAGCGCTATTATCAAGTGTATTGAATATTGATGTGCTTCATTTTCTTTTACATAGCTATTTGCTTCATAACTCATAAGCGATTATACTTCTCAGGTTAGTTGAAGTCCTTGTTAAGGTCAATTATGGAATCTGTTTATATTACGAGAACTTTGATAGGCTATTTTTTTGTTGTTATATCATAACTGTTTTTGTGGTTAGTCATTGATACTTCTCTAGTGATTCATTTTCATAGTTAGGAGTTAGGATTCTTTTGGATGTCTTGTGATGCTCATTTGCATTCTTTGGAAAGTGATCATGATTCCCTTAGAAATTTGGCGAGATTCATTTCTCACTGTAATCAGGATTCTCTTGGAAATATGTTATTCAATTTTATAATCCATATTTGCTGTAATTATCTACCTTTTTTCTCTTTTTGCATATGAAACTTGGATGCTTTTGAGGTTCTTATATAAATTGGGCTCTCGTAGACCTGGGAATGCTATTGGTTGAAGATTATGGAAAGCCTTATCGACTCCTTCAAGAACGAATTCAGGGTTTTAACCCGTTGTCCTTTTTGTCGTCTATCACAAATCATTAGTGTATCACGAATGATCTGTTGTCTGTCTTGATTTCATATTAGATTACACAACTAGCTTTTGATTGTTTTTTACTCTTGACATCTCGATTTTTTAAATTGATTATCGTTTTGGGTTGGGATTAAACCCTACACCATTATCTGACATTTCACTCATTATCAACCAGGGTTCTCTTGTCAATTTAGACTCAGATGTCAACTTATTATATGATAAAAATTTCACATATGAAACAATCTTTTGGTGGCCAGTGTTTATGATGGTCTACTAGGCCAGCATGCAACTTACTATGTTTGTTTTAAAGGCTGTTTCAATCTTTTTGACTTGAGTAAGAATAGTTGTGTGATTTGCATACATGATGTATTTGAGTACACAATTTGATGTTACACAAACATATATATAGCTACAACAATATTTAAGAAACACGCTGCATATGTGGTATGTGCATGTAACAATTTCCATGTCATCCTCAAGATTCAAGTAACAAGAGGCTGGTTTGGAGACTACAACTCTAGTTTATTAGATTAAAGAAATAAGCAAAGATAACACATGAAGAAAACTTTGGACCGCTGGCATGAAGGAAACTTAACACATAATGCTAACTTGCTAAGATGTAAAACACTTATTTGAATAATTAATATAGAAAGAAAAAGATCATATCTATTAATCTATAACATGCACATTGTTACAAAATGCATATGCACATATGAAACGGGCTTAGTGTAGATATAGCCTCAAATAGAGTAATCGATAACCACATATGAATATCCTTTTAGGAAAAATTAAGATGTCATTTGTCGAATTGAGATAGGGTTACATTGTAAGTTTATTTCCCTCAAAGTTTAGTATTTACAAAGTTATGTTTTATGCTTATTCTGGTGTACAAAAACACTTAGATGGCTCTCCCAATACTTAAATCCAAAAACCAAAATAACCTAAAAAAGAAAACACAAACATAAATTATTTCCTCCCACCGTTTACCAAATTTACAAGGTCGGCCGTTGCCTTGGTAAGAGGTGACCTAAACCATTATTGAGCGTGCAACCAACTAAAGTTATTACTCCCGACAAATGAAGCAGGAATTTAGGTTTGAACATGAACCCCTGCAACGTCAATGCAAATTTATATTATTATCACCCAACCACCGCCACAACCATCAACAATTAGTCCTTACATCCAACAACTTGGTTATGTCACTCAAATTATTTATTTTTAACTTCTGCCATCAACTTTAACTTTTGCCCCTTTCATTCAAAAATTATAAATAAAAAACCAACCCAAAACTTATCTTTTATAGTTTTGACCATCAAACTTTAAACTATTTTTCACAAACAAAACAATGAAACTTACTTTTGCTTTTGCAACAAACTTTACACTATTTTTCACAAACAAAACAATTGAACTTACTTTTGCTTTTGTATTTAAACGCTAAATATTTTTTAACGGTACCATAATGAACCGAAACATAAGGAGTTTCAGCAAGAAAGGGTTTGGATCCTTCCGGGATTCCAACGAGAGGTAACCGGTGGAGGCGTTAGTTCCTTGACGAATCAAGTTTGAGCCGCCAAAACACGCGGCACACTAACTTGTAAACTTGTTAACATTAAGATTAAACAACAAAAAATGTGTAACTGTGTGTATCTTCATTTAACTTTATACAGAAAGTTAACCAAATTGGCTAAACGAAAAAATCATTAGATTACAACAAACACAACATCCAGAATTCCAGATCATGAAAAATTACATATAATAATAATAATAATTTGAAAACCATAAATCGCCTAGTAACCATCCTCAAATTAAACTAACCTATAAAACAACCATGACTTTGATAAAAATTACCAAACATGCCATCAGGCCCATCACCGGATAACAATTAAAGGCAGAGTGCGGTGACAAATAAGTCACCAGCATCCACGTTATCAAACGAATTAAACCCACACCCGATCTCATCCAACGGCGGAGGAAGGTTCAGATCGAACGGCAGAGGCTTACGCGTCGACGACGACAGATCACCGTCAAAACAACAATCATCAACCACCGTCGAAGACGAATCACAATTACTCCGGCAATCATCGTCGATTTGCCGATTCACCGTCGGATTCAACCGTTGGTGGGTTGTCACGCGGGTCCCACTTGTGGATTCCACCGTACTGCTCAAACTACTCGTTGTCGGCCGAGACCGTTGAAACTCGTAACTGGGTTCGTGATCTCCGGCCACCGGAAAATTGGTTTTGGCCTTGGGGCCACGGAGAGACACGGCGGCAGCGTCGTACGCACGCGCCGCGTCTTCGGCGGAATTAAACGTGCCTAACCACACACGCGCTTTCTTCAACGGGTCACGGATTTCGGCGGCGAACCGACCCCACGGCCGCTTCCGTACGCCGCGGTACCGTGGCTCCACCGCCGATTGTTTCATTTCTCCGGCGACGGTGGTGGGTTTTGTTCTGGCAGCTTGTGGCATGGTTTTGTTGATGGATTGTGAGTTAAAGATTGGATCTTGATGGGTAATAATATTATATGATGATCTTCATTGAGTTTTGCAAGATTTGTTTGAAAGCTTTTCTTTTCTTTTGTGTGTTTCAAGATTTTCTTTCTTTGTTCTCGATCTCCGCGACGGAGGAGAGAATAAACCGGCATTATTCGCTTGGTTATCATGTGGATTTATTGTGTGTTCAGATTGTGGGAATTGACAACATTGCTCTGGTTGGGTTGATGTAATTTCCTTTATTGTGTGCTTGATTTTTTGATATTGGGGTTATGATTGTCATTTTGGTGTTCTTTTTGGTTTAGAGTTTAATTGTTTACTTATTTTTGTTTTGTTTTGTTTTTGAATTGGTCTAAAAGAGCCCTTGTGTTTATAGATTTTGCAATACAGACTCTGAATATATGTTAATTGTAAATCTTGAGTTTTGAAGAAATAAGGGAGATTATATTGCTGATGTCGTGAGTTGGTGTGTTTGGTAACGTTAAACCGACCGAAATCCGGTAGATTGGAGTAGCTGACCATTATAGGTTCATGCGAAACTTGGGAATGAATAAGTAACTCCCCAAAATGAGGATTTATAATAAAAGTTGAGATCTGACACGCATCCAAACTAAATAAGCATGGCATTCCATTAAAAGGTGATAAAATTAAATAGAATCTTTGCTATGGTTGGACTATATTAACTTGTTCAAACCTTTTGGAGCTTGAAACAAAAGTCTCGTCATAGGGAAAGAGGTTAAAAGGCAATTTGATAAGCATTAAATGCCACATATATTTTAATAGTGGACAATGCAATTTATGTCCGACGGGTAAAGGCTTATCTCGTCTAGCAAAAGATAAACCGACAAAGGTATGAGTCAAGGCCTTGAATTAGAACATTCATAATGGAGAGCATTAAGCGCACAAAAGGTCAACTAATGAAAGGCATGTAAGGTTTATTGAGAAAGAAAAACATTCAATTCACTATCAAATATTTATTCTTACGTCATAGTCCAATCACAGAGACAACTATGGGTCCTCATTGTGGCAAGGCTGATAACTATTGGGAACTATTTGTCTTGCATGACATGTTTTACTATAGAGGTGAACTAGCATGATGCTCTACTATCTCAGTTGGTCCATTTATACATATTCCGCTAGCAATAATAAGAATGATACATTGTAGTTATATGAAACGAAGTGGGAAATTAACTATCGTATTACTAAATTGACACATAATTCAATAACACAATCTTTATTTATGTTAGTAAAGTAGTAATACTTCAATCCTGGATGCATACTTTAAGATAAATGATAATGAAGATTATTCCTCTTGTTATTGCAACTATATCAATTAATAAACAAAATCAATACATGATAGGTAAGAAATCGTAATTAAATGAAATCATTGTGTTAACAGCCGATCATTTATTTCTATTATGAATTATCAAAACAATATCCTTTGGTTTCAGTCAATGAACTCGAATTTCCAACCAGAAATTTGAACTTTGATGATATAGAGGATGGGTTAAGAGTTTCATGTACTTAGAAGGATGTATATTGAAAGTGAATGTAGTCCTGAGGGTCTATTCTGCACATGTGTATTTCTTAAAGCCGAGTGGATGGCGATGATGCCGTGTAATTCATAGACTAAAATTTGGACCGCAAGATTTTATGGGTGGGCTTTGGTCTCCCGACAGAAGGCGGGTTTCGTGAGTCGTCAACTCGTCTTGGCCATATAGTCTCGTGGTCCTCGTGGAATTATCCTTTACTTCCCTTGAACTTTCTTAAGTTTTCCTCTCAATTAAGTATATATATAGCTTAATATAACACAAAATAACAATATAAATTTTACAACTTTTAATAATAATAATAACAACATATTGTATAACTCATGTTGTGGGCATAAACTTTATAATTGTTTTATAATCCTTTTCATAATCATGAAACACACAATAAAATATACTGAAAACCACTTGCTTTTCATTTTAGAGGACTTGAACTTGCATCAATTTGATGGGATAAATCTTAACACTTAATCAAGCCTTATATGTTTTTAGAATAGTTAAAGGACTTATAGTTGTATTGGAAATTTAGAATTAGAATATTTGTATAATGGGCCGGTATTCAAGATGGTGAATTGATATAAGCGTATTTGACTAAAACGATTAATTTATAAATAAACTCTCTCAATTATATTAACTAAGATAGTAACTCAAAACGGTAAAACAATCTCTATCATAGACTCGGCATATATAGCTCTAATAGACTATGACTAGGATTCCTATTATATATCCTCTAAGTAATAATAATATTATAGATAATTAACCCAAACTTGATAATTATCCCTCGTTATATCACAATCCACATATAATTAAAGTCTAAAGGACGGTTCAGTATTTAACTCCAATATTTTTGTATTTGATAAAAAGTCCTTCACAAATGTGGCTTGTTGTAACACCGCGGAAATTTCCAATTTAAGTTTGTGCCAAAAATGTCATTAATCAAAATTCAGGGACTTAAAATGAAAATTTTGAAAAATTTGATTCTTTGCGTGACGCGAAGATGCTTCGCGCGACGCGAAGAATGCCAAATTTCACCTATAAATAGGTGGTGACGGGTTTGAAGCATCTCACACCAAATTTCACCTTCACATTCACACACTTGGTATTGGAAAGCGTGCCCGATCGCCGTGAAGTTTCGAGACTCTGTTCTCTCGTGATTTGTGCAAGTAGAGGAGCCCTGACGCCCTGTAGTTCGGTTAAGCGAGTTTGATATAAGGCTAAATATATATAAATCCCTTGTATATTTTATATATTATTTTATTAGTTTATGTTTGGTTTTTATTAGAATTTGTATACTACTAACATATTTGAATAATGTAGGTTCTGAGACTTGTTCATGGTTAAAAAGGACGAAAAAAAGCTAAAACAAGCCAAACCGGTGAACCAGAGCATCAAAACGAACCGGACTGGTCAGCAATCCTAGCCCACGGCGCCGCGCGACCGGGAGGCCAAATCCCGCCGCTCGGCGCGCCGGGAATCCCATTTCGCTTATTTTCTTCGGTTTTTATCAGTTTTGGGCCCAGGAAACCTATTTAAACACCCCTAAACTTAATCCTGAGCATACCCTGTGAACCAGAGCCGAATTTGGAGTTTCCTGGAGCTTAGGATTGCAATATTTTGTGGGTTTGAAGGCTAGGAATTAGCCGGCGAGGTGCTTATCATCCAAGAACGAAGACCACGGGTTTTATCACCTTTAATCTTCCGTTCTTATTTATTTTCGTCATGATTTCGTCTATTATTGTTTTGTTTGATTTTAAGATGCTAGGCTAAACATTATAGACTGCCTAGGCTTATGATGAACCTTTGTTGACGTTTGATTTTGAGTTGGGATTTATTTATCGTTATGGTTTTTATGAACTAGTTAAAAGGTTTAATTACATTAAATTGATGCGTATGGATATTTAGGATTGTTTGATTAATTATTATTATTCAATAGTTGCCTTGATTAGTTTTTGTCATTATGATAGGTCGCTATTAGATCAATTACTTTGTGTTCTTGATTATTTTATGGTTGATATGCATTAAGATCATAGGAATAATATTAGTTAATCAAATAAACCTAAGTGTGCTGCTAACCTAAATAGCTGTAAGGAGCTAGGTTATTGATAGGTCTTTGTTGATCAGGATTGCTAGATTTAGTTCTTCGTAAGGAGTCCGTCTAGGTTTGATCGGTTAACTTTGTCTATCGAGTCAATTGAATATATTAGATTGCCTTTGATTTCCGCACTGTAAGGTAGGATTTCGTATAAAGGAACTAGTTTGTAATCAATTAGGTGACCGTAAGGAAACTTGATTTTTAATACTGGTGTGCGTTAAAACTTATTAGAAATCCATAGGTGACTCTTGAAAAGGGTTAGGGGTCCTGTTCGGGTTTTTTCTTAAGCGTCTATTTTACGATCCCAGTTCCATAACTAAGTATTATCCCGGGTTAATTGATAACTGAAATTTAGGAGATTCTAACCTAGGTAGTTATCTTGTCATCATTTGAATTAAGTCCAGGGTTAAGTCGTTTTTAAATCTTTAGTTTTATTAATTAGTTTAATTTTAGTTTTTAAGTAAAACCCCCTAATAATAATAGATAAATAGTCGTGTCTGTAGTTAAGTCTAAATTTAGCTAGTTAACGTAATTTAAAGAGTCTTGTGGGTTCGATATCCGAACTTACTTAGCTATACTAGAGTCGATCGGTTCACTTGCCGGTTAGTAGTTTTAGTTAAGTTAAAAGTCTAGAATTTATTTCTTAGTGTCTAGATTAGTGTGTTTTTATCAGACAGACTACTTTTAGCAAATCAGAGTTAGAAGCAAGGTTCTTTCAATCAAGCAATCACTCTGCCTTAGTATTAGCATTCCCGTATACTCACTAAGTTAGGATCTAAGTTTAAGTTATTTCTAATTATATTATGAATAGCTTAGACTCAGTCAAGGCTATGACCTTTAAACTTGAAAAGATTTTCAAAGCATTCATAAACAGTTTTCAATAAACATTACTTCTATAAGGGTAATGTTATACAAAACTATATTTTGACGAGCATGCAATAACTGGAAGGGGGATATCATTAGTAGACTCTTCTTGCCTAAGGTAAGTAATTCGTACAAATCCCAATCAACCGCGGGACCCATTTACTTACCTGGAGAAGTTTTTGCCAACATGATAGACTCTATTAGGCCAAAACATGCTATACCAAACGTCACCCAAATACAAATATGATTTCAAACATTCATAAACCTAATCAAGGTTAAAACCAGACTTAAGGTCTGCATTCTAATCAAGAAACGCCATCATGGTGATCATTCTAACCTATTTGTTTATAGGTTAACAATCATTCACAATCAATAACACCGACAGTACAGGTGAATACGTTAAACCCTTACAAACAGTCAAAACATATTTATACTCTATAAGATAGACAGACTGTTTGTCTTATAGAGTCAGTCAAACGTTTGCATGAGATTACGTGATCTCTAAAATATTGTAACTCAAATTAGAGAATAAAACAACTCAGACTGAATACACATGTATCTGGATCCAAACATAACTGTTCAGCCTAAACAGTCAAAGACTACGTGGCCGCGGGCTAATGGTCATAACTAGTTCTCCGGAATGGGCTACGTGGCTCGGAGACTTGTGTGTGTGTAGGGTAGTGTTACAAATACCGGGTATAGTAATATATCTGCTGAGCTTGTCAAGAAAACTATATTTGTATTACAATCGTTATTTAAATGCTTTTAGAGTCATAACGATTCACCAACACATAGCTGACGTATTTTATTCCTCATTGCAGGTAACTAAGTATGTTAATGTATGCAAAGATTAGAGTCGTCAAGGAGATAGAAGCTCGAATGCTAGATGGCTCAAATTTTGATTAATGAAATCCTTGTAATATAAACACAATATTTTGTAAACACCAACTTGGGTATTTAATTCCCAAGTATTTTCAGTGTAAATTAATATTATATTAATCTTTAAGTCTTCCGCTAAAATTAACCATAAACTCTGATACATTTAGAAAACAGGTACCAACTATTGGTCACACTTCTAGGCCATCAATTGGGGTGTAACACTTGCGCATCCCTAAAAATAGGCAGTCCTGTAGAGCGAGAGTTCAAAAACATAATTTACAATAAGTGTCTTTATTGATCATATGTACGCACATGAGATGAACCATCTTCCTACAAACATAGATGAAATATGCATAAGGTTCATAAAAGTGGTTTTGTCTTAAGTAGACGTATTTCATCATTTTTCTTTTCCCTTTATTTTGCTTAAAACTAGATGGTTTATCAAACTCATGATAAGTTTTACACAAACACACACACACTAAATAACAACTTCTTAGACCATAAACATGGTTAAGGAAGTTGTTATTTTGTATATATAATTTATCATGAGTTTGACAAACCATATAGTTTTTAAATTTGTGTTAACTATTAACAATTAGTTTGGCCATCTCGATGACCAACGTGTCATGTCTAATTTTCAGTGTCTAGAAAATACCAATTAAACTTGATTGCTAACATTATACATATTGTACTGTGAATAAAGGGGAGTGACATAATCAGGAGTAATATAAGAACTAATAAACTAATAAGGTTGTTAAACATGATTGATCTAATGCAAAGACGAAAGTCAATTCTGGTGAACGGATCAACTTATGGTGCCCTAACATACTTAATTAAGAATGCACCAATATAAATCTCATCGCATAAGAATACATCTCGATTCTAACAAATGTATGGAAGGTGGGAAGGGGTGGCAAGAAGTTGAAAAAGAAAGGTAGTGAGTTAGAATGAATAGTTTAGGCCGGTCCATGACGTATTTATACTACCCTAGATCGCCTTCCTCGATAATTTGAGGATTATTTTTGTAACATTTTATTTTCCTCATATTTGTCATCATACACGACCCAGTTTGTAGCGGGTATTTCGTCAATAAAAAGATCTGACATTTATTAGTATTCTTTATTTCAATTAATACCTTAATTTAATTATTAATCGAGTATTATGTGATAAATCATAAATAACTTTGAGTTTAATACGCAAATGGCCCCTTAAATAGCCTTTTTCAAACTTTTGCAATCACAACCAAAGCATAAGGATCACAGTGCAAAATTTAAAATACCAAAAATCTTTCTTTTCCCTTCATCTATCTCTCTCTCTTTCTCTCTCGGCCGACACACACACATTCACCCTTGGTTGTTCCTTAATTCACATATTAATCGATGAAATTGATATCAGCAAATCATTCCTTAACCAAAAACCGACACCCACCGACGATTTAATTGTATAAATGATGTGAAATTGACAACTATATCGATTAAATTCAAACCGCAGCTAATCGGACCTTAATGCACAGTAAATACTCGACCATATTTCAATTACCCTTGCTCACACCTTCCTCTCAACCCCACGAAGCTAAACCCTTAGCCAATTTCAAGCTACGAAACTGTTAAGACAATTATCGATCTCAAGCTCAAGCCGTGAAGAGTTTTTGGCCGTTAAACTCGATTGGTGACTGTTGCTGGTAATTGATATGTGCTTTCAGTTCGTTTTTCATTGTTTAACAAAACCCCCCAAATGAATTTTAACATACACTGACCAATTAAACCAATTGATGATCTAGGGTTTATGATAATCAGCCAAGTCGTATATATTTTACTTAAGTTGTGATGTTGATTGAGGTAGACACCTTCCTGGATGGCAGGTGCACTTTCCCTAAGTCATGTGAGCCGGCCCGGGTGGTGCAGGTTCGAACCCTCAGGCCTGGTTTTTTTATTGTTCTTTTTTTTTTTTTTCTTTTAATCATTTTATTGATATTATATAATAGTTAAGGAACACTATTTTAACGAAATCGAACCCCGAACTTACCTTTTTCTTATCGTGAACCCTCATTTCTTTATTAATGTATAATATATATATATATATATATATATATATATATATATGTATGTATGTGTGTGTGTGTGTAACATTTATCAATAATTAACACTTGTGGTTTTCATCAAAACATATATAGATAGATATTATATATAATTTTATGAAAAATTAATATTGGTTTACTTATAAATATAAATATAGGATCACTTATTTGTCAATCATAAATACAAAATAATAATAATAATAATAAATAATAAATATAATAATAATTTAAACTTTAAAATACTCCAAATCCATTTTAAATCATTTATAAACCATAATAATTTATTATGATAATCAAACTAACAATATCAAACTTAAAACTCCATCAAATCTAAAATCCATTATAAGCCTTGTTAATTCTTTGTTTATTAATTAATACTATCGTTAACAACTAGGGCATTTTTGTTAACGTATCTCGAAGAGTGCGACCGACGGCTTTTCTTTGGTTTCTACCGGCTCCGGCCAAATTACCAACTTTTCGATGTTGGTGCCATATTGAAACCGTCGGCGAAGACGCATTTCATATCAATTTTGTCAGAGGAGACGGCTTCCATTTCTGGTGAGTAATTCATTTCCGGCGCCGGTGAAGTGAGCTTCCACGTGGTTTAAATTGGTTAATAAAGAAATCTTTGTTTATGGTAAAAACAGGGGAAAATCAAGATTGAAGCTTTATGAATCTTTTGAAGAAATTAAGGATATCCAGATGAAAAAGATTGTTAAAAGAGCATTGAATTGTCTAAGAATGACTTGGGGTTTGGTTGGATTGATAAGTGAGGTGAAGAACATAGGATAGGATTAAGGAAAATGGGAGATGATGAAGTTAAAATGGAAGTCGTATCCCCCGTCCAAATTCATGTGAAATGCATCGCCGACTGTTTACAAAACACACAAATTTCGAGATTATTGGAATATGGACGGGGCCAGAAGAAACTATGGGAAAATAGTCGGCCCCGACGTTTTTCCCTGAGAAACTTTTAGGGATGAAAATGGCCGGCGAAGGCCATTTTTTAAAGTTTATGCTCGGATCTTAACACGTGGCAGCTTTTGATTCGTGGAAGAATCCCGTCAAATCTTTTCCTAGGTGTCGCCCCCGTCCAAATTCGTTAGTCTATTTTGGGAATTTTCTTTTTAGGTCCATTTTAAATCTCTCTCTCTCTATATTTGGTCTGTTTTGAGAATTTTCCCAATTTTATATTATATTGCCACCTATTTTTTTTATGCCTTATAATAATATATCTCAATATATATCTTATCACATTTACAAAATATTTTACAATTATAATATTTCGTTTCTAATATTTATTATGAGGGCTGTTTTACATTTTTCGTTTCTAATATTTATTTATATATATTTTTTGGATTATAGTTTTATTTGTTGTAAAGAAGTTAATGTTATCCATGGCTCTTTTTAACAAATTCAACACAAATGGGGAGTGGTTTAATATATATTTAACGTGTCATGTCATCCTAATTTATGTTTGCCGTTGAGTATATCGGTAGGCCTTACCTTTTCAATGCAGTCAACCTTACTTTCTTTAAGATCATCAATAGTATCCATTTCTAAAGATTCATATAGCTTGAAAGCCAACGGTTTCTTTTTACAGCAATAAAACACACAAAAATCATATGTTACTAATTTCTGAAATAATTAAAATCATAAAACCTCATAGTTTTAAAAGAATTTATTCTATAATTAACACGCTCATTCATCATTAAAATCAAAACGATTACAATAAAGTGGCAGGCAAATGGGCAACAAGCTGCGCCGCAACCCCCCTTTTGAATAGCAAAACCAATTCTACTAAAAACAAAGCGTTGGGTCGTAGGAGACGACAAAGTACCATGAACGACACGCTGGACCCTGTTTAGAAAATTCACGGCCTCCTGGGCCAGAAACCCAAATGTATCAAAAGCAAAAGGGAGAAACACATGTTGATTTTCTAAACAGGCTTTCTCGTGTTTGGCAATTTTGCCCGATTCGGCCTTCAACGCAGCCTGACCCACAACAAATCCGCGGTCCCTGAGCCCGACAAGAGGAGACACTCCTGTAAGGTCCACACAAGCGTGTTTCCCCCCTGCCCACCCAAACACAAGAATATCAGTTGGTCGTAACGTGGACCTCCCTTCGAGCGGATCTGTAAGAAAGTTAGCTGGGGCCTCCTTAAGAACATCGCACAGGACGTCCCTAACAAAATCATGCCTATATTTAAAACCGGGTAATTCTTTGCAATGCACCGCATGGTCTTCAAAGGAATCCAAACAGACTTTGCGGCAAAATGGGCAAGGCTCATCAATCGGAAACATAGGGATCATTAACCGGTACTTAAGGATAGCCCGGTACTCCAACCCCGACATGTGTTGGTCTAATCCTTCAATAGGGATGACCGTTAGAAAATCCTAGGCCCGAGGAGCTCAAAGGCATTCAAACACCGCTTTTTGGCGAGAAGATAGATCAAACTTCGCTTCTAAACTCTGGACGATTCCATTAAATAAGGCACTCGCCAAAGCATGTTGGGCTTTGGGGGGGGGGCGGTGTCCTTATTATAGAACCCGCTAAGATCAAAATCGGGAAGTGAAGTACGTAAACGATCCATCGCACACCCGTAATCAGTGTCCAACCCATCAATACCACATCCCCGAAGAATGTGGTCCTGCAAACTTCATGATTGTGCTCTCGAAGCCACAAAAGCATATGTAGATACATCCCTGGCCGAACATAAACCCAACCCCCCAAAACGGGTCGAAAGTGATGCCAATCTCCATTGGAAATCCCCGAAGAACGGCCCCCGACAAACGACGATGTCCTCAATCGCTCCTCGAAGGCCATTATCAAAAATAGAAACAGCTTCCTCCACGTACATAGGTTGGCACGTTCTTAAGCCAAACAACAGCTTTGCGACCCCCATACATGAGCGAAGCAAAAGAAGCTCGCATTGTGGGTCTCGAAGCCTTGGGAGATAACTCATCAATTCCACAGCACTAGATGCCCTTTTCACAGCCAAACTACTGATAAACCCCGCATCCCGACTTACAGCGCCACCAAGGAGTTTCACACCAAGCACTGGCCTTCCAATCCCGCAAGGGAACAACCCCTCCCGTACCTTTTCCCCATTGCACGTTGGCCTAAATAATTCTGTTTTCTTAACGTTTAATTCAAGACCCAACCGAGGGCCTTCGGCCCTGATAATATCTAATGCATTAGCCACCTCTTTAGTGTCCCCGATAATCGTACCATCATCCAAGTACCAAGCATGGAAAAGAAGCTTGCAACAATCTCTGATTCGGTGAACAAGTGGATGCAAAACTAAGGCAAAGAGAAGAGGCCCAAGAGGGTCCCCCTGCTGAACCCCAGTGGTGGACCTAATGTAAGCATCCCCTACAATACATTCTAGGGAAAGGCAAACATTGTTGTTTCTGCTACTAATCAATACATTAACTAAAAAAACCTTTTATTAATTAATCAAGACCTGAATTATAGTATGGGTCAGATACAACGAAAACAGGAAAAAAAACGAATGTTACATGCTTGTTCCTCCAAGCCTCAAACATAACCCTCCACAAAATAGTTAATGGGCTTCCCTGTGGTTTCTTGTCATGATACAATCTTCGTCCGCATAGCAGCACCCTAAGTGCAACACTCATCATCCTTTAGGGTTCTTGGCCAACGCAAATTTGGTCGTTACAAAATCATTGTTCTATCTGCAGTTATAAGTATCATAGTAGGTTATTAGTATTCAATCTTTAATTACTTTTATTTCTTAACTACAATTGCCCCCTCTATTCGTAATGAGGTATATTGCATATGAATCGTAAGCGTATACTTAACAAATGTTCTTTCTTGAACCAGGGTTTGGGACTAGTATCGGCAGAAACATCTGCATATACGGCACAACATGGCATCCCTAATCTAGAAAAGTGGCTGCTCTTCCTATCTTTTTACATCTTTGCGACTGGCGTTGCTGGAATAAAGTCATGTGCCTTGGGTTTGAGTAATTTGACGAGTCAAACCCTCAAGCAATGAAAACAAAAACCCGTTTCTTTAACGTGTTCAACCGATGCGTTGACATTGGTTCATTGTTTGTAGTAACGGTGTTGTATTTTTTTCAAGACAAATTTGGGAAGTTTTCTTATGGTATCGAAGAAAACTTCCCAAATTTGTCTTAAAAAAATACAACACGGTTATTGCAAGCAATGAACCAATGCCATCGCATCGGTTAAACACGTTAAAGAAGCATGTCTTCGCTTTTAATGCTTGAGGGTTTGACTCGCCAAATTTCTCAAACCCAAGGCACGGGACTTTATTCAAGAAACGCCAGTCGCAAAAATGTAAAAAGATAGGAAGAGCTGCCACTTTTCTATATGCAGATGTTTTTGCTAATACTAGTCCCAAACCCGGGTACAAGAAAGAACATTTGTTAAGTATATGCTTACGATTCATATGCAATATACCTCATTACGAATAAAGGTAGCAATTGTAGTTAAGAAATAAAAGTAATTAAAGGTTGAATACTGAAAACCTATTGTGATAATTATAACTACGGATAGAAAAATGACTTTGTAACGACCAAATTTGTCACAATTTTACTGATAAAGCCTATGAAGGTTGTCACAATTTTCACGGATTCTAATGAAGAAATTTGCAAAGGTCCGCGCATAAATGTGAATACATTGACAGATATCCCCCACCACACAAAATCTCTATGCAAGCTCAATTCCTATAAAGGAAAGATATAATGCACATCAAACTCTAGACCTTATAAAAAATACCAACTCTGAAACC
Organism: Bidens hawaiensis; assembly: GCF_021521415.1. Classification (NCBI taxonomy): domain Eukaryota; kingdom Viridiplantae; phylum Streptophyta; class Magnoliopsida; order Asterales; family Asteraceae; genus Bidens; species Bidens hawaiensis. Next base: position 286,182 of record NW_027493096.1, read on the forward strand.
GTTAAAACATAAACACAATTCCTAAAATATACTAGAAGTCTCTCTTTAACTCTTACGAGTGCATCTGCTCATTCAAAATAACGAGGAATACCAGTTATTAGCTTAGTTGATTATATGTAGGGCTGTTCACGAATCAAGCCGAACCGAGCGAGCGTATGCTCGAACTCAGCTCGTATTGAAACCGAGCGGCTTAGTTCGGTTCGAATATAGGGAAACGAGCAGAAAAGTCTTGCTCGAACTCGCTTGGTTTACAACCGAGCAGCTCGGCTTTGCTCGTTCACAATTTCAGAAAAATGGACTCCTGTCTTCCACCGATTCCATACCTGTTCAAAGACATGGCATGACCATAATCAGCGCCATCTTTGCTGCAACGACAACTGATATTAACCGATGACGATTTAAGAGTATTACTCGAACCTAAAATAATCTTTAAATTATAGATTTTCCTTGCAATAGATTAATCGAAACAGGAAGACCTATAAGCGTTCACAAGTGTCCATTTGAAAGATACGTGGAACCGAAGTTCCAACAGCCCAACAAGCATTCATAAGCTTCGTATCGCCTCTGTTCTTGTACTTGTTCAACATTGAATTGAAACAATCGATCTCTAATTGGACGAAAGAATTTCTAGAGTTTGTGGGGAGTGGGAGTCGTATATGTTGATGGGTGGATGTGTGGGTGGAAAAACCCAGCTAAGAATATAAGATACACACATTTAAGGACCATAACAAAACTTTTTTAAAAACAAAGGACTAAATATGTAATATGTAAGATGCTTATAATTCATTTGATTTAAGTAGAAGATAATTATAAAATTAATTATATATTTGTACATACATAATTATATATAATATATAAAATAAATAAAAAATATTCGAGCGGACCTTTGCTCGTTGCTTGGCTCGTCTGCAAACCGAACCGAGCACAGCGGCTCGTTTACAATCGAGCGAAAAAACAAGCGAGCCATTTTCAAGCAATTTCCGAGCGAGTGGCGAGCGAGTTTGAGCGACGAGCGGTTTGGACGGTCCTAATTATATGTTCTTGCTTTTCTGTATAGTTCTTTGTCCATGTGGTAATCAAATCTATATTTGGTTTTTATTGTTTAACAAAATTTTAAATGCTCAATTAGCATTTTGCTTGATACTGACACCACATTGAGCTAAGTTCATGTAAGGTACTTTATTTTGTAAGGCATTCACACATAGAAGTGTTTTTTTTTTTGAAGTTTTGATGTTTTATTGTATTATAGGTATGGCTTATTAATTTTGAAGTAGAATATGCTAAAGAAAAGTTATTCAGCTCAAATGGGCAGTGTTCATGTCTCACACGATTTTCATGTTCACACAACACCCCACCCGACCCTAAGGATTCACGTAAAAGATGGATTGCGCATAGGGGAGGTTATCGCTTTTAAGACCCTTACACAAACTAGACATCGCGCATACTAGTGTTCACGCTAGGGGTGCGTTTTTTAACCTTACCCAAATACCAAACCTGACCCAAAGCCCACCCAAACCCGAATTAGAGAATAATCGAAAAACCCGAACCCGAGCAACCCGAACCAAATGGTTCGGTTATCGAGTCATTTTTTCTCAACAAAAACCCCAAACAACCTGGCCTAAAAAAGCCAAACCCCGAAACTAACCCAAACATTTATCGTCTTTTCTTTATACATGTGTTTTGGTTTTTTGAAAAATTATGTTTTACGGTTTGTTTTGAGACTTTTCAAATACTCTATGATGTTTAATTTTTATGATATTTATTTAGTAGCATGATAATATTTTGTAAATAACTATAAATCATAATTTTTCAAACATCATAGATTATATTCAAAATGTCTTAAAACTTTTTAGATCTAGGGTCAGGTTTACCACTTTGTGGTTCCTTATGACCCGATCTATGGTTCTACAACTTTCTAAGCCACGAATGCGAATCTAGGATTCTAACACTTAACCCACAAACACAACCTTTAATCCGGTTCTTACCTTTCCACACTTCTAGATCTATCCGAACCTTTCGGCCGAATCCAAAATTTCGGAAATCTGAAAAAAAAAACAAACCTGTTTAATAATAAATACCAAAACATAAAACAACCAAATAACAAATCAGTACTTGAAAAGTGTGGAAGAAGGTTTGAGTCTGGTCTGACAAAGAGGGTGGAGCCGTGGAGGAGCGTTTGAGTCTGGCTGAAGAAGAGGGTGGAAGGTGGAGGAGGTTGGACGGCCGGAGGAGGAGGAGTGTGGACGGAAGGAGATGGAGGCGAATATAAGAGAAGTCTGGAGTGAGAATGAAAAGAGGCAGATATTATGATTTATGATGAAAGTAGATGTAGGGTTTTATAATATAAAATAAAATTAAAAAAATATTAAAATTATAATATCGGATAGTTTGGATATCCAAACTATCCGAAAAATCAGAAAACTGATGTTCAAATCTGAATTTTCGGATATCCGGGATTCGAATATCCGAATTTTCGGATAGTCGGATAATTCGGATACGGATACGAATACGAATAGTTTTGAACACCCCTATCTTGAACAATGTACTAGTTTCTTTAATTTTAAAAGATTCTCTAAATCTAATCTGGATAGATTACTTGAAAGATTCTGTGAATCTAGTTATATGGTAATTTAAAACTGATCTTCTAATTAAACATAAAAGCTCTAATCTTTTTAACTTGAATAAGTAATATTGATAGTGTTAATAATAATTTATATTTTTTTTATATTTCTTTTTGTACATCGACACAGTTAATTTTAATTGTCTGTATCTCAACATTTATGGTGTAGGATGAATGCTTTATCTTTGATTTTTACCCTGACAACTAGTGTTGAGTGTCGACATGTTATAGCGAAATCTCATCCATTTTTTAAAATATGATTATTTCAGTTACCGGAGTTTGGGTTAGTAAAAGGAAATGGGTTGGGTGGCACATATTAAAAGATTAAGATCGGATTCAAAGGTACATTTTCGATTGATTTGCAATGCTTTGATCTGTTTTTGAATTTTTGTTTTGTTTTTTTTGTTGATTCGTAGATCAAATTGATATGTTGCAGGATCTATGTAAAAAGGTTAACAAAAAGTAGTTCACCGGTCAACTTGCATGTTTTGACTTGTTTCACACTCATCAAACTCAACTAAACCGAAATCAAACGGGACATTCTAAATTATTGTCTTCTTATTCTTTATTATTAGAACTAGTGGTTAGACCTGTCGCGTTGCAGTGGATGGCATTAAGTTGTAAAAAAGACAACGCGGCGGGTGGCATAAAGTTGTAAAAAAGAAAAATTACGGTTTTATGTTAAGAAAACATAAAATCGTCACTAATTTGCTTTGAGTGCAACTCCGACAGCATTCAATGAACTCTAGTGTCCAAATAATGCTCCAAATAACGCTTACGTTCAACTTTTGTTGAAACAATTTAACGTGCATAAGTTGGCGGCCTATAGCAGCAATATTTTTAACTTTATTCAAAATCCAGTTCTTCATAACAATCTACAGTTTTACACTCAATCTTTCATAAATACCACATGCCCAACTGCTTCAAAACCTGCTCGCCTACTGTGTCAACCTCTAGCTAGACCTGCCGACCAATTAGATATAAAAATAGATTATATTAACTTGAAATATTAAACCAACATGAGTCAAAACGATTAAAATTTTCATGTGGCTCCAAATGGATTATTTCGTCATGCGGTTCCAAACAGGTCATCCGCCGAGCAATAGAGCTTCTAAACGGTTATTTGATGAGTGCCAAAACAGGACATTTTCTAAAGCGTGTGTAAGTGGGTAAACTTTTGTTTTTTTACAGATTCAAACTGGTTTTTTAAAACAGGTGAAAAAACTATGAGCATAAAAGCAGTTTTTTCTAAATGGGTCGTTTTTTATGCAACTGCAAACGGGATAAAATGGACCCGACTACCCATGAACAACTCTTGATGCGGGATAAACCGGGTTAATCTTCATATGGGTAAAGACGGTTTTATTTTATAATACGGGTGAACAGCTAGTTTTCTAGCATGTGGATTGTGGCTAGACGGGTAAGCTTTTCACGCGACTCCAGCAAACTGGACCCGACTACCCGTGAACAAAACTCATTTAACACCCAGACCCTTTCTAGATAAAATAAAAAACAAATTACCAATAAGCTCATTGTAATAGAAAATCAACGTGTAGATCTACATACCGTTATTTCTATAGGCCAACGTGAGCACTAATTCCCTCATAAGCTTTCCATGAGGCAGCACGTACACACCTATACCTCCTCTCCAAAACATGTCCTGCTAAATCAAATGAAAGTTGGTTGCTAAAATGGCTTATAAAGTGTCAAGTGTTTTCTATTTTACCCCTCATAAAACTAATTTGTAAGATCAAACACATACAAAGAGGAACTGTGTTCACCTTTTAAAGAAACCATCCCCTTTTTATTTTAAGAGTTGATAAAATAAAAATAAACTGTCTGCAACTGAAGCAACCATTTTTAAAGCTGCTACTGTTCTTCCTTTTCCTTTAAAAAAAAATTCATTTTTTATTTTTGCACTCTTTCCTCCTTAAGACCTTATACTTCCATGTTGCAGACTTTTTATAAAATTTCCACAATATGATATATATAAATAACGTACCATCGTCGAACCATTTTAGGACAGTCCATGAGAATGGGCCCTCCTCTCGGTTCGCATGTGCCCACTTTGGTTATCAATAGAATGCAGGTCTGCACCCAACCCAAGTAATACCTTGTTTCTCCAATTCTTTAGTTAAGCACCTAATAATATTGATTTAAACAAAAACATTATGAAAAGTTCAAAAGCATAACAAATGTGGCAAATTAGCAATAATAACTAAAATAACAATATACCTTTGACATGGGTGGTCTGAATTGATTTGGATCATTATGAAGCCATGAGGAGGCAACATGACCGATAGCATGCAACTCATGATAAGAATTAGATCCTAACTGTCGGTACAGCAGATTATGCTTATAAGCAGAAACATGTACAGGTTCCATTTCTTGTGATAAGCAAAAATATGATCCTCACGCGAACCCGAAAATACTTGTTCAATTGGAAACGAACTCCACACCACCATTTACCTTCATCGCAGAGTGAGATGAGAAAGAAAGGGAGTTTGAAGAGACTGTGTGCGTTTTTTGTTTATCTGATGATGGAAGACAACGCGTGTAAAGAGTAAACGCAACACAACAATAAGCAAGGCAGCTGTGCTGCAAGACACAGAAAAATGAACATGTGGAGACAACATATCTCTGATAACAACAAAAACAACCATAAAGACAACCTTCAAAGCACATTTTTGTAAGAAGGTTGTTTTTTAAATAGATATATACTAGATGGCGGCAGGGTTTAGTCGCATGCTACTGTTGTATGGTGCAAACTTTACTTCAGCAATGAATACTCACCTTTTCATGGCTGGTGTTCCCAAAACGATTGTGGTGCTTTGCCCTTTGTTACATCTTGTGTTTCTTTGCTCCTGCATTTGACAAAAGCAAATTGTGTGTTTAGTCAGGTGGCATCCGTGGGTTAATGTTAAATGTGTTGTCTTTCATGTTGCCAGGTACAGGTCTCGTTATAAACAAACGAAAATGAAAAACACAAGTTACAACAAAAGGCAAAAAACACCAATGTCTAGCTAATGAGTTAGCAAGCAAAAGGAGGAAAATCAACTGTATCCTAATCGAACCACAAGAATGCAGCAGCAAAAAGTTAGTGAGTGATTTCTTGGTGAGCGGTGTTGCTAGTCCGTACGTAGCCTTTCATTTGAGCGTTCGAGTTCATCTTTGCATGTTGGTTAATTTTACTTTGTGATTTTTATTGATTGGTGTCATTTTGGGATTCTACTGCTTTTTTATTGTGGTTATATATGCTTTATATTTTGTTGCAGGATATAGCTGTACGTAGTTATGGGTTAACTGAACATCAATGTTGCTGATAGTAATTTAACTGGTAATTGAACATTTATGTATGCATGTTGATTTATGCTAAATTATGCTTTTAATTGGTTGATCAATGGCGTCATGGGATTCCACTGTACACTCATGCGTTTTCAGATTGGTGCATAACTTCCACGTTGCCTATATAAACTTATTATTATTATTATTATTATGTCATATTAATCGATTGTTTATTTCTTGGTGAAACGGTACATAGATGAAGTTTCAAAGTTTACGTATTTAGCTTAGCTATTTGTGTGTATTTCATGGTACATAGATGAGGTTTCAAAGTTTATGTATTTGGGTATATTTCATGCAGTTTCTTAGCATTTAATTTTTTATATATATACCATTTCTTGTATAGCTGTGTGGTTGAGTAGTCACAAATGATCATGCGGTTGAGTAGTCATAGATGATTGAGTTACTAAATGTGTTTCTCTTGGTTTGATCATTAGCTTTGTCAAATTATCATTGATTCTATGCACAAAAGCTGTTTGATGAATGCCCATGAATTTCCGTTTACTTGCGTTTTTATGGTTATTTCATTGTTGCAGGTTAATATGAAGATGATTTTCTTACCGATTCACTCTACATTTTTTTTTGCTTTACGAGATTCAGAGATGCCTTTGTGTATTGCAGGTTTCATATGTTATTCTACAGTTTGATACTTTTTAATCATATATTAAAGATTAATTTTTTTTTTCCCAGTATTCTTTTAAAAGCTAACATCCTAGAATGCGCCAGCTCAATCTAGAAATCCATCATTCGAATGATGATATTTCTTGTAAAAAAAAAACAAAAAACTATCAAATCTCAAACAAAAACAAAAAAGCCAATTGAGGGTTTTGCTACATGCTTTTTTTAAGGAAGAACAACAACCTTTTCCCTATCATGAAAATGAATAATCAAATGATGGCCATACCATAAGAAACAACTGAACTAGTCCTGTTACTATTATTATTATCACAAACCAAACCTACACTAATTTATATCATATTTTAGATGTTACTTATCATTTATATTATACCTTGAGGGAAAAAAAGTTCATGTTCATCCAAACTGTTTAATACTAATTGTCTATCCTACATATCTTATGGCATTTTGTGTAAGGCTAAACACATATTTTCTTTCTTTATTTGAATACCTACGTTAACTAGAGTTTGAGTAAGGGTGTTATTTAGGAGTAGAATTAAAGATTATATGAGTTGTCATTCTAAAATAAAATTGTAAGTTCTTAAACTCATTTTTGGTTTTGGTGATTGAAATAATATTACCATCTTAATGATGAATACACTTTTGGCATTATAGATCTTATGATTTGTACCATGTCTTGTACTTTTCTAACTGAAATATTGTATAGGTAAAGTAACTGTTGTGCATAGTGCATCCACTTTTAACAATTATCAATAACTGATCAGCTAGATGTCTTTTATAACTCTCAGATTTTGAATTATAATAAGTCAGAAATCTAGCGTAGCGTTCATCTTGTGATAGATTGATTTGCTGAATGTGGTTCACGGTTTTTGAAATCCTCTAAAAGAAAATTTTTCGCTTGCCTCTTTATAAAAATTATACTGTTTTGTTTAGAATGCAAAGAGAAAAAAAATCCTAATGTGATTATGACATTAAAATATCGTGCGTTACAATTGGCGGATCTAGCTGAAGATAGAGATCCTAATTTGCGAATAATTTCTTTGCTCAAATATAAATTTTACTTGATTGTAAACCAGTATCAGTTTGTGCTTACACGGTTAAACCTAATGTTCTATATGATTTACAATTTTTATTTGAAAATAATTATAAAATTGGCATGATTATAAAAAAAATTCATGTGACTTTATCATAATATTTGGTATGTTTGTTTCTACAGGGTTTTTAGGCTGAACAGGACACTGATTAAGTTTATGCTCAAATCACATTATTCTCATGGAAGGATGTAAGAATTTTGATGAATTTTACCTTTAAATAGCAAGTTGTTGTTTTTCCTAATTATAATGTAAAATATGCAGCAAAGTGATCTGAAGAGTCTGGACTAAGTTCCCACTCATGGTGGGCTCTCGGTGCTCCGAAAGCACACAAACGAGTTCGTACCTGCTTTCGTAAATTAGCTGTTCAGTTTTCTTATCTTAACAAGTAATGGATTAGCTTTTGATAAAAAAAATCAGTAACTATATGATCACACATCGTTTATAGTCCGTATCAATTATATTAGCTTTTGACTGACATCCATCAGTTTTTTTTTTATATATTTTTGATTGATTCTTATTTACTTTCAGATGTTTTTTCTTTCTCAGGATACGCTGTCGAAATTAATATTCTTCTACCTTCAGGTTTATGCCAGCAAAAACGGGCAAGAGTTGACTGGCCGAGCTACTTGCATGCTCTAGCTATAAAAGGGTAATCATGGTAAGATTCTAATTAGTTTTTATATTTTTGAATAATTGTTCCAAACATTGGTTCCTAACTTCGTTTTGTTTTGCTTATTTGCAATATATAATAAATTGGGAATCTTAAATCATGATGAACATTTAAAAGAGGTGCACATTCTTGCTAGGGGTGAGCAGAAAACCAAATTAACCGAAACACCCAAACCCAAGCATTAACCGACGATTATTTTTTTTGTTTTTTTAAAACGATTTTGGTTCGGTACTTCGTCTATCTATTTTTAAAAACCGAACCAGATAGACTAACCGAAAAAAAGATTGGGACTAAACTTTGAAGACGAATAAGATGATGAATAAAGATTGAGACTAAACATTTTATATTTTTTGATCAAGTACTTTGTTGAGTTTTAAACTCTACTACTCTAGCAACTTTGTATTTGTATGGTTCCACGTAACACGCTCATATTTTTGTTTTTTGAACTCTAATACACTCTTGCAAGCTTAAAATATGCATTTACACCTTTTGATTTTTTTTGCAATGTCTACACTGAATAAAAAGAAAATGAAAAGAAACAACCGAGAAATAACCGAACTGAAACCAAAAATAACCGAAAACCGATCGGTTGGTATACTAACTAAATAACCGATGACTTCGGTTTGGGTTATGGTTTTGCCTAATAACCGAACTGAACCGTGCTCGACCCAGATTCCTGGCACCGGGTTTACCTTAAAAGTTATTATCATATGCTTATAAAATTGACATCTAAATGAGACTTGATATATATTTTTTTTCCTGCAGGAATGAGAGGTCATTCTAGAAGAGCGGGCAGACCCAAGGATTAACTGCTTTTGTCAGGGGATTTGGTTATAATGAAAACTTTGATGATGCATGATTTCACACCACCTATTACATTATGATATTATCATTTGAGTCTGGTGGCCCTAAAGGGTAGGTTTTATTACATAATGTATAGTCATGATGTTCTGATCTTAATAAAATGGCGCGTAAAACATATTTTTTCTGGGTTTCTTTCATAGATTTTACTGACTGTAACGCATTGAATAAGGTGGTTGAATTCGGTGGAACGGAAGTTAATGGAGGAAGCATAAGTGTGGAGGAAGCAAAGCCCAAGGTGTGATGGAGGTTGTGGCGGCAGGAGTCACTGAAGAGGTAGGTTTGGTGGCAGAGATGGTGGTGGTGGCAGTGATGGTGGTTATGGACCTTTGTGATTAGGACATTTAAATCCTCCAGGAAATTTGCCTTTTGTACTTGAAAGAAAAGGTGGGAACGGGAAACCTCTAATCTAACTGCATTCATAAATGGCCTTTTCTTGGTTTTAAATGAGTCTATTTTAAGTCTGTCCATATGTGATATTTGACTTCGCGTAAATAAAATGCTCTGGTTTGCAGGACATAATGTTAAATTTTTATTCATATACATTTTCGATTTAATAACTGGTATATGTTGATTAAGAATAATAATACCTATATACCTACCACACTTAAACGTGTGTGTGAGTGAGAAAATTTTCTCAGTTTTACCATCTAAAAATACCTCTTTGCTAAAAAAGTTGAATATGATCGAGCAACGCTTCTTACTCTTTATCGTCTATAAATGTTTTATGTTTCCATTTATTAACTTTATTATGCAAGATTGCAAGCTACCAAATTCACATGTATATAAAACTTCATACTCAAGTTCACTATGGAAGTTAAACCAAAGTTACATTTGTTGCTTTATGAATCACAAACCTCTAATCATATGAACCAAAGTAAAACGACTTTGGCAACAAAGGGAAGCACCGGTTCACATTTTTTGGAAAGTGAAAATATTATACCAACATAAATAAAATTATATTCCGAACAAATCGTTTGAAAATTAAAGCACCACATAAAAAATCGTAACGGGAAAATATGTTCTCTTTGTCTAGAAACATAATAAGTAGTTGTTTATTATCCTTTTTGTTTTTTTTTATTTATCTTTTAATTTACTTAAATTTTATTAGCCATTTTAAAGAATTTTTTAAGTGCTCTCTCCACCCTTTTTCATTTTAGGTAAATGAGCTTTTGATTTATTATGCAGGTATGTTAATTTTCTTTCTTTACATTTTAATATTCTCATTTTTTGTATCTTAATATTCTTTCACATGTAATAGTTAAGTACTTACGACGTTTACAACTTTTCTTATTCATTTGTTTCGCAAGTCAAGATTACCATTTTTGGTAAGCGACTCAAGGTAACCATTTTTAGTAAATGGGTCATATATAAACTCACCATTTTAGAATGTAGTCGTCACATTCTCGTATTAATATTCTCGTTCACCGGACGGGTAAAGACGTAAAGTACTAGTTATTAAAAATTGTGATGTTGTTTTTAACAAATTGATTATAAACTGGTGCTAGGTTAGGTAAGGTTAGGTGTAAGAGTCATTTTAAACAGAGTTTCAATAAATAAGCAAACACATGATTGATTGTAAAGTAAATGAATGAATGTAGTAAAATGAATAATAAGAAAGTAACATCAGGCGTTTCAATTATCATCATCAAAGAAGCATACAATAATAATAAGATAAAGCCTAGAAATCGAGAAAGATAAATTGCAAGAAAACAAAACAAAGCATTAACCTAGATGCACATACAAGAACACTGTAAGTAAATAGATATCAATGAATGAATCAAGACAGAAGACAACAGACTAGGGCAAACAGAAACAGCAATAATAAATCAATAATAGAATGGTGCCGTCGAATTCGTTACCTCCGGAGAGCAGAAGAATGGTCATTTTATTACTAATAATTAATTGATTTTTATAACTACCTACGTGCTTAGGTGCTGTTTGTTTTTTGCAGTCAGCAGAACGCATTTGGAAGAAAAGGTTGACCAAACCTCTGTATTCTAACAGCTTGTTTTTTAACGTCTTATTGTTAAAATAAACTAGTGGTGGTGTACAAACTGTGGTAGTGGGTTGTGCTGGATGGTGACAGTGGTAGTGGTGGGTGGTGGTGGACGGTGGTGCTGATAGAAGGCGGTGGTGGTTAGTGGTGGCAGAAGGTGGTGGTGGGTGGTGGACAGTGGAGGTGGACGATCGCGATGGAAGATGGTGGTAAACGGTGGTGGTGGTGGTGGACAGTGGTGGCGGTGGACGGTGGTGGCAGATTGGGGTGGTGGACGATTGTGGTTGCGGTCGGTGAGTGGGTGTGGAGTGGACGGTGGGGGTGGACCATGGTGACGGCGGTGATGGCGGACGGTGGGTAGGGTGGGTGGTGGATGGTGGTGGTGAGCGATGGGTGGTGGTGGTGGTGGACAATGGGTGTTAGTAGGGTGTGGTGTTTTAACCCTCTGCAGAAGATCTCAGAAGTGGATATGCCAAGGTTGCACCAAGAAGTGTTTACGCATACGTTTTTTTAATGAGATGTCTTCGAGAAAACAAACAGTCTGCAGATGGCAATGTCTACGAGTGGTCTGCACGGCGCAAACAAAAGAGCCTGCGTAGATCTTTTACAAAAAAACAAACATCGCCTTATTCAGTAATCTAAGACATCATCGCCATAAAGGATTACTCATACGTTGAAGATGTCTCTTTGATTAAAGGATTACTCAAGGGGCGGATCAGTGTTGACCCATGGGGAGCGTAGGCACCCACTCAAATATATCTAATTTATGTTATAGCTTCTAATATATTAAACACAATGACACATGTGTCACATCCTTACTTTTTCCAGTGCCCCAAACCCAACCTTTTGAACTCAACTTTTCAAGCCTAAATTTTATTTTGTTTTGAAAAATAACATCATCATCATCATCATCATCATCATCGTACTCAGTATATCCCATCAATAGCAAAGCTATGGTAGGGTCTGAGGAGGGTAAGATGTAGACAGCCTTACCTTTACTCTGTAGGAATAGAGAGACTGCTTCCGGTGAGACCCCCGGCTCGATAGTAGTTTTGCATCAAGCCTTGGACATAAGGCGCATAACACTCAACCATCGGCACACCGGTTGATTGGTGCATGTACCATTGTCTTTCGGCTATCAACGCCACCACATGATGCCTGATTAACCTTCCGCCACTTTTAACATTATTTTCACGAGATTAGTAAAATAGCGTCAAAATTGGTGCAATAGTGCTATTTTTGCCCACCCGAGAGTTCACACACATATACATTATATGCGCGCACCACAAGCAGGGCGTCATAAATAGAAAATTACTTAGTTGTCTAACACATCATAAATAGAAAATTTTGAAGCAACATATAATTAAAGTCTAATATTTTTGTATTTGATAAAAAGTCATTCACAAATGTGGCTTGCACATTCCTAAAAATGGGCGGTCCTGTAGAGTGAGTTCAAAAACACAATTTACAATTATTTTGAAGTGTCTTTATTGATCATATATAGGCACATGAGTCGAACCATCTTTCTACAAACATAGATTGAATATGCATAAGGTTCATATAAGTGGTTTTGTCTTAACTAAACGTATTCTATCATTTTTCTTTTTCCTTTTTTTTGCTTAAAACTAGATGGTTTACCAAACTCGTGATAAATTATATATATATATAACACATAAGTAACAACTTCTTTGACCAACCATCTAGTTTTTAAATTTGTGTTAACTATTAACAATTAGTTTAGCCATCTCGATGGCTAACATGTTATGTCTAATTTTCGGTATCCAGAAAATACCAATTAAACTTGATTGCTAACATTATACATATTATACTGTGAATAAGCAGGGGTGACATAATTAGAGTAATATAGGTGTTAACAGATTATCAGGGTTGCCAAACATGATTGATTCAATGCAAAAATGAAAGTCAGTTCTGATGAACGGATCAACTTAGGGTGCACCTAACATAGTTACATACTAATTAAGAATGCACCAATATAAACCACACTGCGTAAGAATACATATCGATTCTAACAAGTGTATGGAAGGTAGGGTGGGGTAGTAAGATGTTGAAAAAAATGATAGTGAGTTAGAATGAATGTTTGAGGCTGGTCCATGACACATTTAAACTATCATAGATCGCCTTCCTCGGTAATTTAAGGATTATTTTCCTTTATACTATATATGTAACACGTATGATATTCGTATGATTTGTCTTTGGGGTGACAATTAACTTTTTTTTTTGTTGCAAGGTGTTTAACTTCGCTCCCTTTTGGGGAAAGTTTTTTTTTTCACCTATTCCTTGCTAGTTGCTTTCACCTATTCACCATTGGATTCCTTGCAAGGTGTTTTAACTTTTTTTTTTTTTCACAAATGTCAAGAAACAAACAAATAAACTAATTGTTTCTAAAGCACATCGTGTGTCCGTGTGCCACTCGTTTAGGAATTCTATCATGCCCCATTCCCCAACCAAAGACGATCACTTTTAGGGGAATCACATCGTCAAGTTAAACAATAAGTTGTTGAACATCTGATCTATTAATGTTATCCTTACAGTCTCAAACCTCTTCACATATGAATTACAAGAAAATCCAAACTCCCCAAGAAAACTTTAAATATACAAATCAATTTATTCGAGTCATACCCAAAATCTTTTGTATTTAGTTTTACTTTATTATTAGGTAACAAGATAACCCAATAAGTTTTTAGTTTTTATGCTTAACTAGAAAAAGCCAAAATTCTTTGAAAATATGAACAAAACAACACATGCCTTTAACGACCAGTGAAAGAACACAAAGCAAGTGCGTTAATGCTTAAAGCTTTAAGTGTAAACTCTGATAAACACCTAAAATCCCAACAACACCTAGTTATTATCATCTCCAAAAACCTAATCAATCACCAAAAGTAGTCTAGACAGAACTAAAACAAACACATTTACTTATATAGAGTCCATAAAAACTTACGATATCAATACAACTCCTTACAAAGTTATCATTCCTTTGTTTTATGCTTTATTGAGTTGCACTATTTACTCTTTGCTTTGTACCATATCTTAAAATTTTTTCTACATTTTATGTTTTTTATTGTTTCAACTTTTTTACTCTTTTTATGTTTTGCTCTAATTTTTACAAATTAACATGTGTGTAAGGTTCAACATGTTTACGTCTATTTTCATTGTTTTGTGGTCTATAACCGTCTCGTAACACGCAAGTCTTAATTCTTAAAAACTATATAATTGAAAACAACAATACGACACTATAGTACCATACCCAGCCCCCTCATTGAGTTGAAGTCTTGAACATCCATCGTGGTAAAGATTCGGAAAACAATCAAACAGCTTGCTGACATGGAACCAAGTGGCCAATAGGGACACAATATGTCACGTGGCCCGTCACGTGCTTGAAACTCATTCGGTCACCTATCCTTCTCTCACCCATTTCTTCTTTCAATCTTCAAACGACACCGTTCCGATAACTCCGATCGTAATTTATTTCACCAGCTCCTCACATGGACGACGGATCCGCCGGTAATCTAGTTCCGGCAGTCAAGTCAGAACTCAAAAGAACCTATTCCGATACCCTCCCGACGGAATCCGACGCCGGAAAAATGATCGAAACGGTTCAACCGGAGACCACGGATAAGGACTTGTTGTGTCCGATCTGTATGCAGATTATTAAGGACGCGTTCATGACGTCATGCGGACACAGCTTCTGTTACATGTGTATTATCACTCACCTTGATAATAAGAGCGATTGCCCTTGCTGTGCGTCTTCGGTCACTGCTAATCAGCTTTACCCTAATTTTCTTCTGGATAAGGTTTGTTGCTTGTTAATTGATGAATTGCTAGGTAATTTGTAGCTGATTGATGAGTTATGTATCGGTTAATTGAAATAGTTTTACAGGATTATGTGGTTTTGCGGTGATGATATGTTTTATGATGTAACGTACTAATCGAGTATGTCGTTAAAGTGGAACATAATAAATTTAGTTAGGTGGTGAACTTTTTGAGTATTAATGATGCGGAATATGGATGCATATGTGGGGAAGTGACAAGTCATGTGTTGTTATATGGTGTTGTTGATGGATAGGCCTTTCGTTATGTATAAATCAATCTTACGTGCTTGATATCTTTCTGTTTACTAAAATTTTGTAATGTGAGTTGTTTCAAACATACTTGGGAAAACTCACATTACAAGGTTTCAGCAAGCAGGAAGACTCCAAGTACATAAAATAAGAATGAGTGATTTAAGAGCTATAATACATCATCTAAGAACTTATGACTTGTCATTTTGCTATATATGCATCTATATTGTGCGATATTGATGCTTTAGATATTCATCCCCTAAATGAGTTTAGTAAGTTTCACTTTAGTGACATGGCTGTTTATTATGTTTGATCATATAGCATACCGTTGTTGTCTCTTATTATATGATATTTTACTTTGTTTCAAGTAAATATTGTTTGTACCTTGAAAAAAGTTAATTCGCAATGCAGCTTATTGTTAAAGGTTTCTCTGTACCAAATGTAGCTATTGAAGAAGACTTCTGCTTTCCAAGTTTCAAAAAGTGCCTCCCCGTTAGAACAATTCCGTCTAGCATTACTCCAGGTTAGTGCTTATTATGAGATAAATATTTCTTTTACTTTCCCTTTGTAGTTTATTTATCTTATAAGTTTGTGTTACCTAGCAATTTGTGTTACCATGAATTGTCAACGCAATAGTACGATTAGTGGATGAAACATGTTAATTTTCTTCTGTCATTTTATACTTTGTAGCCACACGTGCAACTGCTTTTTTCAAACACTTTTACCCTCAACTAATTGTGTATACCATTTGGATTCGCTAGTCTTTTTAAGTTGTTGTGTACATTTGTGTAAGTGCTATTGTAACACTCGTTGTGATCCTTAGACAGGGTTACCAAGTGTCATTAAAGGAAGTGGATGCATTGCTATCATTGCTTTCTGAAAAGAAAAGAAAAATGGAGCAAGAAGAAGCCGAGAGAAGTATGCAAAATCTTCTTGATTTCTTGCATTTCTTGAGGAAAAAGAAAATTGATGAACTTAATGAGGTTTGTTTTATAAATAAAAGCTAATAATTCAAGTTAATAGATCATTTTTTTAACTTTATTTTCTTGCAGGTGCAAACTGATATGCAATATATCAAAGAGGATGCTAGTTTGGTTGAGAGGCATAGGATGGAGTTGTATAGAGCAAGGGATAAATATTTATCAAAAATGCAAATGCAGACCGGTGAATTACAAGAATCGAGATCTTGGTTTTCTTCATCAACACATAAAGACAATGGTGACCTTATATTTGCATCCATGAGAACACACGGGGGAGTTCCTAGTGATAACTTTCATTACAGTAATGTAGATGGAAAATCTCAAGCTTCTTCATTTGGAGCACCGGGGAAAGAAGCCTCTAGTGCATTGACTTCACAGCATACAAGTCAGTCTAGTATTGCTGTTACTCGTAAGAAACGTGTTCAATCTCAGGTGAGTTAAGTTAAATAAATGCTTTTTTTAATCCATGATTATTCATGTATGTTAATTTCTAGTGGTCCGTTTTCCGCAGTTCAATGACCTGCAACAATGTTACTTACAAAAAAGGCGTCAGTTAGTGAATCCATCACCCAATCATGAAAAAGGGGATGATGATATCATGCAAAGGGAAGGCTATAGTGAAGCCTTGTCTGATTTTCAATCTGTGCTATCTACATTTACACAATACAGGTATCTATAATCATTTCTCTGTTTATGTCGCAAATTTAAAATCGTCACTAATGTTTATAACTTTCATGTTTGTTGTTTGTTTGTATACTCAATTAGTCGACTAAGGGTGATTGCAGAACTTAGGCATGGGGAGATCTTTCATTCAGCTAACATTGTATCTAGGTATGAAATATGATAGCAGTTGTATGGCGTTTATTCGTTTTTCCTTAAAAGTTTATGTAAACAATTTGAAATTTGTACTGAAATTTGCGCTTTGTGCTTTACTACAGCATTGAGTTTGATCGTGATGATGAAATGTTTGCTACTGCTGACGTTTCAAGGCGTATAAAGGTTTTTAACTTCTCGACGGTGAGCATTTTTCTTTCTTCAAAATGTTTAATGTAAGCGATAAATTACTAAAAAGCCATGACTATTGTTAATCATGTGTTTTAAATTTTTGGTTTTTTTTCAGATTGTTAATGAGCCCCCTGAAGCACATCGTCCAGTAGTTGAGATTCCCACACGGTCAAAGCTTAGTTGCTTGAGCTGGAACAAACATACAAAAAACTATATAGCTAGTAGTGATTATGAAGGAATAGTATTTGTCTGGGATGTGAATACTCAGCAGGTAGTTAAATTCTGGTTACAAGTGATTTCCCGTTCTTCTACATAAGATTAAGGTTTAGAAAAACAGTCTCTATTGATAATTTTGTTAATTTTATCATGTTCAGAGCGTGAGGGAGTATGAAGAGCATGAAAAACGAGTATGGAGTGTTGATTTTTCACGTATAGAACCATCAATGCTTGTATCAGGCAGTGATGATTGTAAGGTATTGCTATTACTCTTTTTTCTTCTAAATTCGCTGATTCTAGCAATATTTCGTATTCGGTTTTCGTTATGTGGTATGATGTTTCTTATATTATCTAAAATTATTTAGTTATTCTACTAATAACAGATATTTCATCGTCATTTTTGTTTCACAGGTGAAAATTTGGTGCACAAGGCAAGAATCAAGTGCTATTAACATTGATATGAAAGCAAACATATGTTGTGTCAAGTACAATCCTGGATCCAGCACTCACATTGCGGTAATTTTGCTTTCGTTATCCATACATGTTCGGTTTGATAATTTCATCATTGTGCATTATATGTGTGAAATTGCATATTTACTCAAGTAAATTAGTTAAAGCAGCATTTAAACGAAAGATGGGAATTTGCAGGTCGGCTCAGTAGATCATAATATACATTATTATGATTTAAGGAACACCAGTCAATCTCTTCATGTCTTTAGTGGCCACCAAAAAACCGTTTCATATGTAAAGTTTTTGTCCAATGATGAGCTGGCATCTGCATCTACAGACAACACTTTACGTTTATGGGACGTGAAACATAATCTTCACGTGAGCTAACTTGGCTTATTTTCTCTTTTCTTGATTCAATTATTTCAACTCTTTTTGTGACACCTCATGTCAATTTTTTCAGGTTCGTACATTTAGAGGTCACACAAACGAGAAGAACTTTGTTGGTCTCTCGGTAAACAATGATTTCATCGCGTGTGGCAGTGAAACAAATGAAGTGTACAGTTATCATAAGGTAAGTTACAGACTAAGTATATTAAATTTTTAGGGCTAAATGCATAAAAGATGGAATAAAAAATTTCTATGAATTTTCAGGCAATCTCAAAGCCGCTGACGTGGCATAGATTCGGTACACCTAATCTGAACGATAGTGATGATGATCCAGGATCTTACTTCATTAGTGCTGTATGCTGGAAGAGTGACAGTCCTACATTGTTAGCTGCTAACAGTCTAGGAACCATCAAAGTTTTAGTTCTTGCAGCTTAGATCCCGACCCTTGATCATCATCAACCTGAGCCTGTTACTGGATCTTTGTTATTGGTTAGTGCTTTTTATTTGTACATACATACTTGGTTCATCTATAGATAGAGATAATCATGATGTTTTGTCAGCTTTAGTTACTGTTTTGATTGTAATTTATCAAATATGATAGTATTATTAAACTGAAACAAGTAAGATAATGCTACAGACACCACTTATTAGCGATAAGAAAGGGGAAAACATATGGTAATTATGTGTGTTAAACACTTAGACATTTAGGCTTCCGCTGCTTTCATGGCTTCAAACCTTGGTTCCTTTCCTTGGAATTTCATGCCAGCATATAATTTCATATAATCACCAAATACAAATCTCGGGTAAACTTGTTTATCCTTTGATTCTTCCTTCACCAATTTCGGAGCGGGATAGATCACAGCATCATTCCCAGGGTTGTAAAAGGATGCAATCGACATTCGTGTTTCATTTGTTTGAGCAATTACTCTATGCATCACACTTTTGTACCTTCCGTTTGTGATCACCTGTCATTCAACCATAAAACTTTACAAGTTAGGGACATTTCACAATTTAAGGAACCTGTTTAATTGTTTTCTTACCTCTATCTGGTCGCCGAGGTTGACAACAATCGAATGGTGCATAGGTGGCACATCGATCCATTGACCATCTTTTTGTAGTTGGAGTCCACTGACTTTATCATCTTGAAAGAGCAAAATGATGCCACCAGCATCAGTATGTGCTCTTAGCCCCTTGATCAAATCTGGTGTAGGGCATGGTGGATAGTTGCTAACCTTGGTCCCAAAGTTTGGACCCTTTGACTTCGGCCCATAGAATGCTTTCTTCAAGTATCCTTTCTCCACTCCTAGGTTCTCACATAGCAAATCCAAAAGATCCTCCGCTAATTTCTCTAGTTTACCGGCAAAATCCCTCATTACATCCCTGCATAATCGTAATAGTTTTAATAATCATGATCGTGCAACATAACGTGGTGACTTGATTATACAAAATGCTGTTCACCTGTATTTATCATCAAGATCAGGTATTTCAGAGATGTTTGAACTAGGGAGATGGCGCAAGAAGAAAGTGCTCTCCCAGTCGATATTATCCACTTCGGTCTTAACGCCTTCCAATGCTTTGGCTGTTACCATTTCCTTGAATCTTTGCTCCATACACTTCTTGTAATGCTCTTTTGTCATTCTTTCCACTGTGTCCAGCAGCTCATGTGAAATCCCATGGTTCACCAGCTACACATACAATACACAATTAAGCACACCCCTAAAAATGTGACTGTGTTCAATGCTTTTGTTTTGACTTTTGAGGTAAATGTTGCATGTTTGGTGGCGAATATTTATTGGTAACAAAAACGGAATGACATAGATGTGTTAGTTGAAACCGATCGAATCACCCAAACCTAAGCAAGTCAGCTGGTTTGAGATCCAAACTGTTTGGTTTTTGTTGTTTGAAACTTGGAGCTGGCCATGTCAACCGGACCATCCGTTTAAACCTTTTATCATTTATAAACTTTTTCAATTTTTAGAATGAGTTGCACATGCATTATAATTGTGAACCATCCTTAACATTTGAACATTTTAATACAAACTAATGGTTTTGAAAGCAAAAAAAAAAATTCAAACAGTCAAACTGCCAAAACAAACCGTTAAACCCACAAAACGATAAAGCTGGTTCATTGACCACCGGTTTGGTGTTGTTCCCCAAAATGTAGTTGGTGGTTCAACATAATATATTCAAAACCGAGACCATTAACACCCTTAAGACTAGTAAATGGCTAGATGGCCTTCAAGAGTGTTAAAAACTTAAAATGCCGAAAACGTGTTGTTTGATGGTGAATATACCTCAAAGAATCCCCAGTTCTCACAAGCATCCTTAATCTTGTCCATGGTGACACTTCTCTCATCACCATTCAGCTTCTCCATGTTGATCAAAGGGAAGTTTTCCATTTCTATTTTTGAATAAATAAAGTATTTTTCTTCTATTTTTTGTTTTGTGTGATCTGCGAAGAATGTGGAATATTTGCCTTCCAATTTATAGGTAAACTAGTTAGGCATGATTGTCTTAAGGTGGTGAAGATTGGCCTACCCATTATAAGCTTATGTCACTTCATTTTAAACTTAATTTAACATGTTTTTTATATATTACAAAATATTATTCTATTTTACTTTTAACGGCGTTTTTATATATTAATTAAAAAATATTATTTAGCATGATGAATGAGGTAAAGTATGAAACTATGCATTGCACATAGACATGCGTTCATTATTAAAACATATTTTTCTGCCTTGTTAATCACATTATTAACGTTAAGATTTCCAATTTGGGTGGTAATGACAAGAATTAAGGGCCCACTTAGTCGGCCTGATGGCAATTATGGCTGCTTTTTATATGTGTGTCAAATGGGTCATTTTTAACTCAAGTTTGGCTTCTTTTTTTTTTTATCTTCAAACAAATACAACTATTACACTATAAGGGGGGTGGGGGTGGGGGTGGTTTAAAAACCATCACTTGCTCCTACCAATACAAGTGTGCCACCTCACCCCATTACTTTCCATCACTAGTGATGGAATTTTGGTAGGGGTGGTGGTGTGGTGTGATGGAATTATTTTTTTTTTGATATTTTTTATAACTTAAAAATTAAAAACAATAGTAAATTAAAAAAAATAAAAGTTACATTAAACAATCTACTGCTCGTCCGAATTCGGAAATTCCAAACCTAAAGAACCTACAAGTTCAACTAGATCATATCTCAACCAATGGTGAATATCTTCGTTCCGCAAGTCTAATTGCACGTTCTCAGGAACAGGAACTTGAGTTGGAGGATCCGACACCCAATCTGGAGAAATTGCACGTCCGTCTTCTTTTATTAGCATATTGTGCAATATGATGCATGCATATAATATGCTAGAGATCATGGGTTTTTTCATTGCACGAACCGGTCGACTAAGTATGCACCATCTACCCTTTAAGACACCGAAAGCTCTCTCGACATCTTTTCTTGCCGATTCTTGCAACTTCTTGAACGCCTTTTCCTTGACCTCGACAGGAAACAAAAAGGCTTTCATAAAAACAGACCATGCCGGGTAGATACCATCGACAAGAAAGTAGCCACGTCTGTAATATCTCCCGTTGACAAAATACGGACAGAAGGGTGCGGTACCATCTGTCACGCTTTGAAACAACGGTGATGTGTATAGAACACTGATGTCGTTGTTCGAGCCAGGAACACCAAAATAAGAATGCCAAATCCATAAATCATTTGACGCAACCGCTTCAAGTACGATAGTCGGTCGTTTGATATCACCCCTAACATATGCCCCTTGAAACTCCCATGGACAATTCCTCCATTCGATATGTGTACAGTCGATGCTACCGAGCATCCCTGGAAAATGCCATCTAGCCTCATGCGCGGCGTAAAGACGTGTAATGTCGTGTCTTGTTGGTTTTCGTAGAAACTCTTTGCCATACAATTTAATAATCGCGTTACAAAAGAATTGCAGACATTCACGTGAAGTTCTCTGAGACATTTGTAAGTGTTCATTGAATTGATCGGGTGGGTTACCTGTCGCTAATTGACGAATAGCGGATGTGCATTTTTGAAGCGCCGTAAAACTTCGTTTGCCCCTCGCGTCGTAAGATTCTTGAAACCATTCTTCGCTTGCTTTGATGTCCGCTACAATCTTTAAAAATAAAGATTTCGGCGAACGAAACCGATCCCTGAACGTCTCGTCATTGTATTTCGGCTCCTCCACAAAATAGTCGTTCATTAGCACTTCGTGGGCATGTATATGATCACGATCCACCATTTTTTTCTTTGGACGGCTCGGGCCTTTAAGTTCGTTATATAACAACGGGAACCATTGACGGGCGACCCGTAGGAAAGCAACTAAGTGATATAAAAGATATAATTACGCTTACGGGATTAGGTTAATTCCATGGAATTAGTTGACTACGGTTGCTCGTGTGTTTGCAGGTTTAAGGAGCTAGAGAGCGGTGTTACGAGAACAAGGGCGAAAACGGTGAAAGAAACAGAGCTGGAACGCGAGAGATACGAAGAAATCAAGTCGCGGAAATGAGCTCCACCGTGGCCCACGGTTTGAACTGTGGGCCACGGTCCACCTGGTGCAAAAACTCCAGAGTCCACCGTACCGTGGAGAAGAAGGAAACCGTGGCCCACGGTCTACACCGTGGCCCACGATCGTGCTGGTAGACCTGTTGACTTTTGGTCAACCGTGGACCACGGTTCACACCGTGGCCCACGGTCCTGGGCGGAGACAAAGTTGCATGTCTTTTAATAGGCCGTTTGGGAGTGTCTTTTGGACTACTTTTTCACCTTGCCGGCCTAGAGGCGATTTTGGAGAACAAAAACACTATTTTGGGTCTTGTATTGATTTGTTTTATGTCTTTTATTGTGAGAAACAAGTTACTTGATGCAAAGATGATCTCCCGAACCATGAGCGGCCAGTTACTTCGGTATTTCTCTCGGGATGTAAGGTTATTCGCAAAACACTTTTGTTTCTTGTTCTTGAACTTGGATTGATTATCTAAATGCTATGTTAGTATGATCTTGTGTTTGTGTGATTGTTTGTAGCTTGTCCATATTGTTTCCATCTAGCTTTTAGCCATATGTTTTTGGTGTCGTTGGCAATCGAGATTGAGTGGAAAGAACTAGGGAGAATAGTATTGATTGATTGATTAAGTAGCAACCTCGCATTCTAGAAATCCGAGTACTTAGTGCTTGATTAATCACAACAATTGCATACACACAAAACCGAGATATTACGGTTTATCCATTGAGCGTTAACAAAAGTGTTGAATAATAACCCGAACCCCGAGAGGAATACTTGTTTAATTATTCGTTTATAACTTTCATTTAGTTTAATTTAGTATTAAAAAATCAGATCAAAACCAACTTGGAAATTACTTTGTGTCATTTACATTTATCTTAGTTTAATCGTTAAGCTACTTGGTTAACACATTTTCCACAAACTCTTCGTGTTCGATACCCACTTACTGCTATCTAATTTAGTTGTATTTGGTTTAAGTTTGAGTGAGCCTTCGACCTCACGTCAAATTTTGGCGCCGTTGCCGGGGAGTAGTGCACAACGTGTGTTACTTTTGTAGTTTTTATTTAATTGTTATTGTCAGTTTTACGCGGGTTGTGTTAGTGTGCAGGTATCTGCAGGTATATGCATACGCGAAACTCTCGGTCTTCATCACCGTTAGTTTTTGATCTGGAAATCGAAAGATCTGCTCGTCAGAATCGGATTCTTCAAAGGGAGAATAAGATTACCAGGACACCAAGCACGCACAGTCAAACAACTGACACCACAAACATGGCTTCAGGTCAATCCGTACCACCTATACCACCACCCATCAACCCAGAAAATCTTCCTTCCAATGAAACCGTTACCACTCCAAATCCTACTAGTGAGCCCACTTCGACCGTGTTTAGCTTTCAACCACCATCTAACCTTCCACCATTGACTAATTTCATGCCCACTCAAGGACAATCATCGAACTCACAACAACAATCACCTTTCCAATCTCAACAAAACCCGTCTTATAATCAACCATACACATTACCACAAGACCCACCCATCATTCATACTTCACCGGGTCTTAGGTCGGGCCCGCATTCATTTGTCGGGCCACGTTTTGGTGATAATAGCGAAGGGTACGAAGAGTATGAAGAGGGGTATTCAAGTGGGGGCGACGGAAATCAAATAAGGGTTCAAGGTCAATTTGGGTATGTTGCGCAACAACAAGTGCAACAATGGGGTGTACCACATGTAAATCAAGCACCATTGCAACAACCACAGCCATTGCAACAAATTCCTCCACAACCTCATTTTCAACAACATCAACAACCAATACCTCACCCTCAATTCCAACAATACCCACCGCCGAGGCCCGTGTATAGGCAAATGGGCCAACCGAGAGTACCAATGGGGGTACCGAGAAGGCATGTGAGAGAGATGGCGAGGGGAATCGAAGCTTACTTTCGACCAATCATTACAAACAACCCATCTCCGGTGGTCATTCCTCAACATCAAAATAGAAGAACATTTGAGGTTAGAACCAACGCACTCCAAAGTTTACCAAAGTACAAGGGTTTAGCAACCGAAGAACCCTATTTCCATTTGGAGGCGTATGACTCAATTTGCAACACGATCGGGGGTCAAGGTTTTTCACCGGATGAGGTCAAGTTGGTTTTATTCCAATTTTCGTTAGAAGATAAGTCAAAAAGATGGTTTTACACCTTGCCTTCCGCATCAATCTATACTTGGGCCGAGATGCAACAAAGGTTCTTGGAAGAGTTTTACACAGCCCAAAAGACAAATGATGCAAGACGAAGTTTGAGAAGCTTCCAACAACAATCGGGTGAGATGTTTCATGAAGCCTTTGAGCGATTCAACATGATGATCAAGAATTGCCCTCACCATGGTATTGCTCTTTGGGAATTGTTGAACGCGTTTCATGAGGGATTGAGTACGGAAGACGAACGGGATTTAATGTCAATCACAAATGGTACATTTGGTACAAATTATGAACAAGATGATTGGGCATTCTTGGAACAAATGTCGGTTACATCGAAGAGAAAAGCTCAAACTGCAAGAAGAGCAAGACCGGCTACCGCGAGACCACAAGTGCATGCGGTTAACAATGAAGAACCTCAAGTCTCTAATCAAGTGTATGATGTATGCACGAGCTGTAACGGGTTGGGACATGCAAGTGATTTGTGTCCCGGTGTGGAAGGGCAAGTTGAATAGGTAAATGCAATTCAAGGTCAAGGGGGTGGTCGGAACTACAACATGAATTCAAACACCTACCACCCCGGGTTGAGGAATCATCCCAATTTTCGATATGGCAACCCATCGGATCAACTCAACTCTAACTTCCAAGGAACTTCTCAAACCCATTTTGTCCCTCGTCAACAATATTTCAATCAAGGGAATGCTCAAGGTGGGAACAATCAAGGAAGTCAAAATCACTTTAAAGGAACGGGTGGAGGTCAAATAGGGTCTTCGGGCCAAGGTGCATCAAGTGGGAATGAGGTAATGGATATGCTAAAGTCAATGCAACAAGACATGCAGAAAAGGAATACACTTGATGAAGCCCGAATGCAAAAGGACGAAAGTCGAGACAAGGCCATCCAATCATTGACCACACAAATGGGTCAACTTGCAACCGAGGTGGCGGAATTGAAGAAAAACGAAGGTAAATTGCCTAGCGACACCAAGGTAAACCCTTCTCATAACTCGTCTCGTAATGTTCCTATTAATCATGTTAGTGTGTTGAGAAGTGGTAAAGAGTATAAGGCGAACTTGTCGCCGGATTTGGTTGATGGGGAAGTTGAGGATATCACGGGTAAAGAAAGTGATGATGAAGAAGTTGAAATTAATAAACCCACTAAACATGTCACTTTTGAGAAACCAACCCAAGCCTCGGGTCAAGCCCAAAATTTAAATGACAAAAATAAGGAAGTGGAGTCAAATGTAATTCCATTTCCTTCGGCTTTACTTGACCCGGGCAAGAAAAATGTGATTTCAAAACGGGGTCCTCAAAAGGAGGAAATGTGGGAGGTGTTTAAGCAGGTTAAAGTAAACTTACCTTTACTTGAAGCAATAAAACAAGTGCCCGCTTATGCGAAATTTTTGAAAGAATTATGCACTCAAAAGAGGCAACAAAAAGTGCCTAAACGGGTGGATTTAACCGAGCGGGTAAGTGCGGTTTTAAAAGGAGATCTCCCTCCTAAGCTTCAAGATCCGGGAACACCCTTAATTAACATTCAAGTAGGTGATTTTCAAATGTCTAGGGCGTTATTGGATCTTGGGGCCGGGGTGAGTATTCTTTCGGGGGGTTTGTATGACCAATATGACTTTGGTCCCTTGAAACGTGTGGAGACCACGGTTGTATTGGCTGATTTGTCTCATAAACTCCCCCGGGGAATCGTACGGGATGTGATTGTGAAGGTAGAGGAATTCTATTATCCCGTGGATTTCTTGGTCTTGGATTATTCATCGGGTGACTCAAGTCAACAACAAAATGTTATCTTGGGTCGTCCATTCTTGAACATGGCTCATGCCATCATTGATTGCAGGTTTGGTACTGTTGACATGGCATTTGGAAACCAGAAAATGCGTTTAAATGTTTTTACTAACGTTGCTAATTCTTTGAGTGGTGAAGAATGTTTTTTGGCAGATGTGGTGGATCATTGTAAGCCTCATGAATATGATGAAGATTGTATGGAAGCTTGTATTTGTGATGATTTTGAACAAGTACACGTGTGTGCTTTGCGGTTGGAGGAGCACAAACAAGATGCTTTAGCTTTGCAAGAGAAGAGACCACCATGGACACATCAAACGGAAAGTTTGCCAAGGTAGATCAACTCGGACACAAAACCATCCTTGGAATGTCCACCAAAAGTGGAGTTGAAGGAGCTTCCAAGTCACTTGAAGTACGTTTTCTTAGGAGAGAATGAAACCCTTCCGGTTATCATTGCCTCTAATTTGGAGGAAGTTCAAGAGCGGGCATTGATGAAGGTGTTGGTAGTAGACAAGGCGGCCATTGGGTGGACACTTGTAGATTTGAAAGGTATTAGTCCTTCTATTGTTATGCATAAAATAATTACAGATGAGGAGGCTAAACCAACACAAGAGACTCAAAGGAGATTGAACCCGAACTTGCGGGAAGTGGTGAAGAAGGAGGTAATCAAGTGGTTGGATGCGGGGATCATTTATCCCATTTCAGACAGTGCGTGGGTGAGCCCGAAACAGGTAGTGCCCAAGAAAGCCGGCATCCAGGTACTTAAAGTTGATACTAGTGAGCAAATCGCCACCCGACCGGTAACCGGGTGGCGAGTGTGCATCGATTATAGGAAATTGAATACCGCCACCTCAAAAGATCATTTTCCGTTACCGTTCATTGACCAAATAATTGAAAAACTTGCGGGTCAAAAATATTATTGTTTTTTGGATGGGTATTCGGGGTATAATCAAATTGCAATCCATCCCGATGACCAACACAAGACCACTTTTACTTGCCCATATGGCACCTTTGCTTTTAGACGGATGCCATTTGGGTTGTGTAATGCCCCGGCCACTTTTCAAAGATGTATGATGAGCATATTTTCGGATATGGTCGGGGATTCACTTGAAGTTTTCATGGATAACTTTTCCATTTTTGGTTCAACTTTCGAGGCTTTTCTCAATGATTTAGAAAAAGTTTTAAAACGATGTGTCGAGACAAACTTGGTTTTAAGTTGGGAGAAAAGTCATTTCATGGTACAAGAAGGTATTGTGTTGGGACATGTAGTGTCAAGTAGGGGGATGGAAGTCGATCAAGCAAAGATAAAAAGTAATTTCATCCTTACCACCCCCGAAAAATGTTAAAGGGGTGAGGTCGTTTTTGGGACATGCCGGCTTCTATAGAAGATTCATTAAGGGTTTTAGTGTAATTTCAAAACCCTTATGTAATCTTTTGTTGAAGGATGTCCCTTTTGAGTTTACTAATGAGTGTTTGTAAGTGTTTGATAGTTTGAAGAAAAAGTTAGTGCAAGCACCCATTTTGCAATCCCCGGATTGGTCAACACCGTTTGAAACTATGTGCGATGCGAGTGACAACACGGTGGGAGCGGTTTTGGGTCAAAGAGTGGACACAAAGCTGGTGGTGATCTATTATGCGAGCAAGACTTTATCCGAGGCACAATTGAACTACACCACCACCGAAAAGGAGTTGCTATCGGTGGTATATGCCTTAGATAAGTTTCGCTCGTATATCTTGGGAAGTAAAGTTGTGGTATACTCGGATCATAGTGCGGTGAGTTATTTGATGGAAAAGAAGGATGCAAAACCGCGTTTGATTCGATGGGTGTTATTGTTGCAAGAGTTTGACCTTGAAATTCGCGACAAGAAGGGATGTGAAAATGTCGTGGCCGATCACTTGTCGAGAATTACCCTTGAGGGTGTTGATGATCCAAAAGAGATAAACGAGAGATTTCCGGATGAACAGTTGCTCGTTGTTTCGACCGCACCGTGGTAGGCCCATTATGTCAATTATTTGGCCACGGGTGCGCGATTCCGGAATATTGGTCCAAGAAGAGAAGGCAACAATTTGCAGCCCAAGTTAAGCAATACATTTGGGATGAACCGGATCTCTTCAAGATTGGAGCGGATCAAGTAGTGAGAAGATGTGTACCCGAAAACGAAGTACAAGAGATCTTGAAACACGCTCATTCGTCGGCATGTGGGGGCCATTTTAGTGGCTCTAAAACGGGGTACAAAGTACTTATGTGTGAATTCTATTGGCCGACGATTTTCAAGGATGCTAGTGAATTCGCTCGGCATTGTTTAGATTGCCAACGAATGGGGGGTATATCGAAACGAAATGAAATGCCGTTACAACCTATTTTGGTTGTAGACATTTTCAATGTGTGGGGCATAGACTTCATGGGCCCGTTTCCAAATTCGTGCGGGTACTTGTACATTCTTGTTGTGGTTGACTATGTGTCAAAATGGGTCGAATCGGTTGCAACAAGAACTAATGATCATTCCGTGGTGTGCAAGTTTGTATAAGCCAACATCTTCTCAAGATTTGGGATTCCCCGAGTTATCATAAGTGATGGTGGATCGCATTTCAAGAATTTTGCATTTGGCAAACTGTTGAAGCGTTATGGTGTGAATCACCGAATTGCAACACCCTATCATCCTCAAACAAGTGGCCGGTCTTGCTCTTCTTGCAGTTTGAGCTTTTCTCTTCGATGTAACCGACATTTGATCCAAGAATGCCCAATCATTTTGTTCATAATTTGTACCAAATGTACCATTTGTGATTGACATTAAATCCCGTTCGTCTTCTGTACTCAATCCCTCATGAAACGCGTTCAACAATTCCCAAAGAGCAATACCATGGTGAGGGCAATTCTTGAACATCATGTTGAATCGCTCAAAGGCTTCATGAAACATGATGTAACACAAAGTGTACATCTTATTGCATCAAATTACCTTCATATTTATCCCGAACTTCATGCAAATTAATTGTTTTAGGTACTTATTTGAGTTATTTGTGAATTTGCAAGTCCGGGCGCCCGCCCGACAAAGAAAACATGAAAAGGGGGCGTTTCGGGGACAAAATAAGCATTCTGCCAGACCTGCATGACCATGCTTGCCAGTGCCAGACCTGCACGACCATGCTTGCCAGTGCCGGAGCCAGTGCCGCAAGAATTAAAAAGTGCACGACCGTGCATGGTCGTGCGGATGCCCGTGCATGACCTGCACGGCCATGCGGGCCCGTGCCTATGACCGTGCCAGAACAGAGAAATCTGACTTTTTGGTCAGATTAAAGCCAATGGTTGACTTTCCACAAATAGGCACAGTCGTGCAAGCCCGTGCAAGTGCCCGTGCCAGACGTCCAGACAGCATATATACACATCCATTATCCTCATTTTTGTGTGTGGAGTCTTGGGGATTTTCTCTCAATCAAGTGCAGCAATTTTAGGGGATTCTTGGAGGCTTCCACCAACATAAGATTCATCATTCCATCCTTCAATCCTTTCTTGATTTTGGTTTGCATTTCTATGTTTAAGAGCATATTTTGTAAGCTTATTTTTAGATTGATTGTAGTTGTATTAAGCCTTATGGGCTAAGACCTTTACTATCTAGACATTGTTGAAGCTTTTACTATTGTGATTTTTATCTATGTATGGTTATAGTAATTTGGTTTTCTTTCAAGGAAATGTTGAAGTTATGAGTTGATATTGATGGTGTTCATGCTTGTTAGAATTGCATACCTTGTTAGTTTTACAAATGTTTAGGCATTCATGTTAGAAAACTATGTTCTAGATGTTTGTTTGTAAACTTTGAATGTTCATGTTTTCTTTGTTTACATTGCTAAGTTAGGAATGACTAGTAAAGATTAGTTTGGTTATAATATTATTGATGAGCATGAAACCCTACACTTGATATTGGAAAATTGATGAGTGTTGTTATGATTCTTAACTTGGTGATGACTTGCTAGTTAAAGTTTCATAAGTTGATGTTTAATTCATGAGTTTAGCTAATTTAGTGTAATCTTAGGTGGTTAGAATGTTATTCATGCTAGCTTTCCTTTGATTATGAGACTTTGTTGTTTTGACAAACAAGTTAGTCTATGTTTAATTCTTGATTGGAAGCCCATCATGATGATTATTTGTTAATATTAGGTTGCTTGATTGTAATCTAGTATTTATGTTTAGATTCATGATGTTTACCATATCATTACTATTTTATCACATTAGTAGAGTGGATGCGTGTCTAGGTAGTCTTGTTGGATTGATTGTTTCTTGTATTTTTACTTGCTTTGTTTTCATTGTATGCTAGTTTAGTTAGTTAAAAACTCAAATTAAGATTTCTTTGTTCGTTTAGTCATTTACAAAGATTTAGTATTAAAAAATTACCGTATCCATGGATTGTCACTCGGTTCTTGCCGACACTTTATTACAAACGATAGGTACACTTGTCTTTCGTGTATGGTTTAGTTGTAGGTGAAAACCTATTTTTAAAACCCGATTTGTGTGGAACTTTTATCCAAATTTATATATATATTCACACACGTCAAAACATCTCACCCGATTGTTGTTGGAAGCTTCTCAAACTTCGTCTTGCATCATTTGTCTTTTGGGCTGTGTAAAACTCTTCCAAGAACCTTTGTTGCATCTCGGCCCAAGTATAGATTGATGCGGAAGGCAAGGTGTAAAACCATCTTTTTGCCTTATCTTCTAACGAAAATTGGAATAAAACCAACTTGACCTCATCCGGTGAAAAACCTTGACCCCCGATCGTGTTGCAAATTGAGTCATACGCCTCCAAATGAAAATAGGGTTCTTCGGTTGCTAAACCCTTGTACTTTGGTAAACTTTGGAGTGCGTTGGTTCTAACCTCAAATGTTCTTCTATTTTGATGTTGAGGAATGACCACCGGAGATGGGTTGTTTGTAATGATTGGTCGAAAGTAAGCTTCGATTCCCCTCGCCATCTCTCTCACATGCCTTCTCGGTACCCCCATTGGTACTCTCGGTTGGCCCATTTGCCTATACACGGGCCTCGGCGGTGGGTATTGTTGGAATTGAGGGTGAGGTATTGGTTGTTGATGTTGTTGAAAATGAGGTTGTGGAGGAATTTGTTGCAATGGCTGTGGTTGTTGCAATGGTGCTTGATTTACATGTGGTACACCCCATTGTTGCACTTGTTGTTGCGCAACATACCCAAATTGACCTTGAACCCTTATTTGATTTCCGTCGCCCCCACTTGAATACCCCTCTTCATACTCTTCGTACCCTTCGCTATTATCACCAAAACGTGGCCCGACAAATGAATGCGGGCCCGACCTAAGACCCGGTGAAGTATGAATGATGGGTGGGTCTTGTGGTAATGTGTATGGTTGATTATAAGACGGGTTTTGTTGAGATTGGAAAGGTGATTGTTGTTGTGAGTTCGATGATTGTCCTTGAGTGGGCATGAAATTAGTCAATGGTGGAAGGTTAGATGGTGGTTGAAAGCTAAACACGGTCGAAGTGGGCTCACTAGTAGGATTTGGAGTGGTAACGGTTTCATTGGAAGGAAGATTTTCTGGGTTGATGGGTGGTGGTATAGGTGGTACGGATTGACCTGAAGCCATGTTTGTGGTGTCAGTTGTTTGACTGTGCGTGCTTGGTGTCCTGGTAATCTTATTCTCCCTTTGAAGAATCCGATTCTGACGAGCAGATCTTTCGATTTCCAGATCAAAAACTAACGGTGATGAAGACCGAGAGTTTCGCGTATGCATATACCTGCAGATACCTGCACACTAACACAACCCGCGTAAAACTGACAATAACAATTAAATAAAAACTACAAAAGTAACACACGTTGCGCACTACTCCCCGGCAACGGCGCCAAAATTTGACGTGAGGTCGAAGGCTCACTCAAACTTAAACCAAATACAATTAAATTAGATAGCAGTAAGTGGGTATCGAACACGAAGAGTTTGTGGAAAATGTGTTAACCAAGTAGCTTAACGATTAAACTAAGATAAATGTAAATGACACAAAGTAATTTCCAAGTTGGTTTTGATCTGATTTTTTAATACTAAATTAAACTAAATGAAAGTTGTAAACGAATAATTAAACAAGTATTCCTCTCGGGGTTCGGGTTATTATTCAACACTTTTGTTAACGCTCAATGGATAAACCGTAATATCTCGGTTTTGTGTGTATGCAATTGTTGTGATTAATCAAGCACTAAGTACTCGGATTTCTAGAATGCGAGGTTGCTACTTAATCAATCAATCAATACTATTCTCCCTAGTTCTTTCCACTCAATCTCGATTGCCAACGACACCAAAAACATATGGCTAAAAGCTAGATGGAAACAATATGGACAAGCTACAAACAATCACACAAGCACAAGATCATACTAACATAGCATTTAGATAATCAATCCAAGTTCAAGAACAAGAAACAAAAGTGTTTTGCAAATAACCTTACATCCCGAGAGAAATACCGAAGTAACTGGCCGCTCATGGTTCGGGAGATCATCTTTGCATCAAGTAACTTGTTTCTCTCAATAAAAGACATAAAACAAATCAATACAAGACCCAAAATAGTGTTTTTGTTCTCCAAAATTGCCTCTAGGCCGGCAAGGTGAAAAAGTAGTCCAAAAGACACTCCCAAACGGCCTATTAAAAGACATGCAACTTTGTCTCCGCCCAGGACCGTGGGCCACGGTGTGAACCGTGGTCCACGGTTGACCAAAAGTCAACAGGTCTACCAGCACGACCGTGGGCCACGGTGTAGACCGTGGGCCACGATTTCCTTCTTCTCCACGGTACGGTGGACTCTGGAGTTTTTGCACCAGGTGGACCGTGGCCTACAGTTCAGACCGTGGGCCACGGTGGAGCTCATTTCCGCGACTTGATTTCTTCGTATCTCTCGCGTTCCAGCTCTGTTTCCTTCACCGTTTTCGCCCGTGTTCTCGTAACACCGCTCTCTAGCTCCTTAAACCTGCAAACACACGAGCAACCGTAGTCAACTAATTCCATGGAATTAACCTAATCCCGTAAGCGTAATTATATCTTTTATATCACTTAGTTATTTTCCTACGGGTCGCCCGTCAACCATTCAACAATGTCATCGTCCGAAGACGAAGAGCTATCGGTGTCTAGCGGAAACGAGTTGCTCGGAAAATTCATATTTTTTTGTTTTGAATTGAGGTGGTGAAGAAATAGGTTTTTGTAGTAGAAGATTGAGAGTGTTTTAAGTTGGATTTGATTTTGAGTTGGATTGAAATGGTTGTTAATTTATATTGTTAAAATTTTTTTTTTAATTACCCAACCCCAACGGTCACCCCCCTCACCAACGTTCAAATTTATTGGTATTCACCACGTGATGGCCATCACGGCCGGACCCCCATCACGCGTGATGGGGGGACCGGCGGCGGTGTTCGTCAGGCCATCACGCGTGATGGCCGTGTATAACGGACCACCCCCACTTCCCTAATATTTTTCTTTCATAGTTTTATTATAATTTATTTTTGCGGACACAGGTACACGAACTTTCATAGGAAAATCAAGATGTGTGTTATATTCGCTTTCGAAGTTTGGTTTAGACCTCAAATTTTGAACAAGAGAAACGTTACATTCGAAAGTTTGATTTTGGTGAAACTTCATGCAACTAACAATTTAGTGGTACGATTAAATCTCACAAACATGTGTAGTTGACCTAAAGACTTTTAAGGAACTTAATAGTTGCATGTGATTGAAAAGGTTTTTCATCTACATAGGTGTCAAAAGCGTAATGCCATTCTTTTGAAGGAATATTGGAGCGTGTAAGAAATGAGAGACTAGTTTCAGCAACATGGTGATTACCACGTTCAACAATGCCATTTTGTAATAGTTGTGATTCACCTTGTTTGTTACATTTTGAAATGAAATACAAGCCTATATTAGTACTTTTAAAACAAACAAAACGATATACAAGATTTGTAATAAGTTATTAAAAAACATAATGGAAGAATATTTACA
Source organism: Bidens hawaiensis (assembly GCF_021521415.1). Lineage (NCBI taxonomy): Eukaryota > Viridiplantae > Streptophyta > Magnoliopsida > Asterales > Asteraceae > Bidens > Bidens hawaiensis. The sequence goes on from NW_027493096.1 coordinate 321,011, forward strand.
ACCAAATTACAAATTAGACCCTTTGTCATTATTTGTTCATTTCAACTAGATAAGACATTTTAGGATCATTTACAAATGCGCGTTGTCATGTGTTATGTATGCATATAGATCCAACAAAATAAACTTTTGTTAGAAGTTCGGTTTGTAGATAATTAATTCGATACACATGAGTAATTGCATACCCTAGGACTTTTGGTGTTTAGTAATTGTGACATAAAATGTATCTAGTTTATCTAATTTTAGGGATTAGTTAGATAAGAACTTAGGGATTAATTGTGTGACAAATTGTGACATAAAATTAATCTAAATTACAGTTGTTGGATAAGAACTAAGTTGAAAAATATAATTCATAAAACTGAGGTTACTTTTATTGAAATTTGACCCCCTCACAAATGTAACATGGTGGGTTTAAAAAGGGATTTTAGGTGAAAAAAATTGTTGTTCAAAAAAGGATATTAGGTGGAAACACGTCTGCTTGGAGTGTGCACATATAATGTATACATGTGTGGGCCTCGGGGGCAAAAGCAAAATTGCACTAATTTTAACGTTATTTTACTAATTTTGTGAAAATAACGTTAAAAGTAACGAAAGACTAATCATGCATCATGTGGTGGCATTAAAGCCGAAGACAAGGGTACTTGCACCAATTGGTCGGTGTCCCGATGTTGAGTGTAGGGATGAGCTCAGGATGGTTATCGATACTCACCGACACTGATTCTGAAAATCCCGATCCCGAAAATTTGAAATATCTTGTACATTTCATGCAAAATTCAGGAAATACCAGTACCGGTACCATACCGGTTTTGAAAACTCAAAATTTGGTACCGATTCGGTACTAAATTCTGTACCGGTACCAACCGGTACAGAAAACGCTCATCCCTAGTTGAGTGTTACATGCCTTATGTCAAAGGCTTGATGCAAAACTACTATCAAGCACGAGTCTCACCGGAAGCAACTTTTTTATTCCGACGAGATAGAGGTAAGGTTATCTACATCTTATCATCCTTAGACCCTATCATAGCTTTGTAATTAATAGGATTTACTGAATACGATGACGATGACAGATTACGATGATATCCAAAAACTTAAGCAATCCTTATCTGTAATCATCTTTATTCAATTTTTTTTGTATAGGTTGGTCATTCAATAAGTGTGTGAATTCATTGCAAGTATTTTCATTATTGTTGAAATTAAAATCAATTTCTATTATTCTTAATTTCGTAAGTTTTAGTACGCTTCATACTCAATTGTTTTCTAAATTAGTGTTCTCAACCCTAGGTTTTTATTAGATTAGAGAAGTATAGGATTTTTTGTTTACACCGCTGCTTATGTTTCACAAACTTGTAGTACTTGACATTCCCTTTGTTATCGGTGATTACGTCACGCTTAACTATTTGTGTTTTGCTACTTTTACTTGTAGTACTTTGATTTTATAAGTTTTACGAAGTACACACCCCTCCCAACCTAATTGTTGTGGATCAAGTCCACTTTGGAGCAAAAGTGTAAAGCATGATGATGTAAACACGTTAAAGTTGATAGTAGTAGTTGAAGAAAGCTATCAAAGATTATTTTTGCTTACATATATAATATAAAATTTGGTTTGCTAAACGACATAAGAAAATACAAATTGATACATACTTGATTTATTATTTTCTTTAATATGCGTAAGGGCGGAGCTAAAAGGTTTTTATCAATTACCATGTGACCATTATTTTTTGATGCTTGGATTTTAAAGTAAAAATTTTCGGGTTGGTTCACCTGCTGATGTTTGCAATATTTTCAAACTAATTTATTGCAAGCACTTGGCATACTGAAAACTCATAGACGTTATATATTGAGATTTGTAAGCACAGTATAATATTGTCTTATAGATTTAGAAGTAGTCAAGTAACTTACATCTTTTGGTTTGTCACTTTGACCCATATTTCTTTCATTAGTGGTCTGAGCATACATATAGGATCATCACATATAAAAAAAACATTGTCAAAGGGAGTTCCAATGAACTGCAAAACAACTTGGAACAATCAGTAAGAGTTAATATAATACATTGTTAAAGAGAGTCCCATATTTCTTTCTTTATCCGGTAAGGCCTTGTTAGTTTCTGAAGTGGTTAAGAATATTAAAATTTTGGGCCATCTTTGGATTACAAATAGATCTTTGTTTAAGTCGCTGGAGGAAGTGGTGTAGTTTTGATTGTCTTTGGCTTCTAGCGGCTTGCTGGTTTGTACAGTTCTTTTAATGAAAGCGTTGTGTGAAAAAAAAAAAGTCAAATGCAAGATAAACCAATAAAATAAATTATGTCAGCACCCAAATAAAAATAATTAGCATATCAATTAAAAGAAAGCTAAAACTTGTGCATTGCGATGACGAGTCAACCCAAATTGGACAATATCAGTTAGGTTAGTTATGTTACCGTAATTAAACAAAAAATATAAACCCGTCAACACTTAATTAAAAAGATTTATCATATTAAAGATTAACATATTAAAAGACATGAAAAATGTTGCGACACAAAACATGTCTTTTAATCTATATACTATGGAGTAATAATTTTCCAATAAATTCCAACAAACCAAAACACTCATTTAGTCCATTACAAATCAAAATAATATTCCCATATAAATCAAAATAACAGCCAAGCATGTCACATACACATACAGACATACTTCACTTTAATTTCAAATCCCATTAGATTTTCCGGGTATTAGAAATGATTAAACACAATATTAGAAGTAAAATATAAAAACCACATTTGGTCTTGTATTTCTTGTATATATACCAGAATTGAAAATTAATTCTAAAAATGCATTTAATTACAAATATATACAGTGCATAACTTATAAAGATAATGTTTCCATCTTTGACTAGCAATGATTCTTGGGATTGTTATAATTATTATCCTTGATACCGGGTAGGTATTAATCTAATTCTTTTTTTAAGGGCCAAAAACAAACAATTGACTAGACTTTGTACGAGGTGACCAATTGGCAAAAGACCATTGCCAGCTAGCCCAACCCAGCAACCCTAAAGTGACTCTAAGTTATCTCAAGTTCTGGAGAAAACACACCTGTCTGAAGGCCCAGGTGGTAAAACCCCAGACATCCTCAAGATCAAACCAGAAAACACAAAGGTCCCGGTTTTCTTTCATTAAGCCACATTTACCCTCCTCAAAGTATTGTCAGTAAAGATCAAATATGGATCAAGCCCGAGTCTCTATTACTTCTTACCACATAGGAAATTACCTATTAACCTAACCTGCACATAACAATTTGAAATCAAGTAAACTTTTTCCACAGTTTTTTTTTTAAATTTTATAAATGTGCTTTAGCTTTTTATATTATAAAAATCATCCCACTCATTACAAATGAACACAGTAATCATGATAAATTTATCATAACATTTATGAAAAAAAATCGAATTGGAAAAACAAGTGCCAAAATCCAGCGCGAATGTTCTGAACAACCCCCTCCAGATATTCAACTTGTCATTTTACGCCCATACTTCCAATAATCATTCCGCTACAGCAGACATTCAAAGGATCTCAAGCACATCCATAATCGAACGGTTACAAAGCGGACACGACTCTCTCTTCCTCCACATCGCCCTACAACACAGCCTACAGTACGTATGCCCACACGGAATCAACGCCGCACCTTTACTCCTCTCCGTGCACAAGCAACACACCGTACCAATCCCACCTCCGCTGACGTCATCCCCGCCGTCATGCACAACCTTAACAACATCCCGACCATCAATCTCCTCAAACAATTGAACTATCGTTGTCAACGGCTTCACCGTCACGTTTATCTGCCGCCGTTCCGCCGCCAATGCCGTTGCAAGGTTCACCGTGACGTCACCATCTCCGGCCAGAATCTGACTCACCGTTTCCCACGCTGCCGGAGACTGGTCGCCAGAGAACATCAACGGTTGTTCTCCGGCGTTGGTGTTGATATAATCATTATCATTATTATTAATATTATCATCCCATTTAGAAGACCCACAAAAACCCAAAATGTTGAGTCGTTTGAAACCCAACCGGCGTTTAAGGTTGTTCCACGACCGCCAACGCCGCCGATTGCCACCACCGTCCATTTTGCTTATGAACTCGAAGAGAATATAAACATTTAAACGATAAATAGGTAAATTAAATAACCAATCCGATGTCATGCAGCAATGAGATGACAGAGAAGACTGAAGCATGCATTATGCCAATAAGCTAATGATCACAATTTATCGTTTGCTGAATGAATGATTTATGAACAAAAACAAAATGGAAGAAAAGGCAATTAAATAAATTTATTTGTGTTAATTAAAGAAAAATAAGATTTTGTATTAAAGAAAAAATAATAATGTCATTGGAATTTTATTGTGAGTTATTATGTTATATATAGGCGTTAAAAGTATTTGTTTTCGTAATATGGAAGTTATGATTAATGTCATTATTTAGTCTCTCACTCTCTTTTATAGATTTTGTTACTCTTTTAGCTTTGATTTATTACTTTTATTGATTTATTACTTTTATTATGACTATCTACCTATATTATTAAAACAACACATTTTTTTCACATGTCATTCAACTAGACCCTTCACATAGGTGCTAAGTGTAACTTTTTATTTTTATAATTTTCATTTAATAAATGATAAAAATGAAAAATATGTTGGTAGGAATTGAACTCACTACCTTAATTTTAAAATATTTGTGACTTGCAAACTCAACTATGATGAATTGATATTAGCATTCTTTTTTTCTTAATGGTTATAGATTCACATCCTTTCATTTTGATTTTTTTTAAATACAAATACAAAATATTCTTACTAATCTATATATTTTAGAAAAAGTTATTTATATCTTATAAATCCATAAGGTATGTTATTATGTATATTATTAAATTTAACCTTTTCGTTTACTTTTTAACTACCCATGTATCACACGGGCTATATCCTGGTTTGCAATATATAGATACTTTCTTTTAAATAAAATTAAAAATATCAAATAAAATATAGATATAATTTTAAAGCTACGGGTTAAGAGAAATACGAAATAAGTAAATCATGCCACGTATGACCAGAGGCTTTCCCCCTCACGCTCATTAGTCATTACCTTTATGGCTTTACAGGAGGTGTGAGTGAAAAGGTAAATTAGTAGTTAGATGGAGTGAAATGATTGGTTATAATATTTATTATTAATTTAAAAAATTTCCTCCCAAATAACTTGATGCCCACCATTGTCCTCACGGTCCATTCTTTGGCATACTTTAGCAACATGTGGTTCAATGGGTATCACAGACACGAATCCACGGTGGTAAGTGATAGCGCCCTTTGATGGTGAACATATCACACGCTCTGACTAAAACTATAACTCGTATTTATATCTTTAGTAAAAGAAAACTCTCTAGGTAACCAACTAACCATAGTGAAAATATTAATACTTTAAAAAAAACATATGAATAGTTATAGGGTTTTTAATGTTTAAAGTGACAACATCCACAATAAGGAACCTCAACACTTAAAAGCGTGTCTGGTTAGTTACCATAACATAAAACACTTATATTTTAAAGACATGAAAAACATCAAAAACCCATCTAGTAAAAAAAAAACATCAAAAACAAAGTTTGTACCTCATCGGTTATTTTTTCTATGTTTACCAAAAAAACAATACATGGAGCCACAACTATCCGTTTTATTTTTCTAATTCTTGGTCAAGAATTACACTCCAAAAATAAGCGTCAGCATCAAGCTCCACAACATTAAATCGTTATTAGTATAATAATAAATCGTTAAATTATATTATATTTTACAGATTAGTAATATACATTTTAAGACCCCGAATCCCGGGAATCCTACAGTTAGTAATCATGCAAGAAACTTATAAAAATTTAAAACCAAGAAAAATTTCGTTTTATTTAAAACCGATTCAGAGTAAATAATAGTGGAATATAAGTGCCAAGATTCCCAAAACTTAACAAAATTTTTAAACTCAAGGCAACCCATTTCATTTTAAAAACTAGCTCAGAGTATAAAATCAACAGAAATTCACAAGCACTAAAACAAGTTCCCAAAAACCGGGAAATATGCCCAAAACCAAATTTAAATGCGTTAAGTAATAACTTAAAAATAAACAGTCTTCATTATTAATTTTCCCGACTAGCTATGCCTTCAACCGACCGAGTAGTCTCGAGCACGTCCAAGCGGTAAGCATCCTCCTCTTAACCTGAAACTCACACTAGCATACACACAAAGTCAGCTTGAGCTGAGTGAGTTCAAGTTTTAATAAACAACATTATATAAATCATTCCAAGGGTTTAAAATATAATACGGGATATGAGCAGTTAGGCCATAATAAACGATAAGTGGTCATACTTTTATATCTATATAATTATATACCTAGGCATAACATCTAAGTAATAACATCAGGGTCGAGCACACGTACAACCCAAACACGTAACATTCCATTCGAGTAATAACATCAGGGTCGAGCATACGTACAACCCAAACACGTAACATTCCATCCACCGTATGCAAACACAAAGTAGGCATACGTAAACATCCTTAGTCGATAACGACTAATTAAAATCGCCAATCATTGGCCATATAGTAACACGTGTATAAACATACGTATATATATTATTCCAAGATATACCATACTACAAGTAAGCCTATGGACCACAAGGTATCACATGTGTATACATACTTAAATATCATCACAAAATATACCATAGTACAAGTGAGTCTATGCAAAATCATTTAAGCGTTTTATTAAGTAAAAACAGTTCGGTGTGTATGCTAGCCCAAAACTTGAAAAGAGTGAAAAGGGGCATCATGAACTCACCTGACACGAGGCACAAATCACCACAAGCTAGAGACCCTTATGTATTCCCACAACTCACACGCCTGTCAGATTATACACACAATCAATACTAACGATATCGACTGGACTCGTTTACCCTACGAGGCGTTCTAACATGGTTCGAGTTACCTAAGACTCATCCTTACCAATTTCAATTACAACAGCCCCCGGGGCCTTAAATTTACCAAAACCATCCTTAGATAATCCCGGGAATAAAGAATTCCCAAATTACCCCCGGAAGTGCTAGGTGAGACGAATATGCGCGTTTAAGAGTTGTTTAGGCACTTAATATCCAAATCAGCCCCGTGTGGACCAAATTTAATAAAATCACAGCCAACAAGTCCACACGATACTACACGAGTTGGATGGATCGGTAACTCGCAAACACAACGCACCAACTATCAAATAAGCGCGAATTCGCGTTGTACCGACCCTTTTGAGTAACCGACAACCAATTCAGCCCCAATACTTACACAAATCATTTTTCCACAGCCCGTATATCAAACCGAAGTTACACAAACTGAATTGGTTGTTAGTTCCCTCAAACGACGCGCTAGACGCGACAATTGACAAACTAGACAACCGAAACCTAGTTTTCACTTCATCAACAATTGACCAATCTAACGAATGCCAAAACTCATGATACTAAAGTATGATATATAAGACATACCTAGGAATATGATAGAGCAAGAACTTCAATTAAAACAGCCCCAAAAGGACCTCAATTGGTCAGCCACCGGTTAAGTCCTACACCGAAAGAATTGATCAATGTCGAGAATAAGGAGCAGATTTTAGCATGCAAAAGTGTATTTTATTACATAGAAAAATCATAGGAATAAATTATGAAATTTTTACCAGAGTTGTATAAATGTCTTGGGTATCTAAAAATATTTTTATTATAATTTTCCAATTCACACAAAAATCATAAAATTTCTCCAACACAGAAAGGTACGTGCATGTAACATTCATTACTTTTCAAACCCGAAAGCCCGACCCATTTTAAATTTTCGGTTTTGATTACAAATATATATATATATATAAGTGTTTCTTATTGCGAGAAGTGTGAGAAGAGATTCTAACCAATCACATAATTTCTTTTTTATTTTCTGATTATTTATATGCAAGGGTATATTAGTGAAATCTAAAATATTTTATTTTGTAACTCATGCTCATTAATGGTTTTATAATTAATGATAAGTTACTAGCAAATGGTAAGTTACAAACTATTATTATTATTTTTTATTTTATATAAGATTTGAACCATATATTGGAATCTATTTGATCTAAAATCATTTTATTCTATAAATGGCTAATTATTGTTATTATTATTATCATCATCATCGTCATCATTTGATCTAATGTAAGGTAGATGTAGCTACGTAATGTGGTGTAAGCACACTTTAAAATGTTTTGTAGTTATAATTAGTGTGGTGTAGACATATCTAATGTAGTGTAGGCACACTTTTAATGTTGTGTATCATAATTAATGTAGCGTTGACATATCTAATGTAGTGTATGCATATCTAATGTAGTGTAGGCAAAACTAATTTTGTGTAGGTAAAACTAACATAGTGTAGGCAAAACTAATGTTGGGTAAACATATCTAATTTAGTGTAGACAAAACTAATCTTGTGTAGGTACACTTTCAAATGGTTGTGTAGTCATAACTAGTGTAGTGTAGACGTATCTAATGTAGCGTAGGTAAAAAAAGTATAGTTTATGAACACTTTCGAATGTTGTGTAGTTATAACTAATGTAGCATCTAATATAGTGTAGGTAAAACTAATGCTGTGTAGGAATCAATTTGTTTATATAATAAAGTGTTGGCAAAACAAATAAAAATAGGCTTACTTCAATACATTGTATGTACTATATAAACAAATCTATAATATACAATGTAATGTTGCAAAATTTATGTGTTTTATGAGCAAATTCTAAAAACAAATAAATAACTTACACAGCCATAAAAAGAGATAATTTTAATGAAAAAAATTAAACAGTATTAAACTTCTAATGAGCATTAAATAGGCACAAAAAAGTAACCACTCAAAACATTAAAATGTGGTTTAATGAGGCATACACCACAAAAGACGTATCTAACCTTTTTATTAAATTATATGTCATAAATATGTGCTTTTAATTACGAATTTGCCATTTATAATATAGACCATGGATTAAACACAATCAATGGCTCAGATTCATTTCTCGCTATAATATCACTTATTGCTTGATCCTTCCCCTATATATATATATATATATATATATATATATATATATATATTCCTCATCTTCGTTTCATGTATGACTTTCGTTTTTGAATTCGTATTTGTATGAGTCGTTTTGTCGATTTTTGTTGATCTCGTTAAATTGACCAATTTATCGTTACGCGTTCATTACTTATCATTAATATTATATTCACGGTAATTTGCGTTTAGCATTCGTTTGTTTTCTTTCATTTTGTCTAATAAACGTAACTACTGGATTTAAAAGTTTAAAGCTGCAAAGATTTAAACAAATTGTAAACTATTCGAGTGTAAATACGAACGTTATCCAAGTATCTTAATTTCATTTTACATCTCAAAGCTCGGGATCCATTTTGTAAATCATACTTTAATTCTTGATCTTAAAACAATATTAAAGTTAGAGGTTTAAAATGTAAATATATATTAATTAGGATATTATAAGAACTTTGAAACTTCAGGGGCTAATTTGTAAAATATTTAAATTATATTATCTATACTATATATAATACATGAGACAAGGGAAAATTAAGACACTTAATTTTAAGAGTTTTACAAATGCTAATGCATAAAGTACATGTGTAAAAAAGGGTAAACTTGTCTTTTAAACATAATTCACCTAACTTACAAGTTTGCTCCCCTCATTTTTAACCATATTATGTTTTTAATTTTAATCTTAAAATAACTTCCCACCACGATTTTTAAACGACCATAATTTTTTTGTACGCTAACATTTTTGAAAAAAAAAGTGGACCATAAAATCGATTAATTTATCCTCTTCAATTTGAGTATGATATTGTTATAATTCTTTTGAATTTTTAAAAAATTAATATGTTGCGTAGGGGTGCTCAATGCCGGTTTTTTATGGTTTGTAAGTTAAACTTGTGAGCCTAACCATTGGTATCAATTTTTCATCGTCCAAAACCATAATTGAATCATTGAAAATTGAAACCGAAAAATTACCAACTCTCTTATATATAACAAAAGAGGAAAAATGATAATTTTAGCAACATAAATGGTAAAGATTAATGGAAGGCCTAGGATGCGAAATTATAAAAGAACGAAGATTACAAAAAATCATGATGGAATTAGGTTAATTTAAAGTTGTAATATTCTTGTTTACTTGTATTAAAAAAAACTTTGTTTAATTATATCTTAACTATATCTAATATATATATATAACAAAACTTGTCAAATACTAAATAATAAAGGAGATTAAAATGTACGCAACATTTAAAGTTTGATTTGGTTTCATTTGGCCGGTTTTCAGCATAAGCCGCGAACCAAACGTTCGCTACGATTTTCGAAATTTTTTAAATCAACCAACCGAGTGAAAGTAAAAAAAAATAACGACCATGAAACCAAACTAATGAACAGTTTAAAAGGTGTAAAGGTTTTAAGCCGAACCATGAACACTCTTAATTGTTACGTGATTCACAGGGTGTGTTCGGACACCCGCAGCATCGCGCGGGGCAACAACCTAGTTTTATAACAATACCCAGCCCATTCTCCCACCCACCCTCGGTTTTCCGGCGACGGAATTTCCGGCGGGCCGTAAACTCCGGCAACTCATTAAAATCTCGTTAAACGCGCGTATTAATCCAATTAACGTCTTGTAACATCTTTTGTCACTTACAGCGAAGCATATTTATCGTTCATAATTCGTAATAATAGCTTTATCCGCACGAATTAAACCCCGAACATGCCGGAAATATATAAAAACGCAATTAAGACAATTAAACGAATAACGCCTCAATTAGCATTACAAATAGGACGAATATCATCAACCAAACTCGTTCACAACATTAATTTAATCTAATATCTCCTCTGGAACCTCGAAATCACTCGTCAAAGTTTAATTCCGGCCAAGACCCGTTCGTCACCTTCCCGACACCATTAGAAGTAAATCTTTTATAGTTTTTCATTGTTTTGAAGCGACTAACATAACCCCTAACTCCAATTGATCGAACATGGAACAGTTTAATTGATTTAGAAGCTAGGGTTTCAATGGAGAAGAAGATGATCTGAAAAGTTATTATATATGTATTATGTTTCCTTTTTGTAACAAAATGTTATGTTAGTCCAGTTGGTTGTTCACTTGCTGGTCGTGCCACTTAGTCATTTATTTTTTTTAAAATCAATTTTCCTTTTATATTATAACTAAATAAATTATTGTAAAAAAAACTAAATAAAATCAAATATAATTATTTTTAACTTAAATATATATATATATATATATATATATTTTAATTTATCACTTTCAACGGTTTTTAAAAAAAAAATAAATCCGTTACTTTAAATTATTAGCTCATTAGCTAATAATTTATATATATATATATATATATATATAAATTAGCTAATAATTTAAATATATATATATATATATATATATTTTAATTTTAACTTAAATATATATATATTTCAACGGTTTTTAATAATTAGTTTTATTAAAATTATATATATATAATTTTAATTTATCACTTTCAACTAAAACCCAAACTTCCTCACTCGTTAAAAACTAATTTATGTTTCCGTTACTTTAAATTATTAGCTCATTAGCTTAATCCGTTAAAACCGTTCATTAACTTTAAACACGTTAACATGATATTATATTATTATTACATTCATTAATCTTTATAATACACCAACGTAATCGTTTTTCGAGATAGATTTGAACGATGAAATTTGTATTCCAAAAATATTAAAGTCTTTTATTAATAATAATTAAATAGTATTAAAATAATTAAAACCATTAAAACGAGTTTATAATTCGTTAGTTTTTATTTCGTTATCAAGATAAGATCACCATTTAAAATCCGTGCCTTGTAATACACCATATTAGCGTTAGTTTTATTATTAAATATTACAAATCCCGTTAAGCTTAAAAATATATATTACAATACAAAAATGCCTTAAATTATTAAAATAATGCAATACTTGTAAAACCAAATAAATAAATAACTTTAATAATCCCGTTAGTTAGTCGTTAAACTTTCGTATTATTTTATTTTTATAGTTCGAGAAGTTCAATCGTTTTGGATCCTTTAACGTACTTTCGGTTGCTTCGGTCTCGTTATCATGCTTTTGGTTTTATTGCAATGTTTATCTTCGCATTCGAGGTGAGTTTCTCACACCCCCTTTTTAACGCTTTTACTTTTGGGGGTAGCATATATATCCTATTAAACGCAAATCGATTTTATACTCAGCTATTAAACTGCAATTCATATCGTGGACTTGTGTGTTATATGTGTTTACTTGATTATCTGCTCAGCAAGTGGTTGCCTTAATAAGTATGATCATACGCCCCCCTTTGCACTCAGGACCATTTTGTTATGAGTGGAAAAGGGACCCCCGATCCGAGTACGTTGGCTGTGGCCAATTGGAAAGGACATTGCATGCGAAGTAGTTTACTTATCACAAGTTTCATGTAATTGCAAGGTTTTTATGTATTTATTTAAACTTGTGGGAACTCACCAACTATTAGTTGACCGTATTTTATATATATGTTACAGGTACAAACATTAGAGGATGATACTTGGAGAAGACACTAGACCTAGGTTATTGAAACAAATGGACAAAATGTTTAGTTGTATTTATATTTTCTTGTATTTCTTGTTTACGAACTTGTGTATGTGATGTTTAAACCAATTAATGATAATATTGTCACTTAATAGTGTCACATGTGTTTTGAACAATCTGTACGTCACACTCGGGCGTTTCCGTTTTAGCCGGGGTGTTACAGTGCAGCTATTTCGGTGCGCAGCAAAAGTGTTTTATTTTTTTAAAAATCATTACCAAACCAAATTAAACAATTCCAATAGGGTTGTAATCTTAACTCAATATATGAACTTTCAGAAGTGGAATCAACCAATTTGGACTTGTCAAAAAAGAGTTATGATGTCGGGAAGACAGACTAGAATCCGTCACCCCGCATCAACTTTGACACACGATCTTATAAAATCATAAAAACCATTCAAATCTCGTCCAAAAATTACATATTATACCTTCTGGAAACTAGACTCAAAGTATAACATCATAGAAACAAGAATCGATCAAAAACAATAAACTTTCATCGAGTTACAGACCGAATAAAAAACGAGTACGAATCTGTCAGAAACTGTTATTATCAAAACTCAACCCTAACATGTTCAACAAAGGGTTTAATAGTGAAAAAGACTTGCATTGTGCAAGGCCCCGTTCTCGGTAACCCTACTTTGGTGTTGGATTTACTCATAAACACAATCCTAAAATCAGAGTTGATTGAAAACTTCGCGGAATAATTAAAAACTTCAAACATTACATTACAACACATTCATTCTTGTCTTAACATACAGATTGTCTTTTCATAAATAATTAATTAAAATAGTCATTACACTTCATCATGGATGCCAGTCTCTTCAGTCCATGCCATGTATCTCTCCTTAAGCCAGCTGCCTCAATCTATTTGCCTGCATGCATACTAAAAGTCAGCTACGCTGAGTGAGTTCTAGTTAATCATTTAACATACAATACATTCATACCCTTACTCATACGCATCCGAAGATACGTATTCATACCTTATTTACTCTTACTTCTTTCATACAAACTTTATATACATGCACACGCGCTTACATACTTTCTTTCATAAGGCCTTGTAATTTACCATAGGCTATTCTATCTCTACCATCACAGATATTATTAGGGTCTGGTCCTTTATGTCTCAGATATTATTAGGGTCTGGTCCCTTTGTCTCCAATAACCGTACCTGTCACGTCACTCGATCATACATTCATTTTCATTTATGCATACTTCACATATCTTCTGGTCATGCACATACGTATATGTGCATATTCATTCATATAAACATTCCATACAAACAATCAATACTTAGTCGTACATATAACATACACATATCATACACTTACCACTTAAGTTAAGTGTATTAACAACTATCACAAAGGAGTATGCATGCAGCCCCAAAACATAACGGATAAAGGGGCTAGAAACTCACCTGAAGTCGGTTTCTCTCGCCGTTAATAGTAATGCCCTTCTTTAGCTGTGCACGGCTAACTGTATAACGCATTACGAGTGTCAAATATCCATTACTACTACTTCTTATATCTAAGTCAAATACACCCTCAGCTCACGGGGGTTCGGGGGCAGCGCCCCTGATAGCGGGGTCTAAGGGCGGCAGACCCTAGCAGGGTCCAAGGGGCAGCGTCCCTGGCTGGGGTTGAAAATGAATTTTATAAAATTTTATTTTCATTAACAGTCCTTTAACAAAAATGCATCAGAAAATGAATTTTATAAAATTTCGCATGGAAGAATTACGCTTCGCATGGGAGTGTTTCGCTTCGCATGGAAGCGTTTCGCTTCGCAAGGCTAAGCGAAGCGAAATGCCTGTTTCGCTTCTCATGGCTGAGCGAACCGAAATGCCTGCCTTTCTTCGCTTTTACCATTTTTTAGCCATTTTACTTCGTGGCTCTTCCTCAGGACCTGATTTTTACTCTTTCCCAACTTTTGACACATTCTGATCCCATGCACTTGATCCTGAACCCATCTCTCAAAGTCCAAACACCACCTTTTTATCACAAAGTGCACCTGAGAGGTTATAACTTACCAAGTTTATATTTTTCTTACATTTTACAACCCGATCTATCATTGTATCTGTTTGCATGACGATTCTAACCATAAAACTTAACCATTTAAACCGAAACCTACCTTTGCTTCGGGTTCGAGTTCAGATCCGGACAATACGTAGATCTGGACGATGATTCTTGCTATTTGATGATGTCTACACATGAGATTCTTCTTCTTTTTACACGGATTTGGATCCGGAATGTAGAGAGAAAGTGTGTGTTCTTGAGTGTGTGTGTTTGTGTGTTTGGATGAGAAAGGAAAAGAAAGGAAGAAATGGTTGTATTATATATAGAGGGGGTTTCATGGGTCCCACCACCCATTCCCAATTCCTACTTCCCAAACACTTAACACAAGACTATTTTAATGACACACACTATTAACAAAACTTTATGTTATTTATTTAACAAAAGTTGGATGTTACACATTGACGTTAGACTAACCTTGAATTGGGATTTTACACCTTAAACATGGTTGGAAAAAGAAAAAGAAGGAGCTTGGGAGGCTGCTGCGTCCGATCGGCCAAGAGGGAAAGGGAGAGTTAGGGTTTTTGTTATGTTATAATCAAAGTTACACTCTAGACCCTCCAGATTGAAAGATGTAGCAACTTGCATGAAAAGCTAATTTATTTAACGTACCAGAATGACGAGAAGGTCTCCGAGGAATGCCGGATAAATCCCGAGAATATACAAGCTTTGTTAGGCATAACCCTTTTTACGAAAATTTACGGACGTTACATACATTAAAGTTTTGTTCATTTCAATTTATATTTATAAAAATCTAGCTATAATGGGACAAGAGGTCTAGATAAAAAAAATGGAATTATATATATATATATATATATATAAGATAACTAGCGCTAATTCAAAGACACAAGTACACAATAGACAATCTGCTGAGCGTGGACGGGGTCGAGTACTCAGCCCAGCTGAGTTTCACCACCAAGTAACCAAGTAGATGAGGGAACCCACCCCTTGTTAATTGAGTAGCCAGGATGAATTCAATGGAGTGTCGTTAACGTTGAGAGAGTATTTGGGTACACTAACCACCTAAATTGAGTAGTGTTGAATAGTTTTGGATTGTTTGTGTTGATCAGTTCTTCATGAAAGTAATAGAAAACATGATAAATATTAAACCTATGAACCTGTTACAGCAAGGAGAGTAGTAATCGCAGCAAAGTATGACATAGTCGACATGCTTGTCATCTTGATCGAATTCCCTTTTAGAATGTATAGTTAAAGGTGGTGTTAAAGTTCTTGAGAAACCCGGTTTAGGAGAGAGGAAGCACACAAAATTGTATGTGTGTTTTGATTAGGTATGATGTTAATTTATTCTCTCTATATATACACCCAAGGAGAAACCCTTTATTAATTAATTAAAGGTAATATGACCTATCAACAATTACCCAATTAATATATGATATATGATAAGTTATAATTAATTATTTTGATCTATTATAATATAAATGATAATAATTGTCCTATAAATAAATATATATATTAATATTTATTCCTACAGTTTGATGTGACACTACCATGTTAATATGAAATTGATTGTGTGAAATTGTAAGTCGAAATGACGTTACCATTTTAAAACCCAAACATATGTAAAGGCATCTAATATTATGCAAGATAATGAACAATCCAAATCAAGTACCATTCATGTCTATACAATATATCCTTCTTTACTTCACAACCTCTAACCATGACTTTATAAAAGGTCCAACTTTAAATTCCATGTCAAGTTTCCTGAACACTCGTTGCCTCGTCAAGTGGTCAATATAAAAGTTTCCTGTACCTTATTGGGGTCAATGTGTCGCTAATTAATTTATCAAGATTATATACACTCTGGTATGCATCAAAGGTGGACCTATAACTTAGTATGTGCCACGTGAAACTAGTAAATAGCTTATATTAAAAACGCAATATTAAAAGGTCAATATTTTCAATTTTATCAAAAGACTAATTTATTTTTGCCTGAGTAACGATAATTTGATTTTTAAAAGTAAACAAAGTAAGCTGTTAATTTAAAGAGTTCCATACTGATATGCCTAGCGGATTCACACAATACGAAATCGAACAAAGCTACATCTGCTTTATCAAACGTGATAAAATTCAACTTGAAACATAATTTTTAACTTGAAACATAATTTTTGTCAGTGATATTAGTTTTATTAGTATCATTTTAGTATAATTAAATTTGCTAAAATCAAATAAGAAACTAGAATAAGCATTGACTAAGTTAGAAGGTGTGAAGTATATACTTGCTCAAGTCTATTATGTGCACCATGAAATCTCAAGGATTCTAAAGATGAAGCCCCTAGGCCATGCGGTTCCCAAAGGGGCACCACCCTAGCGGGGTTCGGGGGGACTCATCGACGCCTTGATGAGGTCTAAGCCTCCAAGGGGTTGAGTCCCTGATGGGAGTGGCAACGGTTAAAAGTTATACGAAAACCGAGATATATGGTGACTAATCATCGGTGGCAGCTATGTATTAGTCGTAAAATGGCCTCAGTGTCATCAGTGAAAACTTACATTATCGGTGGTAACTATGCTTATTGGTAACTGCAGGCGATGGTAACTAGTAGCTACTGAGTTTTTTTAAAATGATAACTCACAAACTCTCTAACTCTTCTCGCAAGTTACTTTTTTTTTTTAATCACGAGGCTTGAATCCTCACAATTTAGAAAATAAAATATTCTCCATTACCTAATATACCTTGTTATCGTTAGGCCAAAAGTTCTTGGGTTTGTAGACTATAGTTGCATGTTTAACTAGTACTTCCCACATAATTACAAAGCAATTATAAATGTCATATATTGTATCCTTGTATTAAAAGTATCGCTTTGGTGTGTTTTATTCCAATCAATGTGACGATTTGGCCCTGTATTTAATATCACTTTGGTGTGTTTTTGACATGAGCTAAGCAACTCGTTCTCACATACACTTTGCGGACTATCTGATTATTGATTTCATAAACCCATAAAACGCTTTAATTTAAAAGTGGATTAATACTCAATATATAAAGACATTCACTAATTGAAATATGAAACCTATACTTTTATTGTAATATATTATTAATTAAATAATTCTCCAAAACACTGTGAATTAATATTTATTTATAAGTTTAATAACACGTTATTTGGGTAGTTGACCCAACTTATGCCTCTTGATGGGATGTCCCATGTTCAATTCGTGGGCATGTAGTTGTTTAGAAAAAAAATGTAGTTTTGACGTAGTGTAGCTTGTCGTTAAAAAGATAAAGTTTTAAGTAATGCAAGTACTAAAGTGAATGTAATGAACGTATAAAGATGATCCTTAAATAAATAGAAAGTGATCAAATTTCTGGAACTTAAGATATAAAAATAAACAAGAAGTATAAAACATTAAAACAAAATTAGTTTCGATCATAGACAATAACCTTTTAGTTTAGAATTGAAAGTTATGGTAGCTTGAATTTCACTTTGACCCTCTATCTTACCTCCCATCACTGCACGTGCAAATCCATCAAGTGAATTGTATGTTCAACAATGTAGGTTGAATTGAAATTTATGACTTTATATGGCGTCTTATCAATTAGTCACATCCAAATACTATGGATCGTGCCCTCATACCCTTGTCACCCTGTGTAACTTTATGTTATGTGTCATCATTTTATTTTAAGGTCGTCTTGTGTGACAATCCTCGATTTCGGGTCAAATTGTATTTATTTTGTATTTGTTTTTATGTTGTAAACCGACCCGATTTATATCCCGAACATTTCAAATATATAAAATATTGGATTTTATGTTACTAAAACATTCCCGCTTGTCTAATTTGAAAAACCCCTTTTACGGATTCGAAAACGGACTTAAAACGCTCAATATACATCAAAAACGAACTTCCGGACACGAACCGACGTGCTAACCAGCAGCAGATCAGCAGCAGACCAGCAGCCCATTTTTTTATTTTTTATTTTTTATTTTTTTGTTGTTTTGTGACTTGTCTTGACCCCTCTTGCATGCAAACCTTGATATCACACCCCATGCTTGACCCTTTCAACCCACTCTATATATACACCCCTATCCCCTTCATTAATCCTTGCTCATTCATCTCTTTCTCTTTCAATTCTCAAGCATTCAAAGGTGTTCTTCATATTTTTTTTGGCAGTTTGACTTTCCAAAGTCAAACTGACCATAGTCTTACATTATAATCAACTTGTTAACACTTATTTATACTTGAAGATTGTTATACAACATATATATAATAGCACCCTTTGTACCTTCGGTGGGCATTTCTCCGGTCTCGGTCGGTTAAGTGTCCGGCCCATAAGACAAAGCTACATGAAGGACTCGTAGTAGTCCTTGATTATATATATTTTCTGCATCTAACTATCAAACTAGTTATACTTGTTTAACTTCTGCTCATCTTAGTTTTATTTTACATTTTGAGTTCCATGGTTATGGGTTTGTAGAGACTAGCCTCGGTTATTCCGTAAATAGCTCCAAACCGGAAGCCGAACTCTTGTTTACTAGTTTGTTTAAATAGTTGTATAAACATGTTTTATGTAAGATTTGAGTTTCTAAAATCATTTTAATTAGTTCCATGGTTATGGGTTTGTAGAATCTAACCTCGGTCTTATCCCGAAACAAGATCCGAACCGGAAACCGAACTTTCGTTTAAAGACTTTGTTGTTGACTTTTTGTATGTAAAACTTTGGTATTATTATTTATAAATTATTTTACAAGTTCTATGATGTTTGGACATGTGGTAACCATTCTTGGCCTTATTCCAAGATAAAAAAAACGAACCAAACCGAACTAAACCAAGTTTACTCGCTTAAGACACACAAGTGTGTTTTTAACCATTAAAGCTTATATATTTCTTTAAAAATACTTTATAAACTGATTTTAATTATTTTCACAAAGTACTCGGAATGTTGAATCCAACTTGATCCTATAACAAAGTTTGGACCGACTAAACCGAACACTCGATTAACGGACGTTGTTAGTTCTAAAACAATAGAACTACATACTTGGTTAAGTCTCTTTAAGATTTATTGAGTTATCTCATACATTTATTATTTTGGGAAAGTTGACTTTGGGTTTGGTCAAGTCACCAAGACCCGAACCGACCACCCGAACACTCGTTAAAACCTGTTTTAGTATCTATATTATAAAGGGACTTGTTTTCTTGCATTTTTACCCACCTTATTACTTAACATAGGTTGAGTAAAATTAAGGGCTAGATACTTTAACCCGGTTTCGAGCAAACTTACATTTTTAAAGGACTATTATTATAATTTATTAAATATTTACATTTTAAACCTTAAACTTTAAATTGTTTATATTTCTTATCATTTATTTTCATTTAAAGACTTCCAAGACAACTTTTCTAATACAAGACTTCTTCTCCTTTAGGCTTCGTTCGTTAAACTCATCGTTCCGGTTAATCTCCAAATCATCAAATCTTTCAAGTTTATTACTTGAATGTGAAAACTTTCATCCCCCGTTTTCACTCTTTTATATTTTGTGTAACACCCCGACCGATGGCGGATTATACATCGGGGCGCCACGTATTGTTTCATTACTCGTGACACTATTTGGGTGTCAATATTTAATAAATACATTTTCATTGCGCACGCGCAGAACACAAATCGTAAAGTAACATAAATCATATCATAACTCAAAATATTCAAATCACATAATTTGTCTTGTTACATTTTAATCTAGGTCCATAGAAAAAGAAAACATCCTACGTGTCCTTGAGATTCCCAAAAGCAGCTACAGCAAACCTGAACATGTGTTAAAATAAAACGTCAACACTTGCGTGTCGGTGAGAAATCAAGTTTTATAGATATAAATAGATAATAACAAACACTGCGCGCAACATGTGCTTAACTGGGGTTTAACATAGGGTGTAATTAGATTGTGATCAAGCCTAAATAGATCATAGCTCATAGTTCAATCCGTGCTCCCAAACGAGCACAAAAACAAATAATCATACGTGCATGTGTAAACAAAACAAGAAAACCGTAAACGATAGGTCTCCCGTGTTCATCTAATGGATCCATGAAAACTTCGGAATAGGCCGAACAAAGCGGTTAATGTTCACACATACAAACAAACAGCCAAGTAAACGTCCATAACACATGGGGTTTTGCGCACATAAATTTCATAAACAAGTTTAAGACTCAAGTTGTACGAACACATGAACATCCCAAAACGTTAAAAATAAAAGGGGATTAAGTACGAGATTACTCACTTGTAAACGGTGCGTTGAAAGATAATACAAGAATCCAATTTTTAAACAAGCACAAGTTAACCTATAAATAAGAGGTTATTGGTTTAACGATTGGTTTTTATGTCTTGAATATATGCAGTAAGTATCGATTTTTGTTAGTTAAACAAATTAAAACAAAATATATATATTTATATTTACCGAGATTCTGGGCAGAACAGAAGAGAAGACGGAGGCAAAGAGAGGAGTTGGAGGCGCTGCAGAGGAACTACGGCAGAGAGCAAAGGGAGAGAGATTTGGGGAGTGTTTAAGTGTAGTGTGTGTAGTGTTAAGAAATTAGCTTAATTTATAGGAAAACCCAAGGGAACACAATCCCTTGAAAGGGGAAAAGATCTTATCAAATCAAGCAAAAGATATTAAAAAGCACAAGAAAACAAAAGCAAAAGATATTAAAAGATATGCCGGCAGCTGCAGGGGATGGGGAAAAGCTGACAGGTTACAGATCAAAGCATGGGAGGTGTCAGATAAAGCACTGTTCAAGACATGCAAAAGAAGATTTCAAAAGATTATGTCAGTCACTTTTTCTGTCAACCAATAGGATTGGTGCGCATGCTGCGCCGAAAGTGGCTTTTCGGACAGATGTCGGAACTGACCTACAGTGCTCATACAAAAGATAAGATATTTCAAAAGCATACAGGCTGACATAAACTGAAGAAAAGACTTAAGGTCTAGCGCGAGAAGACTCGAGCGCGGGCGAGGGCGAAGGCAGACAGAGAACAATCCTTAGCGCGCCGCGGGAAGAACTACAATCCTTAGCGCGTCGCGGGAAGAACTAAAATTCTTAGCGCGCCGCGGGAAGAACAATCCTTAGCGCGCCGCGGGAAGAACTACAATCCTTAGCGCGTCGCGGGAAGAACTACAATCCTTAGCGCGCCGCGGGAAGAACTATAATCCTTAGCGTGCGCGGGAAGAACTACCATTCTTAGCGCGCTGCGGGAACAGTTCGCCTCGCGTATCGCAGGAACAGTTGGTCTTCGCGCAGGCTTCCTTGTAAGGAGTCTGGCGCGTGGAGCTGCGCAGACATCCTTAGGCGGGAAGAACCAAAGGACAAAAGGACAAGCAAGGAGTTAAGAGAAAAAGGGGTTCCAGGCTTAAGGGTTAAGCAGAGGGGCGGGACGGCGACAAGAGAGAAAAAGGGAGGCGGGACGGCGGAGAGAAGGAAGAAAGGGACGGGTCGGCGGAAAAGAAATTATTATTATTAGTAAGTAATATAAATATATATATATATATATATATATATGATTTATTTAATGTTAAATTTACAAAGATTAATAATCAAATTTTTAAATCATAAAAAGAATCGGATTCGAAAACGGGTACCTGGGTCGGGTCGGATTGGGCAGTTGTCACATTTTGGGGGTGACATTGCAAACTTATTCAAAACCAAATGATTTATACTTGAGTCTTAAACCACAAACTTTATTGTATACTTCACTTAAATAAATGCTCTATTTGGTGATTATATGCTTATATGCTTAAGTGCTAATGTGTTTACCGCTTTTGGATGGTTGATTCATAAATCCGAGTATATCTGGCATCCCCTTATAGAAAGGTGTCGTTAATGTATTCTTATTAACGATTTCATACAAAATCCGAGTATATTTGGCATCCCCTCATAGAAAGGTGTCGTTAATGTATTCTTATTAACGATTTCATTTATCTAAATTGTTGCTATTATTTATTGTTTTGTATACAAGTTGTGGAATTTCATATTATATATCTATTGTTCAAAAACTATGAAATTGCTCACCAACCTTTGTGTTGACAAAATCTATTTATGCAATGTTACAGGTTTGACTTTAGGTTGACTCGAGGACTTGAAGAAAAAAAAAGTTATCGAGACTATTAGGATATTAGCAAAACGAACAATATATTATTTACTGTGATTTGAATTCGGTTATTGTATGAACAAGTTATGTGACTCTTTGTGTTTTTATGAATTTAAATGAGTTGATTAAATATTGTCACTTAATAGTGTCGTGTGCGATGAACAATCGGTTGCGCCCCGACGTTTCCGTCATGGTCAGGGTGTGACATCTTGGCCTCAAAATTATTATCAAATCAACAACAATAACCCTGTTTAACAAAGAAGCAAACATGAACATAATGGGTCGCGCTTATCCTGTTGAAAGGAGCTTTATAGCCACCATCATTCCATCAATGCGACCAGGGGAACTAGTACTTTACCCGTCCGGTGGACGGAAACATTAACGTAGGAATGTAACGACTACGTTACTTCAATAACATGACTAAGCAAAATGCAGGTCTTTATGAGATATTGAAGTAGTATGGAACAATAAGTGTATGCATGGTTGTACTTTTTACGTGTTAACTGGAATTTTTTGGGTTTGTTTCTTGCTTCACTATGTAATTTGTGGTATGCGAATGAATTGTATGCTTAAGTCTTGCCCAATTGTATACATCATAAAATATGTATTATATATCAATGTATGTCTAATCAAAAATTATTTATAAACTTCGGTTTATATTTCAATGGTTTGTCTTATCATCACATGACCAAACACCAATTATTAGCTATTGACGAAAAAATTGGCTACTCGGGCTATGAATCGTTAAAAATGTTGGGTTTCTATAAGATTTAACAAACTTAGTTAACCGATTAACTAGTTATAATATATGCGGAAACGTGATAGACAAACTAAACATATGAACAACCTAGTTTATTCATTTCAAGATTACCAATAATCTATTTACTAGAAACCCGAAGTTAGGATCAAATGATACGGGAACAACTAAACTATCAAAGCATATAAACACTTACAATCTTAACCCTTTAAGAGTTTAGTGGATGTTGAAGAAGATGATGATGTGAATGCTAGATTTTTCAAGAAAAACCCTCAAACGGAATATACCCCGAGCCTCCAACACGCACCGAGCTATGCTAGGGAGCTTGAACACGAAAAACCCGAGACCCGAAATCTTTCTTCTTTGGCCGTGAGCTAGAGAGAAAGAGAGAATGGGTGTTGTTTTTCAAAATGGTTACTTGAAAGTTGTAAGAACTTTTTTCTCACATGCATACATAAGATTTAGTTATATACAAGTCCACACTCAATCTCTTTTTGCATGTTGACAATATGACCAAGTTGGTGGGGTGTGGGGCCCACCCAAAATCGGCCCCAACATTATTATTATTATTATTTTTTTTTTTTTTTTATTTATTTTATATATTCTATACTTTATAAAATATATAAACACCCCATCTTTTATAAACCATTTTATAAAAAAATACATAGTTAAATAATCATTCCAATAATAATTATTTAAATAAATAAATTAACCAATTAATTATTTAATACTTTCAAGTAATTATTCAGAAACCCATTTTTCTGAAAGTGTCGTGTTCTGTATTTGTCTTATAGATCTTATCTTAACAAATACATAATTGGTGTGTGTCTAACTCGTTATTGGGTATGACCCGACTTGGATCAAACATAACTAGCCACATTAACTTAATTATGTGTCTCGGGCATACGATATTCCAACAATCTCCCACTTGCACGAGACTCATAGGAAGTTAATGCTAATGGTGAATACCGCCTAACAACAGGTCACCACCCCTAGTATGTTTGACTAAGTGCCATTCAATAACATCATCCCCTTCAAGTCCATACTTGATATGATATAGGTAAGTCTTATCACTACATCCCTTTGTTTCTAGATGTCCTGTCAAATCGGAGAGACACAGATTGATCATTCTCTCATTGATTTAACTTAACAGGCCTTAGACATCTAAACTCTCAACACATAAGAGGAACAAATTCCATCTTGACTGCATACATCCTTGTTGACATCTCGTATGATATCTGAGCTCTTTCTTTTATGTCATCGTGTTACCGAAAAACAAAGAAGAGAGTCAAGTTATCAGACTTGATGAAAAGCCAGATCCAATATGCATCTCAGGTCAAAGGACACAATGATACTCGCCTTTACTCAAGGATTACTTATGATCAGTTGCACTAACTCCATGCAGTGATCCTTGAGAGCGGATCATGTCCAATATTTGTATCCCACAAATATCTATGAACCTTGGTGGCAAACCTATGCCTTATATTCATCACATGAATATCAACCAATCCGGGTTCATAATAGTCTTACCTTCATACTTGTTCCCACAAGCATGATCGACTACGGACGTTTAGAATAACATAAGTCATTCATGGATTAAACATGCAAAATTAGAACATAACTCATTTAATAATTAAAACTTAATTAATTTCATGAGATACCCATTACATTCGTTCTTATACAAACACTAAACACGGATTTAAATCCACTCACTAGAATACCGAAGTCCTAATGCACAAACATGACCCTCATGCTTTGGCCTATCGAGGAGCTTCGTGAGTGGGTCCGCAATATTTTGATCGGTATGAACTTTATGAATACATATTTTTCTCTTTTCAACTTCATCCCTTATGTAGTTGAATCTGCGCTCAATGTGCCTCGTTTTCTGATGAGCACGAGGTTCCTTGATCTGTGCAATAGCACCCTCATTGTCACAGAATATCTCTAGGGGCTCCTGAATGGAAGAGATAATCCCTAGATCCATGATGAACTTTTTCATCCATGCAGCCTCTTGGGCTGCCATTGAAGCGGCGATGTACTCAGATTCTGTAGTGGATAACGCGACAACATCCTGCTTCGAACTCTTCCAAGAGACAGCGCCTCCATTTAAGATGAAAACATATCCCGACTGTGACCGAGAATCATCTCGGTCAGTTTGGAAACTCGCATCCACGTAACCCTTTACGACGAGTTCCTCCTCACCAGACCCATATATTAAAAACATATCCTTAGTCCTTCTAAGGTATTTTAATATATTCTTGACAGCCATCCAATGACTGTCACCTGGGTTGTGCTGGTATCTACTTGTTATGCTTAAAGCATACGAGACATCCGGTCTAGTGCACATCATTGCATACATGATAGATCCTATTGCCGAAGCATAAGGAACATGCTTCATCCTATCCTGCTCTTCCTTAGAGCTAGGACTTTGGGATGAGCTTAATACGGTTCCTCTAGGAATAGGCACCAAACCTTTCTTAGAGTTTTCCATCCTAAACCTCTTTAGGATTTTATCAATGTACGCACTTTGATTGAGTCCGATCAATTTCCTTTGTCTATCCCTATAGACCTTTATTCCCAAGATATATGTCGCTTCTCCAAGATCCTTAATTGAGAAACGACTACTTAACCACGCTTTAACGTTTTCCATACTTGGTATATCATTTCCAAATAAAAGTATATCATCGACATACAAAATAAGGAACATGATTATACTCCCACTAGCCCATTTATACACACACGCCTCATCACCGTTTTGGACGAAACCAAACGCTTTGATTTCTTCATTAAAACGATGATTCCACATCCGTGATGCTTGTTTCAACCCGTAGATTGATTTCTTTAACTTACAAACTTTATCAGGATTAGATGGATCGACAAAACCTTCAGGCTGAACCATATGGACATCTTCCTCAAGATATCCATTTAGAAAAGCGGTCTTGACATCCATTTGCCATATCTCATAATCAAAATGAGCTGCAATGGCAAACAATATCCTGATCGACTTAAGCATCGCGACTGGCGAGAAGGTTTCATCATAATCAATCCCTTGAGTTTGCGTGAAACCTTTTGCGACAAGTCGAGCTTTGTAAGTATCTAAATTTCCATGCATATCGGTCTTCTTTTTGAAGACCCACTTACATCCAACCAGTTTGGAGTTAAGTGGACGATCAACCAATTCCCAAACTTGATTATCGTGCATGGATTGCATCTCGGCGCTCATGGCTTCAAGCCACTTGTCACAATCAGGTTGTGACATAGCATCTTTGTAGGAGATCGGTTCATCCGAATCGACCAAGTAGCAATCATCCACAAGAAATCCATATCTCTTGGGAGGTTGACTAACCCTACTAGATCTGCGAGCAACGTGTGTATGATCAACCATTTGATCATCTTCAACATCCTCGTGTTGAAAGCTAGTATCGACCAACTGTGTATCATCCAGTGATTCTTGAACCTCTTCAAGTTCCACTCTCTTTTCACTAGGTCCTTCCATAAGGAACCTAGTTTCTAAGAAGTATCCTTTGCGTGAAACAAACACTCTTTGTTCACTAGGATCATAGAATATATATCCTATATCATCCTTTGGGTATCCTATGAAGACACACCTGATGGATCGAGTCTCAAGCTTATTTGGGGTGTCACGTTTAACATAAACTATGCATCCCCATACCCTTAAATATGAAAAGGATGGAACCTTTCCATGCCACACTTCATAGGGTATTCGATCCACCTTTTTGGTCGGGGCCATATTCAAAATACGAGCCGCTGTGAGTAGCGCATATCCCCAAAATGATGGCGGTAGTGAGCTTCGTGCCATCATTGATCGAACCATGTCCAACAGTGTTCGATTCCTCCTCTCGGATACTCCGTTATGTTGAGGAGTTCCAGGAGGAGTGAGCTGTGAAATAATTCCACAATCTCTAAGATGACTTTGAAAGGTATCACTTAGGTATTCGCCTCCTCTATCGGAGCGGAGTACCTTGATTGTTCGGTTGAGCTGATTTTGCACTTCATTTTGAAATTCTTTGAACATTTCAAAGGCTTCATGTTTGTGTTTCATTAGATAAACATACCCATATCGACTAAAATCGTCGGTAAAGGTAATGAAGTACCTTTCACTATTCCTACTAGTTGGCTTGAAAGGTCCGCATACATCCGTATGTATGATACCTAACAAATCCTTAGCCCTTTCATTTGTACCTTTGAAAGGCTCTTTGGTCATCTTGCCTTGAATACAAGATTCACACTCATCAAACGAACCTAACTCGTTTGTTTTCAAAAGACCTTTCTTTTGGAGAGTATTTATACGATTCTTGTTTATGTGTCCAAGGCGACAATGCCAAATGTAGGAATCACTCAAACCCTTTTTGAGTCTTTTAGTAGAAGTTTGATATAATGAGCTATTTGAGGTATTATCATGAACCAATTCATAAATACCGTTGTTTGGTACAGCTTTAAAATAAAAGATACCATTAGATGACACATGCATTTCCGATCTTACAAATTTAAAGTCAAAGTTACATTGTCTAAGAAGGTGCACAGAAATAATGTTCCTAGTCAAACTAGGAGCATACAAAACATTTTTTAAAACAACTTCCAAACCACTTGGAAGTGATAAAGTGAAGTCTCCTCTAGCGACCACGTGTACTCTTGCACCGTTGCCCATGAAAAGATTCACTTCGCCCTTCTTTAAGTCTTCATTCTTTTTGAACCCCTGCAACCAATTGCAAATATGAGTTCCACATCCAGTATCCAATACCCATGTGTTAGAAGAAATAAGATTTAGCTCAACATTAATCATAAAGACATTACCCGAGGTATGCGCCGCATTCCTCTTGTCTTTTAGCTCTTTTAGGTAGACCGGGCAATTGCGTTTCCAGTGTCCGGTCTCCCCACAACCAAAACAAGGATCATCCTTATGACCCCTCGGTTCCATAACCTTTTGTTTCTTTGCCATAACCGGTGATTTGCCCTTACCCTTAAGATGCATAGGGGGACCCTTTCTTTTTGCTACCTTAGCCTTAAGATTGGGTTGAGATCGATTCTTGGATCTACCTTCATTGATCGCAAACACGGGTAAAACCCTTTTGCCCATGCTCGCCTCGGCTGTTTTAAGCATTGAGTGAAGTTCTCCAATGGTTTTGTCCCACCCGTTCATGTTATAATTTAACACGAAAGTGTCGAACCTTTTCGACAAAGAGTTAAGGATCAAATCCGTTGCTAGCTCTTTTGAGATGGGACAATTGAGCTTGGCGAGGCGATCAATGTAACTTTTCATCTTAAGTACATAAGTTGAAACTGGTTGATTATCATCCATTCTACATGCATGCAAGGCTCGAACCGTTTCGAACCTTTCCACTCTCGATTGCTTAAGGAACATTTCCTTAAGTTGAGTAATCATGTCGTACGCATTATGGTTTTCGAAATCCTTTTGGATTTCGGGAACCATAGTCGCCAACATGAGGCATGATACTTGAATGGAATCTTCCGTGAGTTTGACCCAATTCATGTATTCGACCTCAGTTCCCTCTTCCGGTTCTTCGGGGATAGGTGTTTCCAAAACATGATATAATTTTTCTTGTTTTAGAACAATCCTTAAATTTCGGAACCAATCCGAAAAGTTATTGTGGTTAAGACGGTCTTTAGCGAGAATAGATCGGAGAGATACGTTTTGGACGTTAGGGATTATGTTGTCGTCGACGTGTGCGGCCATCTGCAGAATTTTAATTAAGTTCATTTTAGTGTTTTACCTTTTAATTATTAATACCCTTTTTATATATGCAAATATAATTAATAATTAAAATCTAGAATCCAACGATAAACCCGACTCCGGTTAGGTGACCTTTTTCCCATTGTCGGTTTATCAAGGTAGTTATTCATAACAATTGCAAACCCTTTTGCAACTTCTAGAATTTATGGGACCGGTTCGAAATCATATTTCGTGTTGGCATGTTTATCCCATCAACACCTATTAGACCCCATGCTTGGGTGACCCTCTTCACATGGTTCTAATTTAAGTCGTCCTACTTGTATCAACTTGTAATATTAACATACAAACGGTTAGGTGACCTTTTTCCCATTTTATGCCAATATTACCTCAACATGTTAATTTACTCTATGCGGTTAGGTGACCTTTTTCCCACTAAGAGCTTATTAATATGTTAAGTGTTATACAAAAGGATGGTGTTTAACTTATTATCCTTAAATTTAAAAAAGGGATTTTTAGTTTTAATAATTCTAGTTGTAAAACTTTAAATCATGTTCTAACATGCATTTAGTAACATGATATTTTGAAACCATTTTCAAAATTCTAATTTATAATAAAGCCATTTTATTATGGGCGTGAGACGGCTAGTTAATAAATCCATTTTATTAAACTATGTGTCACGTAATTACCGATAATTATTAGAACCCGTTTTATGCTTTGTTAATTAATTCTATGTGACGAAGTTGATATCCTAATATCTAAC
Source organism: Bidens hawaiensis (assembly GCF_021521415.1). NCBI lineage: Eukaryota > Viridiplantae > Streptophyta > Magnoliopsida > Asterales > Asteraceae > Bidens > Bidens hawaiensis. The sequence goes on from NW_027493096.1 coordinate 351,051, forward strand.
AACCACACAATCAAACAATCAATTAACAAGCATACACAATTATACTAGACACGAGCCACTAAGTTAGACCACACTTGTTAGCCGAAACAAGTGTGTGTCTTAGGTCCGATCCTAAGGGACACATGACACATGGATGTTGTAGCTCCCACTCGATCCCGCATCCAAATGCTTCGAGCATCTTCTTCAACCTTGTTGTGATCCATTGGGCTTGAACTTGGGCCTTAGCTTCCATAAGCTTCCACTTGGGCTCAATTGGTGGGCTTAGGTCCTTTTGGGCTTGAATCCCTTAATGGGCTTGTGAAACCCATTATCACCATACCCGGCCCAATTAGGCCCAAACTTCCAATTTTGCAATCTTCTTTAATTTTACAAAATCAAATGTCCTAATACATTTTTTCTATAAAATAAAGAAATTACAAATAACCTATTTATTACATACCCATATGAATAAATAATTACAAAATTACAAAATTGCCCATAATTAATTATTACAAACCGAAACTTGAATAATTAACTACAATCACAACATCAACCACAAACAAACATCCACATTGGTCTACGGCTCGGTCTAGTATTAGCAAACATAACCCGTTATGTCATAGGAACCCGTTCCAAAACCCCTTGCCTTTATCGGGCCTAGCCCAACCCATTTGGGCTTGACCCAATACCAAGATTATGGGCTTCGGCCCAATCAAAACTGCATGGGCTCGGCCCAAACAAAACTTATGGGCCCGGCCCAATATAAAAACCCATGGGCTCGGCCCAAAAAATTTTTATAAAACCGGTTAGCCCAATAACCCTTTTTCAAGTGGGCTTCGGCCCAAATTCACCCGAATTGGGCTTCGGCCCATTTGCTCGGTTTTTTTTTTTTTTTTTTTTTTTTGAATTTTGAACTAAGCCAAAAACAATAACAAGATTAAATACAAAAATATCATGCATGTTAATTTTTGTATAAATCTTTCAAGGGGAAAATAAAAAACCGAGAACCCGTAGCTTAGTTTCCCGTATCCCGGCTCTTGATGCCATTTGTTGGGTTTCTATAAGATTTAACAAACTTAGTTAACCGATTAACTAGTTATAATATATGCGGAAACGTGATAGACAAACTAAACATATGAACAACCTAGTTTATTCATTTCAAGATTACCAATAATCTATTTACTAGAAACCCGAAGTTAGGATCAAATGATACGGGAACAACTAAACTATCAAAGCATATAAACACTTACAATCTTAACCCTTTAAGAGTTTAGTGGATGTTGAAGAAGATGATGATGTGAATGCTAGATTTTTCAAGAAAAACCCTCAAACGGAATATACCCCGAGCCTCCAACACGCACCGAGCTATGCTAGGGAGCTTGAACACGAAAAACCCGAGACCCGAAATCTTTCTTCTTTGGCCGTGAGCTAGAGAGAAAGAGAGAATGGGTGTTGTTTTTCAAAATGGTTACTTGAAAGTTGTAAGAACTTTTTTTCTCACATGCATACATAAGATTTAGTTATATACAAGTCCACACTCAATCTCTTTTTGCATGTTGACAATATGACCAAGTTGGTGGGGTGTGGGGCCCACCCAAAATCGGCCCCAACATTATTATTATTTTTTTTTTTTTTTTTTTTTATTTATTTTATATATTCTATACTTTATAAAATATATAAACACCCCATCTTTTATAAACCATTTTATAAAAGAATACATAGTTAAATAATCATTCCAATAATAATTATTTAAATAAATAAATTAACCAATTAATTATTTAATACTTTCAAGTAATTATTCAGAAACCCATTTTTCTGAAAGTGTCGTGTTCTGTATTTGTCTTATAGATCTTATCTTAACAAATACATAATTGGTGTGTGTCTAACTCGTTATTGGGTATGACCCGACTTGGATCAAACATAACTAGCCACATTAACTTAATTATGTGTCTCGGGCATACGATATTCCAACAAAAAAAGGACTGGATTGCTGCAAATGAGTATGCTTGGAACGTATACTCAAATAACACAGGGTCAAATCAGCTCTAAGAAACTTGTATTAAAACATCATTAGATTATTAATGATTTAATCGTTTAGATTGTGGCCTACAATGTAAATGCAGATTGTGGCCTACAATGTAAATGCCAACTCAACCAACCTTCCATTAATACAACCCTGTTTGTTACCTTTATGCATAAGAGTTTTATTCATCTACTTTTGAAATTGGAGATGCATGAGCCGAAAGAGGGACATTTTTTTGAAATTGGAGATACATGAGCCATAGTCACAAACTCACAATCAAAATATGTAAAAAAAAAAAAAACATTTTGAAGTTTGAAAATGTGATACAAATGGTAACATGAATAATAACAATTTAAAAATCTTAAGGCCATCTTACTTGTTGTCACAATAGCTTTGATATAGTTCCGATTGGCACATTCACCTGCAAATAATACAACATTATTTTCAAGATTATAGGTTATACACATCAAATATGACAAAAATATAGAAAAATATTATAGATATAATCTAAGTCATGCTAACTTTGACCTGCATTGAAACAAAAATAGGAATAAAATATCAGATTTTCATTAAAGTGCTTACTATTATATGAATGTGATTAGCAGATGCTACCACACTGCATCTAGCATATTTTAGAAATAATAATGATGCATGAATGCCAGTTTCTGCAATGGTTGAGTCTGTTGCACGATCTTGATCGTTCATTTTGTCTAATTTATCAAACAATTGCACCAGTTTCCAGCATTCGTTCTCCTATAAAGTAGATCACAAAAAAGTTAGTAACAAAAAATGAGGTTTATTCAAATTTCTCATATTTATCACTATGTTTTACTCGTTTCTTGATCGGACGTAACAATTGTCAATCTAGAAGAACCACGACAGGTGGTTGAAATTGGCAGATGAGAAATAACATGTAATAGCCCTAATCAGCTGTGACTTAGCAACAGAAGGATCTCCCCAACCATCATCATGTTAATGTCACTGCAAATATTATGGCAAAATCAACTTTATTATTTCTAAAATATATTACTGAATTAAGCCTAAAGTTTAAAGATATTGTAAACAAACACAAGTATCTTGACAACAAAAGAAATGGCATCATACCATCTTAAGTGGGTTCCATTTTTAAGAATTTTTTTATTCCACCAAGCATAAGAAAAATAATTTCTTTCTTATTCCATGAATGCCCATAGTTTGAAGGTGCATGTGATCTAGAAAGCAAGTCAAATATACATTCTCTCTCAGCTATCCATTTAATATGTTTCAAGTCCTCAGAACTATAAAATAACTGGAGCGTTTGCCTCATTATCCGACAAATAAACATTGTTTTCTATAACCACAGTCCTGCATATCATAGAAATTTTGGTTAAAATACCCAGTTTGCCCATACTATAAGTGAAAAACAATACAAAATGCAGGTATTATATAGTTAACCTGAATAATCCATTGACACTGCCTTGACTTTTTTCTAGGAATTACATTGTAAAATCCAACAATGGCACACGGGCTACAGGTTTGCATAATCCATAAATCTATATTTTAGGTGAGCTATCAGCCCTTTCACTTTGGAGTCAAAGATTCATATTTGACATGTTTAAGCTAAAACACTTTTGATTTTCTTTTTTTTTTCATTATGAAAATAATGATGTGATAAAAACAAATAATCTCTAAGCAAGCAACATATAAACTGTATTAAGGTATAGATAAAAAAATTTTACACTCGGGAATTTAAAACATAAACATCAGCTGTAGAATAAAATGAAGAAACACGAGTCGTCCCGGGAGCCCATATCACTGGCTTTATCAAACCTGCATGATTTTATACAAAACCAAGAAGTGATTTGACATAAATGACCTTCTCATATAAAATATAGTACCGCATCTAGTGGCTAATTATTAGTAGATTAAATAGGATACATTTAAGCTAAAAAAATATACCCTTAATTATTTGGTGTCAATTTTAGCTAACCATGTAGTAATTACGAATTACTAAACCAAAAGATTGCATTAGTTTACTTAGTATTGATTTCCAAAGAAAACCGGATGCAATGGTATTTTAGTTTCTCAAGACTTTTTGAAGGGTGTTTTCGTCATTTGGCATGTTCATGGACAAATTTGGTGTAAATAAAGCCAATATAAAGTACTTTAATATATGGGTGGCCCATGTTCTTAATAAAAAAAAAGTTAAAACATATACATCTATAAATATTTTAGAAAAATAAATATGTTATTACTGAGATTAAAAAGAACTTGTGTTTAATAAATATGTTATTACCATTGCAACAACGCATCAGCATGCATGCAATTTAAAACCAAGGAAGATTCCAACAGAAAATATGGTTGTTAGATTTGATCAATCCAGATTAGTTCTAGAGACGAACACCCATTTATATTTTATTAACCAAATGAACATATAACTTCTGATATTTGATGATGATAACTGATGGATACTATAAAAGTAAATCCAATATATATGAATTATAATAATTTTATTTAAATTACCCAAAGCAATGAAAGAAAAAATTGCCTTAAAAATTAAGTTGCACTCACCACAAAATATCAGAGCATATTGGCATTCATTTGGTTCACCTTTCTTTAACCAAAACCAAACCACATCAATCTCATCCTCTGTGACAAAAAAGACATAATATTATTAATAAGCATTGAATAATAAAAAAGAATAGTACCCCTAAGAGATCAAAATGTTAATCAATATTTTTCATAATAAAAAAAAGGATGAAAAACTCAAGTGAACGAAGTGGGAAGGGTAACCGCCTAAAACCTTGATGGAACCGCCCTCAACCTCCTCTTTATGGAACATGTGATAAAAAAAAGTAACTGTTTTCTAATCCTTATCAAACGGTTAATATTCAATCTTGATCCTTATCAGACGGTTAATATTCAATCTTAGATGTCCTTATCAGATGGTTAATATTTAATCTTGGATTTACATTGGTCGGTCAGGATTGAAACTCACTCTATGGTAACCTATTAATATAATATTCCTAAAATAATTTTTGAAGAGAGAGGTTCTAAAATCATTTATCCTTTTAAAAATTTTCAAGAAGGACCCCTCTCAATATGAACTTGACAGGGAGATTCAACGGCAAAAGAGGAACCGCCATGTGGCTTTAAATCTCATCGTGGCGATGAGATTGTGGAGCCACGTGTCAGTTTGTATGTGGGTTGTTTGAATCTCATCGTTGACTTTCGAGTTTAAGCGTTGACTTCCGAATTTATGCATGAAGATGAAGTCGAGACATGTTATTTTGGGAATTTTTTCAAAATGGAAGGTCATTTTAGAAATCTCTCTTTTCAAATGGGTTGTTTTGGGAACACATGTATAGAACCATAGTATTCGCTCTCATAGTCTCATTCATGGGTGGAACAAGGGAGGGTCAAGAGGGGCTGATTGACCTTCCGATCACCTGAATATGTCAACTTTTTATATATAAAAGCTAGGCTTAAAAAACATGAGTATAACCAATTAGTTGTAGTCGAAAGAGAAGAGAATAAAAATTTATGATGACCATCCGAGTAAAAAATTTTGCTTTCGCCATGGCTCTCATTTTGCACACATTTCCATCACCTACATCATGAAGCGTATTTGTTCAAGTATACTGTTGGTTTTTTCTACTCTAGTAGAGAGACCCTCAAATGCAAGAGAGAACACATCTTCCCCATGATTGATCTCCATCATAACTATGAGGTTGGATTATTCCAAAGCATTATAACATTAACGTGACCCTCTCACGGTACTCAGGATAGGATTAAGTAATAAATTTTAGAAACTATTGCTTATTACTTTTACTTAGATAAAGGCCTTTTAAGCCGGTGATCTCAACAGGTACAGACTCTTATCTCCTCGAATATAATATATCGGTTAGGTTTGCTTCCATTCCACGTCCCTAAACACTACCATAATATTGCTTTTGGGTGGTTATGCTTATTTGTTTGTTTGTTACTTTTACTTTTTTGTTTCTTTTCTAAAAACAACCAAACACTCATCTAATTTACTTTTAATTTTATTTCACAGTCCAAAGCTGGACTAGAACCCTCACTGTAGGATGATGTTTTTTTCTAAGACATCAAGATATCATTATCATTAGTCCAAATGTGATCTGATGTTACTAGTAGTTGGATAAATAATAGAAGTGTATTTAGAATGGGCCGCATATATAGTTTTAATATATATGACCGAATTCCGAAAAGTTGGGTGTTGGCCCAAGCATTGGCAGCCCACCAATTTACAAAACAAAAGGTGCCATCGAATTCTAAAGTCGAGACACAATGGACGGTTACTCGGCGTCGAAGTTAGGGTTACGTCTACACTTGCAGAGATCAAATGCCCAAAACGTTCTAGGTAAACTTCTACTTGCGTTAATTTGAATGCAATTAGCCATATTTGCAAGTCTTGAGCTATCAATTGATCGGGGGATGGTTGTGTGAAATGTGAATGGTTTAAATGTTGAAAGTTTAGGTGTTAAAAAAGGTGGATGTAAAATAAAATAAAAACTTCAATATATTTACACGTCACCAGGTCCATATTACACGTAATTGGTCCAGCTCATCAAATACAAACAGTGATAAATATTTATAATGGAGGATTGTTGTAGGAAAATAGGTAGAAAGTTGGGATTGCTAGAAATTACATTTGAAGTTGGGCTTATTGCCTGACAATAGATGAAAGTTGAGATTAATATAATCCAATAAACCAAATATATAATACCTGTTTAACGAACATGTTGAACAAGTTCGAAATTTGTGTTTAATTCTGTTTGCTTTCATTTAGTCAAGTTTACACGAAGAGATTTTTAAAAATCATGTTACAACTAAGCCGTCTTTTATGCCCTCTCAAATTGTCCTCAAAATAACTAACAATTATAAATTTAGCTTCAAAGAACTTGCTATTCACTTCACTAAACTAGAGTGATTAGAAGAACTCATTTTACACAAGTGAATCGCAAGATCGTTAAGTGTTGTAATTGTCATATGAATTATCTAGACTTTAGAGGACAGTTTGGAGATGAGATAAAACATAGCTTAGCTTCAACAGGCATTTTCAAAATCTATTGATTTAAACTTGGTGAAAATAATGAAAGTGGACATCATCAGTAGATCACATCAGTTAGGGAAGTTTATGGTGTTTTACAGTGAAAAACAAGTTCTAAATTTGTTCAACGAGTTTGTTAAAACGAATTAATAATTGGCAAATTTAAATGTTTCAAAGATTAAAGTTGGTCAATATTCTATTTGATTTTTAAAATGTAGAATTGTACCGATAGCTCAAACCTTGCGAATATGGCTAAGTGTATTTTTTCATAACCTGACTGTACATCGGAATGGCTGTCTTAACGGATTGTTGGTTGGGCTGAATTCTAGAAACTGATAACATCATAAATAATATATTATATATAAATAAAATACTACAATTTTTTAAAAATTTATGAAAATTCAAAACATTCATAGCTTTCATGGAACTTCAAAACAGTAAACAAAACGTGCATCACCCTGGTCTCAAAATCGTGTGTTTATAATCCAAACAAAAAACATAATCCAAATTCGTGTGTTTATAAAGTATCAAGATCATCAACTTCATTGAACTACAGTTTAAATAATTGACAAAAAACATGTGTATTAATAAATTTCTAATTGTACCTTCATCATACGAGTATACATCACTTAATCATTGTATTTTAAAAATATTAGCCATCAAATTCTTGTGTTTGTGAGGTAGACGTCCCAAGGTTATTTGGTGGCTCTTCTTCTAGCATATTTTCCAACTCCTCAACTACCAAAAATCTGTTTTATCGATGCTTTCATAATCAGCCGGGTCATACTACCTTTAATTCTCATTGACCCTTATGAATTGAAATGTTGTGACTTAATGTGTTTTTTATAAATATTAAGCGACGAAAATAATTATAACAAATATATCATTATATCATTCCTATTTTGTAGAAACAACTTGTAATGGAGATATAACAAGATCACTAATCGTTTTATCCTTTGGTGTAGATTCTTTCAAAAACACTACAATTACATTCACATCCAAATGAATATACACTTTGACTTAAAACTCATATAGCGAATGGCCGCAACTCTGGAAGATCTCCACCCTACAATCTCCAACACTCAACTTAGTTAAAGTAATCGTGTTGAGAGGATTTTTCTTCACATTAGGCAAAGCCATTGGTAGATTAAATTGACCAAGTTGATCGCTAATTTGGTATAACTTTGATGTAACCTTTCCGGAATCTATATACATTTTAGCTCAATCATATCAAGCACACTTGAAAATGCAAATTGCTTTCTATCGGTGTTTTCTTCATCATACTGGAAATAATGGATTTAGCCTATAAGCATTAAGCTGCAACACGAACTCTTATGAAACATCTTATCCGAATGAGCATCATATATAACTAATAATTCCATTTTTTTATTGTGAAACAACACTTCGGCCCTTTCCTTAAACGAGCCATGCCTTCAAACACATAACCTTGTGAGAGTTTTTTTTGCCGAAGTTACAAATACGCAAAAGCCTCAAAATGGGAGTCATCACCTTCACAATTATCAAACAATTATTTCAAGGTATTTCAATTAAGGTAGTCTGCATCACATCCTTGATTTTTGATAGTTTCAAGACTTTCTTGAAATCATTAGAGGTAACCATAGCTTGTAAATCATATTTATGGACATATAAGCTTTTTCAATGCAGGGAATGTTTTAAAGAATCGAGTAGTACATGGATGAATGATGTTTTTCCAACACGGTCTTTTTGTAAACCAATTAAAGGCCACTTGTGGTTACAAATGAAAACAGTCACCCGAGATGCAAGTTGAACCAGTTTAGCCATGTAAGGTATCTCTAAAATATCCCTCAAAATCAAATTAATACAATGGGCTACACAGGAAGACGAAGATGAAGTAAGCAAATGATATTTCTCACATAACAATCTCCCAACATATTTGTAATTAGCAACTTTATTAGCTACAAAGTGAACAATACTCCTATAACCAACTATTTCAACAATCTCCCTAAACAAATTGCAGAGTTTTGCAATTCAAAATGGGGTAACGGCGCAGCTTGTTGCCCGCTTGCCTTCTGTTTCGATGTAATCTAAACATTTAATACATGTAATTTTTATTTCTTACTAAATAGAAGAGTACGATTTTAGAATTACATAAAAAAAATGGTTAAAGGAATATTGTTTCCTTAGTTATTGATAATGCCCCTAATTAGATAACTACGAGAAGATTGTTTTGTGATAAATATCATTTCCTTTCTTGGTCTTCGTATACAGTCCACTGTATTAATTTGATCTTGAAAGATATTTCAAAAATACCTTATGTGACTGTATTGGTTCAACTTACATCTCGAAGGACTGTTTTCATTTATAACCGCAAGTGGTCTTTAAATTGGTTTAGGAAAAGACCATGTTGGATAAACACCATTCATCCAGGTAATACTCGATTCGGTAAAGCATTCCTTGCATTGAAAAAACTTCTATGGTCATAAATCTAATTTGCAAGCTATGGTTACCTCTAATGATTTCAAAAAAGTCTTGAAACTATCAAAAGCTAAGGGTGTGAAGCAAACTATCTTAAATAAAAGATTTTGGAATTATTGTTTGATAATAGTAAAGGTGATGACTCCCATTTTGAGGCTTTTGCATATTTGTGACTCCAATGAAAAACCTTCACTAGGTTATGTGTTTGAATGTATGGTCCATGCAAGGAAAGGGCCGAAGAACTGTTTCACAACAAAAAACGGATTTATGAGTTGTATGATGTAATTGATGTTCATAGGGATAGAATATTGTATAGGAGTCTTCGTGTTGTTGCTTATTGGCTCATTCCAATATTTCAGTATGATGAAAAGCAATATAAGTTTTCAAGTGTGCTTGATATGAGTGACTAGAAGGCGCGATTGATATCACAGTTATACCAATTTCGTGATCGATTGTGCCAATTTAGTCGACCAACGACTTTGCTTAGTGTGAAGAAAAATCAACTTGGAGTGTTTTGGAACATTAAAAATGGAACTGATCGGAACGTCAAAGGTTTAGTGATTATATGTCTATTTACAACTTGTTTCTACAAAATATGCATTATAATTTGTTCAATTTTTTCTTTTTTTTTTGAATAATGCTTATAAAAACATTAATTCATCAAAATTTCAATTCATTTGGGTCAATGAGAATAAAAGGTCTTGCAACCCAGCTAACTAGACAGCATTAATGAAACCGATTTTTCGATTATTGATGACAAGACGGAAGGTGAACTTGATTATGATAAATTAGAAAATATGATAGAAGAAGAGCCACCAAATAACCTCAGGATGTCTACTACACAAACACTAGAATTTGAAGATTAGTATTTTTTTTAAGATGCAATGATTCATGATGTATTGTATAATGATGGTATATCTTAAATTGCTTCTATAATATATGATTGTTTATTGGATTACATCGAAACAGAAGGCAAGCGGGCAACAAGCTGCGCCGCTATTTAAATGTAGACGAAACTTTCAATGAAGATGATTTGATTGAAGTGAATGATAATCTTGATGTTCTATAAACCCAAGAATTCAGATTATGTTTTGTTTTGACTTGAATTTTTGTTTAAGATATTTAATGTTTTGATGTATGTTTTCAAGTTTCGTGAATTAAAAAAATCATTGTGTGTGTATGGCGTCATCCGGTTTAGAATCCGGTCCGATCAGTAACCCTGTAAGCTAGGGGCTGATTCAATATCTAATCCGGTTTTGAAAACATAAATCATGTTAACATTTCCGAGTGAAAACTTGTGACAATGGGTGTAATAAAAAGAAAAAAAAAGAATTTTAAAAGTATGTGTGTATTTAGTTCACATCTCAAGTCTAGCAGTTTATCATAACAAGTTTTATCTTACAACAATATAATAGAAAAGTCATTCATACAAATATTTTATAAAAAAATAGAATTGTAATCTTTCATTAATTATATATTTGATGAAGAGACAAACATTTCATTAATAAGTTAGATAGTCGCTACTAGAAACAATGTCTTTAATGACATGCGCACTATGACGCGCGCTGATTCATGACACTCAAATGCGTGTGTCATTGAAGAAATGTCATATTTTTCAAAATTTAAAAGATTAACGACATGCATTTTTGTATGTCATTGATTTAGTCTCAGAATTTAAAAAAACAATGATGCTAAGAAAATGTGTGTCATCTTGACTTCCAAATAAAAACTTAAACACCACCCACCCACAACCCCAATACTTCTCAAAATCAAATCATGCCCTGATTTACAGACATGGCGATTAGGGTTTGATGGCAGTCTGGCACATAATCCAACCATCTTCTTCATCAGTCGCCATCGGCTTTACACCATCTGATTTAGGGTTTTGTTGTGGTTTTAGCACCACTTTATTTATGGTTTCAATATGGAAACACTAGGTGGTGTGCTGACGGCGGGGTCCGGTGGCGACATGGCGATGTATTGACCTATTGTTGCTGGATTATGTTTCAAAACCCTAGGCGGCAATGGTTGGTGGTGGCGGTGGTCCGGTGGCCTTTTTTCGCCTCTCTTTGCCTGCCTAAGATGGTGAGCTGCACTCTTTGTGTTTCTCTGCTGTGACTTTTTATAAATTGAACTTCAATTTTTGCTTCTTTGTTATGTATTTGAATAAATTTTATTATCATATAACAGTAGTTTCTTGAATGACTTAACTTTGGCTTGGCAATGATGTATATCTGAGTCTACGCTGCCTTGGATTGGCAACTGAGATGGCTTGGTTGTCCACGTGAAAGGAAGATCGCCTCATTACAAATCTAATGGCGTTCATTTTTAGTTGTGATGATGTTTCGCTCATAGGCGTGGCAACTTATGTTGCAGCCATGGTGTGGCGCTGAACCTATTGTGATTCCACCTCTTCAGATCAGTTTATGGCTATGATGATGTTTGGTTTTTGGCGTAGCAATGTATGTTGCAGCCGTGATAGCGACCTGAGCCTCAAATTGACTTCAAATTACTTTTTAATTGTGCCGTCATACTCGTTTATGTTGTGATGCTTATTGTTCGAATGTTACTGTTGATTTGTGTAATTTAAGCGGGACATATACTATGGTTTTTGGTCTTTGATTTATATGTTATTGTTATATATATAGAGGCTATGATGACAAACTTGAATCTTTCCACGTGTTTTTTGGAACAAAACTATGATAATCTACATCTTGGGAGGGCAGTTGGGATGGCAATTTGAAAGGAACAACCTGCTATCAGAATTTGAACCAAGGACTTTTGTTCGAAAGCTTGGTGCAGTTTTTATACATGTTGGCCGCGTGTATCAATTTTGAAGTTTGAAGGTTAATAACTAACTTTCTATTAGTTGTCTTTATTGTCATCATGTTATTGATAGTTAATATATTTTCTACTGAGTTGCAGTAGTATATAAAAGTGTTGTGGATTTTGTGTCTCTTAAAGATGCTGGCAGAATCTATTTAGCTAATTGAAGATTTTCGTTATTAGATGATTTTTGTGTTCTACCAAAAAGTCATAAGGGAAAAAGAAGTGTAAGACCCCGAATCCCAGGAATCCTACAGTTGGTAATCACATCCACAAATTCACAAAAATTTAAAACCAAACGATTCTTTGTATTTAAAACAAGTTCAGAGTAAATAACAGCGGAAAAAGTGTAAGTATTTAAATATCCCAAACACGGGTACAGGTGTCCAAAATCAAATGTAAATAAAATATTTGTTTTATTTGAATTCTTCGACCAGAAATGCCTTCAACCTCCCGAGTAGCATCCAGCACGTCCAAGCGGTAGCATCCACTTCTTAACCTGAAAGTCAATCTAACATACACACAAAGTCAGCTTGAGCTGAGTGAGTTCAAGTTTTCATAAACGACATTCATTAAAAATTTAAATTCCATAAGTATGAAATGTAGTGGAAAATCATGAGACCATAAAATCATAAATAGCCTTTCTTAACCAAATCATAAGTGAATAAAACATTAAACATCTTTTCACACAGCACGGGCCTCCTCACCCCGGCCGGGGTCTTCCCCGAGTAATATATTTGACCCGGCCGCGGTTTAACAAAACCGTTAAAATCATGCAACACGAGCCTCCTCACCCCGGGTCATCCCCAAGTAATATATTTGACTCGGTCACAGTTTAATAAAACAAAATCACACAACACGAGCCTCCTCACCCCGGGTCATCCCCAAGTAATATATTTGACTCGGTCGCGGTTTAACATCCAAACACGTGATACGGGCCTCCTCACCCCGGGTCTTCCCCAAGTAATATATTTGACCCGACCACGGTTCATACATCCAAGCACATGATACGGGCCTCCTCACCCCGGGTCTTCCCCAAGTAATATATTTGACCCGATCACGGCTCAACATCAGGGTCGAGCAAACGTACAACCCAAACACGTAACATTCGGCGCATGCAACACAAGGTAGGCATACGCAACATTCAGTAGTCGAGACGACTACAAACATTCAGGGTCGAGCAAACGTACAACCCAAACACGTAACATTCGGCGCATGCAACACAAGGTAGGCATACGCAACATTCAGTAGTCGAGACGACTACAAACATTCAGGGTCGAGCAAACGTACAACCCAAACACGTAACATTCGGCGCATGCAACACAAATAGGTCTACTCATATTCAGTTACTGCCAAGTCTACTAACATCCTCGAGTCTAGACCATCAATAATGTATGTAACCTTAAGGACACAAGACCATGAACGAGTCTAAAATATCCTAAGGCATATAAAATAATTCAAATATAGCTTTCAAAATGCACCATCACGAGTGAGACCATGTAAAACTATTCAATTCACTGTAACGAGTAAAATCGTTTAAAATTGTATTTCGGTGTGTATGCTAGCCCAAAACGTAAAAGAGTAAAAAGGGCATCATGAACTCACCTGAATCAACCGAACACCTGCAATGAGCTAGGAAATCCCTAAGTGCACACTCACAAGTAAGGGCCTGTAAATTATACACAACGCGTTACTAATCTAGACCGCAAGGACACACTTGCCTAATGGGCCGCCCAAGCCCAACACTTTGGCCCAAGACCCAACAACTTGGCCCAAGGCCCAACACTTTCGCCAAGGCCCAACAACTTGGCCCGGGGCCCAACCACTTGGCCCGAGGCCCAACCACTTGGCGCATGGCCCAACACTTGGCCCGAGGCCCAACCACTTGGCCTAAGACCCAAAACTTGGCCCAAGGACCAACACTTGGCCCGAGGCCCCTAAAACCTTTCAACTAACCAAAACCACCGATTAAGCCTAAAACGAACTTATTGATCAATACGAATATAACATGCAGATTTTAGCATGCAAAGATGTATTTTATTGCATAGGAAAACCATGAAATTAAATTATTAAATTTTTACCAGTGTTACATAAATATCTTAAGTTTATAAAAATATTTTTATTATATTTTTCTAGTGGACACAAAAATCATAAAAATTCTTCTAACACAGAAAGGTATGTGCAGCTATTTCAGCTGCGCAACAAAATGGTTTTATTTTTATAAAATTCATTACCCAGCCAAATTAAACGATTACAATTGGGTTTGGTTCATAACTCAAAATATTAACTTCCAGAAGTGGAACCAACCAATTTAGACTTGTCGAAAAAAGGTTATGATGTCGGGAAGACGGACCAGAATCCGTCGTCCCGCATCAGGTTTGACACTCGATTTTATAAAATCATAAAAATCATTCAAATCTCGTCCAAAAATTACGTATTATACTTTTCTGGAAACTAGACTCAAAGTAGAACATCATGGAATCAATAATCAATCAAAAACAGTGGATTAACATCGCGTTACAGACCCTAAAATAAACGTATACTAATCTGTCAGCAAGCTGTTATCATCAAAACTCAATCTTAACGACCAATAAACGCGTTAATTTGATCAATTAAGGTGTAAAAGACATGGGGAATCATAAAACCGACCTTGAATTGAAGTTTTCACGGCAGAAACATGGCGGGGCAGAAGAAAAACGAGCGGGGGGGGGGGGAGTCAAGGTCCGACGGCTGCAAATAGGTTTAGGGTTTGAGTTTTCTTTTGTTTTATGATATAAAATAGTTCATCCAAGTCCCTCCAAATTGAAGTATGTAGCAACTTGGGTGGAAAGTTAAGTGAGAACGTTTACGAGATTTGCAAGGAGCTCCCGGGAGAATGCCTGGTCAAGCCCGAAAGGTGTACATAACACTACAAGATTAAACCTTTTGTCACAAATTAACGGGCGTTACAAGAAGATACATTAGAGGTAAACGAAACAAAATATTTTTCATGTGTACATATTGAGCCCCATATAATATTGTTATTAATTTGTTAAATTTGAATTGGACATATATTATGATTTTGTCTTGGAGCAAGAGGAAGCGGAGTCAAATCTCCATATTATACATGAGTTTTGGCATTCCTTAAGAAGGCAAAAGCTTGAACAATTAATTGAGGTAAATTCAGTTTATTTACCATTTTATCTATTGCACATAATATTCTAACTATTGTTTCACCACGTGCTATATTATATCCTTCTTTAAGTA